>NC_045564.1:30545205-30860371 GCF_009819795.1 Aythya fuligula
CCAAATCCCTGATTTCACCCAGATCATTCAAAGAAAGAGAAATTTTCCCAAAGCTCCACTTGGTATTACAGTGGAAAGGAAATGCACCACATAACTAGTGATTCCTGGGAGCACTAAAGAACTGACACACAATGTCTGAAGGCTCCAGATGACCTTAGTGAATCTTGGTGAGCCTTTGTATCTATCTGCACACTGCAAAAAATAAATACGTGTCCAATCCTGACTTTCTTTGAAGTAAACGTTATTTCAGCAAGGACATTGTGTGGCTGCAACAATGTCTGTCATCTCCAGAGTCTCAGGGTGTGCTCAGCCTGCAGAGAGATGTCAGACTGCAGGTGAGTTGTCTTGGCCACCTGAGAGGACTTCCTTACCCTCCTTCTGCCTTGCAAGCAGAAACTTTTTGGGAATGTCATCTGGAACACAACAAGGACTTTCCTTGCAGCAGCTCTACTAAGCTGCTTTCCACCCACGTAACCTTGCCTGTAAAGCATTCCCCAGGGTGCTAGCTTCTGTCCCTAGGTAGAAGAAAGAGTCTACAGCTCAAAAAGGCTTTTGGGTATCACAATGCCTATTGTATTTTATGATATAATTTCAGTGTGACCTTTTTCTGCTCCTTGGATTTATATTGCAAACTCTTTCAGAGAAGGAAGAACTTTTTGTTCTGTATTTGTTATGTGCAGAAAGGAGTCCTAGTTGCTACTGGAGCTCCTGGACATTACAGAAATTGAACAGAAACCATGAAATACTATGTTGCTGTTTTGATATGAAAACATATAGCATCTGAAATAAGTATTCTATATACAAAATTTTCATTTCTTCTTGGGAGTTTCTAATAAAAAAAAAAAAAAATGTAATTATGTCTTGCACCAATCTAAGCACCACACAGATCAGACTGTTTACCAAACTGAGTTTAACTTTCTTCATCTTTTGGGTGCAGCTATTTCTTAAGCACTGAAGAATCTCCAAGAGGAAGACAGCTGCACAGGTAAGAAATACACATGGCTGTGTTAACAACATATTCATCCCAAGCCACAAGTGCTAAACTGGCATAATTGTTGCTTTGGGGGTTGGGTAGACTATGTAAAAATGAGTACACTTAAACTGTAAGAAGGAAAGAATCAGAATTTTTCAAAACTAGAAAAGCTGATATTTTATGTTAAAAAAGGTAACTATTTTCACAAAAATGTTTTTACACTTATGTCTTCACTGGCGCTTTAAAACCATTTAAATAGCTGGACTGAAAGGCAATTATGTAATATGTCTGTGTTTTTAAAACTAATTAAAATCTTCCAAATACAGATAAAAACAAAACAAACAAACGAACAAAAAACTTCTTACACAAACCTCAGTGCTTAAATCTGGTTAATGATGGTAACAACCAATGTTGTTACTCCAGAGCTCTGTTAGCTATTGAAACACCAGTCTTGCTTTGGGTAGGTTTTGGATCTTGTCCACATTGCCAAGTTTATAGAATGGTAATCCACTCAATCCTTTGAAAACAGTTTGCATCAGGGTCAAAATAAGATGGTGATAGTTTGGCAGATTTTGGGAGTGAAAGCAATTCTGTCACTTTGAAAAACTATTTCTTGGTTTATTGTATTTTATTCCAATGGAAAATGTTTCTGATGTATTTTTTTTCCCCCAGTGTGTCAACAGTGGGATCATTGAATCGTCAGTGCCTCTCGTGTAACTTCCTGAAAGATCAGTGCACATACTTCAGTGCAAAGTTTAGCCCCATGAATAGGCACTTTTTACTGCATTGTAAAGGTAGGTCAAATGCATAGCTTGTAATTATACCGTGTTTCCTTCTAAGTTAATGTGTTCCTTTGAGAAGCACATCAGGCTGGAGTCTAACATTTATCTCAGTAGTGGATTACTCAACATTTTATACCGAGCTTATTGCAAAACAATAAGTAAGAAAGTTCTGTGTAAAAGCTAAATAAATAAGTGGTAACAGAAAGTTGCTTCAATCTTAGTAAAGGACATTGGCTTTTAAATTCACCCTGAATAAAAATCCTTTACAAAAAATATGGGATTTTATAGTGATGGCACTGTGGTTCATAACAATGAGTGGACCAATTAACTTCATTATAGTATTGGGATTGATCTTCTGCAACTATATCTAGTTAAAAAAAAAAAAATGAGGGCCTTCTTACTGTAACACTATGTTTATATAACACTGTAACACTATGTGTGTATGGATATAGTATGTGTATCTATCTGTACTACTCCTCTGTACATGCATGGGTATATATATGGGTATGTGTGTATCTACCAAAAACCAGGTAAGGTTTAATCCACATAGACTGATCCTCTTTATCAATGGAATTGCAATAAATAACTTTTAGCTTTTTTTGCTAGGTGCATTCCAGTAGCACTAAATGGCACCAGTTCAGAGCTGGTACGTACAAACAGAAAACTAGAGCCATTCCACACCAAGAATAAACACTGATCAATAAGTGAGATTATAAAGAAGTTCAGAAAAGCATGAGACAATCAGTGATAAAGTTTATAGCTAGGCCTATCAACCTTGAAACTTGTAGTATTTTACAGAGAATGTTCCTCTAGTACTTTGCTCAACTAACATCAGAATGAAAATAGTGGAACCCGTCATCTGAAATACATGTAACTAGCCCATTCTATTTGCATACATTTTTCTATTTCTTTTGAAACTGTACATGGTTTTACACACACACAAAATAAAATAAAAAAGAATCTGCCTGCTTCAGAATTGAATCTATTTGAACAAACTATGAATATATATTGGCTAAAATAAGGTGTGTTTTTGTTGTTCTTTTTGGGTTTCGGTAGAAGCGCACCTATAATACATAGCTGATCATAAGAAATAAATATACCAACTGTATGGTTTATACATGGTTAAAGCTGTGGTAGAAGTTATGGAACTAATCCTGATGCCCTTATCTGAGTAAAGACAGCACCAGTAATGAGCTCCTCATTAAGCAGAGTATGCAAAGTTTTCCCTAGTGCTTGGCACAGTCCCTAGGGGAAGATGTCTCAGACTCCAGCAAGAAGGAACGCTGGTAAATTGGGAAGAGTTTTTTGCTCTGAGTCAGCAATGTCCTAGGGCCCAAAAACATAGCTTTATTATTATTATTATTATTATTTTTTGGTAATTTTAAATTTGTTCCTTTGGAATCAAACCATGGATGCCAGTAGGAGCTTGTGCATGAGGAATTCCTCACAAGCTCGTGACTTCCAGTGACTGGAGATTGCAGCTCTCTGAGCTGGTAGGACCACAGATCACCTCACAGGTTAAACCTATACTTCACTGAACTGCATCCAGCAGACTGTCCTAAGATGTGGGTGATGGGCAGGGATTGATAAAACACCATTTTTATTTTTTTTTTCCTTACCTCTAACATTAATGTGTATTAAGATTATTCAGAAGTCTTCTCTTCTGTTGGTCAGCGCTTGGCAGTTCTGGCAGTAGTGCAGCCCCCTTGTACTGCTACAGCTCTGTAAAATGCCTATGATGGCGTGAATCTATGACAGTATTGTTGACAGCAACATTACCACAGAACTGCTTGCAAGTGTACAAGGTAAACTAACTTGAGGAGACAGGTGACACCACATCTACGTGCATACACAATCATTTTCCAACAACAAAAAGCCTGTCTGAATTGTTCTGAAAACAAGTCTACCCCAGAGATTCAAAAACCTATTGGGAACTCTGGACTGGTTTGATCTGTGCAAGTTTCTTCCGCCTTCTGTTTACCCATAAGCATATTTATTAGGATAATTTTTTCTTCTTAATTACCCTCAGCCAGATCTGTCTCAGTATACCAGTTGTATCCATCTCCAGAAGGTCTCCAGAGACTCTCCTGAGTGAGGTGTTAATTTCTATTCTGGTAGAAGGAGGACCAGCTCTCAGCCTCTCAGTCTTGGCAAGCATCACACTTTTTTTTTTTCTAACCTGCTTGTGGATTTTTCCTTTAGCACTTCATAAACACTGACAGATGTAAGTCTCTCAATTCAAATAAGATAGGGAGTAATTCACAAAGGGAGTAATTGCTTAGTGTTAGTTATAGGAGGTCAGTGGCAAACCCAAGAGTGTGCTTAATTCCAATAAACTTTAATGCTTTGAATAATACAGCACCTTTAACACAAGTCTTTCTCCTTTCTGATTGGCTTTTAATCTCCTTTAATATCTTTTATTTATTCATTTATTTATTTTGAAATCTGGCATCATCCCTCCATTTTCTTTTAGGATGACAAATAGAGATGGCCAGGAAAATGCCAGTGCTTTCCCCTCCAAAATAACATGTTCTGAATAACTGTTTTTCTTAAAACAGAATTCAGAGCAAAACACATTAAAAAAAAATAAAAAGGACTGGAAAATAAATAAATAAATAAATAAATAAATAAATAAATAAGGACTACTGAAGAAATTCTCTTATTTAAAAGCTAAGGCAGAAAACTATGATTTGTCAGCAGTCTTCCTGTAAGATTTTTGTCAATACTGTCCCTTGAGGCAGAGAATTAAATTGATAAAAATCTTCGGTGGAGGCTGTGAATGGCATCATGCTATTTATTTCAGGTAGTTAAGTTCCCTAGGCTTGTGCCACAATTAATTGAGGGAGACAACCTCCTTAGGATGACTCAAAACACATGAATTAAACTTTCTGTGAACTGTTCTCAAGGTTTTTTTTTTTTTTCTCCAGAGAATATATAAGGAGTTGGAAATCTTAATTTCAAAGGAGGGTCCATATCTGCCATAGGGTTCTCAGGCACTTCGGCTTTTCTGCATCATCCTTCCTAGCCCATTAGTGGCTACCTGCATGTAATTGAAGCTCTTGTCTTACCAAGATAAATCTAAATTTCCTCTACACAAATTCCATGTTTGGGGGAGGTGGGGAGTGGGACAGCTCATGAAGTAAGATTAAATTACATTACACCTAGATTTAACAGTGACATTGTTGCTATTACAGAGCTGAGATACTAAAGGAGCTTCTTGAGCAGATAATTAAGTGAAATATGTGATAATTTTTCAACACCTCTGTAGTTTTTCCATAAAGAATATAAGTGGATATTATCATTAATTCAATTTCCCATCAACCTAAAGTTACAGCTTTGGAATGTCAAACTGCTATATTTTAGAAAGTGCCTTTAAGTGCCTCTAATTTTTATACTCTTCACTTGTTGCTAAACATGGAGATAAAAAGAAAAAAGATCTCCTTCTAGGTGCAGGAAGTAAGACTGCTTGTTGAAGAGACAGAACGCAGCCTCAGTTTCACACCATTGGTCCTTGGCCTGAACCATGTCCTTCCCAAGAGAGACTGATGGAATTACTGCTGTATTTTATGTGAAGCATATGTACAGGGCTTGTGGGATCTGGCCTTATGAGGTTCCTTGTGTTCTCATTCTTTGTTATTTACTGAAATACAAGTACTAACTACCCTACACTTCCTCTGTTTTTTTTTTCTGTCTTCAAAACAGGCCCAGGCGTTCCAGTCGTTAGTGTACACAGTACAAGTAACAGTGGAAGTGAGTATTTCTTATGGACTAGGTATATTTCATTTTTGTCCTTGATTGATTTGGGGACTGTGGAGGAGGAGGGGGAAGATGGTTGCAAGTAAATGAAAACTAACAGATGTGTCATTCATAAAAAGTTATATTATTTACCATTTAACAACACACACATCTGAAAATGATACAGAAAGAAGGCAATCAAATGACTAAAACTTTTCCAGGCTTTTCACATGCATTTTATACTAAGTGCTTATCTTTCATCTTCTATTTACCCCTGAGTTAATTAGACGGCAGGTTGGTCTTCATCCCATTCACTTTCTATGTAAATTATGCTGCCTTTACTGCAGATCTTCAGATTTTTAGTGATGTTTTTTAAAGTTATAATCCAATTATCTTGAACTGAAGTACAGTCCTTGGAGGACTGGTCATAAAATCTGACCTACATACAATGAACTTAGTCCTGCTCTTACGTTTCTCAAATCAGACCAACTCCACTGATATTTTCAATTAAGACAAATCCAAAAACAAGGCCTTTTTAGGAAGGTATTCAATACTTCTAATTTTGAATTTTTACTCATTACCTTCTGCATATTGACACCAAACCTATAGCCAGGTATTTCCTGGCTGTTTGGGATGCTTTGTAATAGAAGACTATCCTTGAGCAGCAGAGTTTTCCTCACTTAAGGTATTTCTCGAGTGCAATAGGGGTAACAGCACTACCACCAACTCCACTGTGGTTCCACATAGCGTGAAGGTGTGGATTGGAGGAAAGGTTGAATCTTTCCATTCAAATCTACTAGACCAATCCTTACCTGTCCCAGTTTCATTCAATAGATTATCCCCAGAATTTTTCCCAGAATCCAGAAATTATGTACTCTGCTTGCTTGTATTCCTTTTGTCTTTGCCAGCCACAGATGACAACAACAGATGACCTAACCTTGCATGTTGAAGTAGCATACTAATCAATAGTATCGTGCTAGCAAGCATTAATTAATGTTTGCACTTCAGCTTTGTATTTTTTTTTTGATGTCACTGTTGACAGTATTTGTAAATCTCAGTACCAAGGGGAAGGAGTTTTATCCAACTCAGTAAGAGGTAGATACTGCTAAAGTAAAACTAATTGACTTCTGTAGAGCTACTCAATTCTGTGAAGGTACTCTTTGACTCTTTATTATTCGTATCTAAACTACTACTGATAGTGAATCATTGTTAAGAGATTTATGTCGAGCATCTTAAAAGAAATAAAGCAAGTGAGGATAGAGGGATGTTGTTTGCTGTAAAAATGAGAAAGCAAATAATGAGAGATAATTTATCTACAGTGTTTCAGTGCAAGGTTAGATTATCCTCTTCAATTAATAAAACAATGATTATGGATTACTTCAATTATTTCATCCTCAGACTATAATTACACCATTTTGGTTGACTGCCCAGAAAAGGCATTCTCTAGATTGTCTCTTTTTGACCTAAGCACAGGGTTTATTGTTTAATGAAAAATATACATTTTGGAAACAAGATTTTTAATTTGAATGAAAACAAGAAAAGAAAAAAAAAGACTAATCATTCTTCCATATGCAAAAGGATTGCTTCACGTCTGCAGCTTTAAACCAAACTAAGTCTTACTCTTGGCTGAAGTGCAGAAGACAGAGAAGGACATGAAGTGATCAAGTAGAGCTGTAATGGCTAAATATTGATTTGGAATATGTAGCCTGAAGAAGTGTGCTTACTCGGGGCTTAGGATATTGCCAAGCAGACTAGCCTGTGACATCTGCTGTTAGTATTTGTCAGGGATACTACTATTCATGTTGGTCATCAGTGATTTCATTGTTAGTGCTTAAAGAAAACAAAGCCTTCTGAAGCCAGAAATGAGAGTAGTTGTATATGTTCTGAATTAAACTGATTTCCCTTGAATTGCAAAGCAGTTGCATTATATCTATATTTAATATTGTATATTAAAAAAAAAAATAAAGAAGGAAATAATTTACAAGAGTTGTTACTGCACGTTTGTGTCCTTTCCTTTAATTTTTTTTTTTTTTTTTTTTTTTTTTTTGAATATTGATTTCTCTTTGAATGATGGTTTTCTGTAACTCTCAGCTTGTTTTTACTTCCTGTTTTCTACAGATTTTTATATTTTGGAGAATAATGCTCTGTTGAAAGAAGCTGTTTTGAAGAAAAAGAATTCCAGAACTGAAATTAAAATGCTGCACATTGAGGATTACGGTAAATTTGGCAAAATATTATTTTAACCAACAAAAAGCTTTCTTGAATTGTTACTGTTTTTCATCTGTGTAACTACCAGCCTTTAATGTCTTGCTCTTTTCTTAAAAGAACTCCCTTTACAGTTGTCACTGCCAAAAGATTTCACGGATCGAACCCAGTATGCCCTTCTATTAATAATGTAAGTATTTGTATAGAATCATATAAAATAATAAAAAGTACTTCATAGAAAACATATAATTCCATAATTAGAAAATGTATTTTTTCATTGCCTCATGGATTTGAGTTGATAAATTAAAAGGTTCTGAGGTAGATTTTGTTTTAGGCACTGTCTGGAAGAGATGCCTGTTGTTTTGGTTTTTTTGGGTGGTGGTAGTGGTGTTGATCTTGGCAAACCTAGTTTGACCACTAACAAGTGGTGCCTTTCATATTGCTCAGCTACAGCTACTTCCTTGCTTACATTTTCAGCTGTGTTACAATTGTTACTGTATTCCAGCTGCTGAAAGTTTGGAAAAGAATGCTTACCATTGTCCTTGGTAATAATGGTTTAAATGGGTATCAGTTTTGTTCGAAAGGAAATGTGATATAACATCTTGATCCAGGCTACATGCACTTAGATGTATATAAAGAAAAGATAGGCGTTTAAAATAGTGAAGTGTTAGATACAAAGTGTTTGTTTGAGCTCCATTTCAGCTGCAATTTGACAAGGGCTTATGAAAAAGAGAGGCAGAAAAGGAAGAAAGATGATTAAAAGAGAATGTGAGTTTAAAAAGAAATTTACCTAATATACCTCTGCAGTCCAATCTGAATGCCTAGTTAGGTGTACAAAGGTTTCTGATACTTTGTTTCCTAAGCTGGAGGGTAAATATGACATGTAAGATCTAACATGCTGCAGTGATTGCTTTAGAGACTCTCCAATCCTCTGGTGAAGTTTCACCTTCCCCGAGTCACACATTTTGTCAGGATCTGGTTTGCTTATGTGGTCTCAGCTCTGTCTGCAGAGCTTTTGCACTGGTGGCCAGTTTCACTCCTCTGAATAAAGTCCTTTTTTGATGGCTGAGGTTCTTATTTTAACTGTAATTTTTGGTAGCAGCAAATGCTTCTGCGTAGTGTTCTTGTGCTCTCTGGATTGATAGGGTTACAATTCTAAGAAAAGTTGGAATAGAAAAAGGGAAGAAAGTTTGGTGTTATTCTCATAGTCACACAATAGCAAATATATTTTTTCAAATCACTGAAAGCTGGTAGCCATATCAAAAGTGTATGACTATAATAAGGCTCCTACATTTATGAAAGGCGCATACAGATAAATGTGAGCTCCCAAGATATGGCACCCAGGCTGCTGAATCTTGGAAGGGAGCCTGTGTCAGTAGGTTGTGGACCCAGCATAAAACCCAGATGCGAATGCTGTACAGCTCCATGTTGTCATAAGCTCAGCTTAAGGCCTAAATCCTAAATATCCTGTACCCTTCATGGTAAGGATTTTGTGAAGATTCATCTACTAGTAGTTGCAAAGCATGCTGCAGTGCTGAAATAGATCATTGTATTGCTATGTTAAAATCTATGTTCATCTGTGTATGACCAGACTATCTAACAAATAGGTATCATATAGAAGCCAGTTTTGTTGGTTAGAGCTATTATTCTTCCAGGAATTGTGATGCAAAGGCCATAAAATGCTAAATAGATTATAACACTTTTTTTTCCCATTTGTTCTCCTAAACAACTAATACATTTCACACTTGGTTTCCTTCTGATATAATACATGCAATGTAGCTATAGATTAGAGAGGTGTACAGTAATTGCTTGAAAATGTGATTATCATCTCTTTTTTATATAATTAAGATCAAAGTTTAAATTCCAGATCCTTGATTTTCTCATTATGATTCACCTTACTCATTAAAAAAGTATGATACACTCCTTAGTAACACACAGGAAATGATTAAGTAAAGATTCTGGCATTTAATCCGGGTAATAAAATGAGAGGTGATAATAATTCTTTATTTTTTCTTGAACGTAATTAACCTCATTCCTTCAAAATCTTTAGGATAATGTATCTTAAATGTCAGCATTTATTATTTAACACCATTTAAAATTGTCCAATATGTAGGTGGATATTGTAAAACCAAATCAGTGGAGAGTTTGTTCTGATTTTCAAGGGAAAAAAACAGCAGGGTACTCTCTAAAGTAACAGTGAATCGTCTCCAAGGGGTTTCTGTTTGTTTGTTTGTTTACTTGTTGTTATATTTTGGTAATAAACAGGAATCACTTCACCTGTTACTGAAACAATGAAAGATTTAGGCCTTACCCAAGCAATCAAATCTGTTTATGCCTCCAGTTAATACACTTTTGGGACTGATAGCATAAGACAAAAGACAGCAAGGTTGGAAGTGAAGACTTTTACAGCTTTAGGAATAACTCATTATAAGACTAACAGAAATGTAGAGAGGCATAATACAAGTACTGGAAGATATTCAAGATGTAGGGTATAAGGCTTTATATATTGATAGTCATGTTGCATACCTTTCAATTTTGTATTACTCATTATATTACTCGTTTTAACTGGCAGCTGTTGCCAGTGAAGAGTTGATGCTTGTCTACAAGGTGAAGCATAAAGTACACGGTGAATTCCCCTACTTTGGTTGCAAAATGCTTGCAAAGGAGGATGTACCTAAAAGCATTTTTATTTAGCCAGTTCTTTCCCTGTAAGACAGCTGCAAAGTTTAATTTTGGGGGGATCTTTAAGTCACATGAATGATTCACTAATTGCTTTGCAGACCATCCATCCAGTGTGTTCATTCTTCCTGTTTTGACCAATACAGAGCAGTATTTCACTACTCTCTTGTGCTTTTGTTACATTAAAGTCTGATTTTCTTTCCTCTCCTTTGAACTTCATAGCATTTCTCATGGCCCAGAGGGAGAATTCATTTAGCTGTAGGCTAAAAGAGGGACAGGCTAGAGTTTTACTCCAGCTGTTTCATTTGCAGTAGTGGTCCCAGTGCTATGGGCCATAATCAGCCTTCTCAATCCCCTTTTCTTCACTCTTGTCCCCAAAAAGGAGTTAGGGAATTGTTGAGCTAAGATCTGTCCTCCTTTAGCTTCCCCTATCTTTTAGCTTCTTTCACTCCCGGCCCCCAGCAGTACACATCCTGCAATGTGAATAAAATGCATTTTCAATCTTTCCTAGAGAAAGACAAGAGGAGATTCAAAACTTCACCTCCTTTTCTGGTAACACATCTCTTCCTCTCACAATTGTATTTTCAACATCTTCAGCCTTGAGAGTCTGAGAAAGATATTTTAAGAATGACAATCTTTTTCTTGTATTGTATTGTCTACTTCAGACCTATGTATCACATGATTTTGCCCTGGTAATAGAGTAACTTCTGGTGATGTATTTTAATTTGTTTGGCCATATCTTCAGGGAGGAGTTATAAATACGGTAACGGTTTCTAGTTGGAGTCTGGTATATCTTAAAAGGGTACATGTATATGGAAAAAATGTTTGGGATTTTCTGTTCTCAGTGTGTGAGGCTATTCAGGTTCCCTTTTTGACCAGTAATGGTGGGTGTGCTTGAAAGCTGAACAAGAGATGCCCATGAAATCTGAAAATGAAGTGGATTTTTTCCATTATACTAGTTTTTGCAAAATGGTATTCTTCTCCCACTCAGTTTCACTCTAAGAAAGACTTGTCAGTGATATTTCTTTGTCTATAGTGGGTAGATTTTATCATCTGAGATGTCTTTCTTATGTTTGTTATCAAGATGCCTTTTCCATATACTGCATCAAATCCACTGCTTGGCAGAAATAGATGTACAGGAAATTAAGCAGTGATAATGGCAGTTATTTTCCACATATATTTTGAAACTGTTTTTCTCTCTGTTTGGTCAACTGTATAACTTCTGAAGTTCTGATTTACAATCTTCCCACTTAGTTTTTAAATGGTGCGAAACCTGAAATAAATTTTGCTGCAGTCATGGTATGAGATTGGCAGAAGAGTAGAACTTAGAGTACAGCAGCAACAGCCTCTCTGGTAACATTATATTATCCCCTGAAGGCTGTAACTCTAGTCATGAACAGAGACTTCAGTTAAAGCTTTTGGTTATAGAATCCTAAATAACAGATTCTTCTCTTTTCAGCAGTTTACGAACTTATGATGAGCTGCTCCTTTTCCCAGACAGTCTGCAGTGTATGTGACTGCCTTGCAAGAAGCATACAAACTACCCACTAAGGTCAATGATATTGGTATATTATTGATGGCTCCTGTCTGTTTAAATGGTGCCTTGATGGTGAACTTGTGCAGTTTCCCAAGTTGTCAGCAGTTGTGCTGCCACAGAGGACTCATAATCCAAGTGTAGTCACTGTTGAAGACACAAACTAGGCAGCTCTCAAGCTCCAAACTTTGAAAGTCAGAAGAAAAAAAAAAAAAAAAAAAAAAAGGTGCAAGTGCTATCACATACAAGAAGGAAAAAAAAAATGAACCAGAAAATGTTAGGCGTCTTCTTATCTTCTTCATTTGAATCGTTCTACTCCTGTTGCTTGACACTGGAGATGACAGGGATACTGCTCCTTAAGGAACCCCTGAGTGATGGCAAAGATATAACTTTGCGTATGCATTTTGGTGTTGGCTTTGATTTTACTTTGCTTGTACTTTGCTTCCCTTACGTTTACCCACAGGCGGGTGGGAAGAAGACTTCTGTGTTTGTATTAGAAACAAGCATAAATGGAATGGACTTTCACTCAGGCTTACCAGAGGGGTCATGAAATAATCCTATGAACAGGGTACCACTGAACAAGAGTGAATTGTAATTGGACTGTAAGTAATGATGAGTGCAAAACAAAAACTGACCTTTGAGAAAGCTGGAATCCCAAGACAAACTTCACAAATCAGGCTGTACATCTATTATTGCACTGCAGTAACAAAACTACTTTGTTCCAGAGCCCTCAGGGTGATGTTCAAACTTGCATAAAGGATTAATACTTTGCAGAAGTCTCATTTAAGGACAAAAGTGGGGCCTAAGAGGTGCATAGAATATACAGTCTCTCTGTGGAGAACAGAGTCACACCTCAGATAATCAGTATTATTTTAGAGTAGCAGCTGAAGAGTAAAGAGACCTTTTGAAGCTAATGGGAATTTTGACATGTACCTCAATGGAAATGGCTTTAAATGCCTGTCAAAGACTACTTATGTGGACATTCTTGAAATAAATTAGCCACTGGAAAATTGCTTCCAAAAGCAATATGTCAAACAACCCATCACGAAGGAGAGTGGTAGATGTGTTTAAAGTCTGAGCCTAAAAGTAGCCCAGCTGTGCCCTCCAGAGAAGGAGCTTGGAAAAACATTGCTGTCAGTTCTCACCCACAGAAAATCTTGCTGAAGTTCTGTCTAATATATATATATATATTTTTTTTTTCAATAGAAGTAATTATCTGAGGGTGGCATCTTTCATTTAAAACCCTATCTTGGTTTAAAGCATCTTCTGGTACTGAAGAAAGCTTGCAAATGTGATGGTTCTTCCCTTTTTCCCAAGTGCCTAGATATATAACACATAAATGAGAATGCTATTTGTTTTGTTCTTAATTTAGGTGGGAGGGATGTGGGCTGATTCATGATAATTTCACTTGTGCATTAAACTGTTTTAAAGATAACCAGCCAGACAAGGATATTTCTGACAGATTTTCTTCATTTGAAAAGTTAAAAGAGCTTTACTTTAAAAAAAAAAAAAAAAAAAAAGATTGGAGGATTGAGGCTGCTGCTATTCTCCTATTGGAAATAGTGGTAGAAGCTCTGTGAAACCATCTACGTCAATGCAGAGTGCTTCTGAAAACCTTGATCTGTACAATTACTGTACACTTTAAAAGAAACTTTCTTCTCCTGCTCTTTTACAAATAATAATGATAATATAATTCTGAAACTTTTATTTTCTGCAGAGCTCACTTGACAATGAATATTTCCAAATTCATTGCTCTGCATTGTTTGCATTTATTGTAATGGTGTGTAATCACAACTGAATGGTTAAGCAAACAAAAACCACTCTTCCTTTCTTTTTATAAATCCATATATAAAATTGT
Source organism: Aythya fuligula (assembly GCF_009819795.1). Classification (NCBI taxonomy): domain Eukaryota; kingdom Metazoa; phylum Chordata; class Aves; order Anseriformes; family Anatidae; genus Aythya; species Aythya fuligula. Next base: position 30,558,972 of record NC_045564.1, read on the forward strand.
TACATAGGACAATGATGAATGAAGCATAAAATATTTTGACTAACTCTACAAGTAAGTAATGCAGATGATACATCAGCTATGCATACATGGTAGGTCTTGCTGAATTTGAGAACATATGTATTCATCATATGCTTGCAAATTAATAGGGAGATTACCTTGAAGGTGATCTATGCTATCCACAGTCAAAAAAAAAAAAAAAAAAAAAAGATAATGAACATTATCTTATTGTACATATAAGACAGCAGTTATTGTACAAGATTTTTATCTCTCTTTCCTCCCCCCAGGTTTTTATAAATCTCTGAAGCTAAAGCTTCTCTGGCAAAATAATCATTTCTGTCTTCATCTTTCTTTCACCTTAGACAGGATATTCCCACAGACACTGTCCAATCTAATTTCCATACAGCCAGCACAGACACTTTTACATTTTAATTTGTATTCAGCTGGCAGATGCAGCCTGCATAGAAGTATTTTGCATTTTGTAGAACTTCATGGTAGCCTGCTCTCTTATTCTGCATTTATCTTGGGGAAGAAATAATGCCAAGCTTCCCTTTTAAAACTGGTATTTTGTTTTCTTTGGAAGGAAAATAGAATATTTGCCTTCAATATAAAATGCTTATTGTTCCTCTAGACACTGCATTCTCCCATTCTTTTCCATCTTTTCTTCTCTAAAATACTTTTTTTTTTTTTTTTTTTTTTTAAGTGATAAAATAAACTTATCATTCCTGCCTGCATCCATTTCTTGCTGTGAGTTTGGTTGGAGAAAATGTAATTTTCTCTAGCATGTACTTTAGTTTTCCTTGTACCATATTTCAGAAAATCCATTTGAGGACACAATAATACAATTATTTATTTTTGAAGATGGCAACCTTCTATATATAACGTATTATATATCCTACAAAATTATACTCAAAGTACTGAATGAATATTCCTTTTTTTCTGTTTAGTGCAACTTAACAAATTGTATATGAGCCTTCTCAGAACTGAACTAACCATTAGTGATTATATCATTTTTTGTTCACTTTAAACACTACATGCTTTGATTTTCTGTTTGTTTCTCAGCTATTGGCAACACCACAGCATAATGGTTTTAAAGTTAAATTTATTTTGCTTACTGCTACTGCAGGTACAGCAGCACTAGCTAATGGGATAGTATCGATGAAAGGGACAGTAATTCAACAGGATTGCATAAACAACTGAATTCTGCCATCTAGGTTAATTAAAATATCAGAGAACAGCAAAGTGCATCACATTGTCAATAGTCTTCGTTTCTGTCTGGTGTGTTGGTATTTGCAGTGATGAAGCTCCAGGCAGCCAGTTGGTTACAGATAAGTTTCACATTGACTGGGACTCAGTGCTTGTCAACTCTGATAATGTCATCGTAGCTCGATTTGATGGCAGAGGGAGTGGATTTCAAGGCCTCAAGATCCTACAAGAAGTCCACCGATGCTTAGGATCAGTGGAAGTGAAGGACCAAATAGCAGCCGTAGAGTACGTATGTGCAAACTTTTCTTCTTTTACCCTGCTTCCACCTTGATGAATAAACGTTTTTGAATGAAACTGCCCAGAATGGTTTCTCTGCATAGTAAATAATACTAATGTTTATTTTTTAATGCAGTTGCAGATATTGAAATAATAACCTTTTCATTACAAACAGCAAATTAAAGATCAAAGAGATGCTTGCTTTATATGTTGGTGCTTCTCTTTGGTAAAGCTGTCCTTCAGTGTGCCATCTAGATATGCCATCTATACTACTTTGTATTTGTCTGTATTCCTTATAAAAACTTCTTACAGCACAAATTATAATGTTTAACTGTTTTTGTGTTAAATTTTTTTAGGTCTATATGGTAGGATGCTGCTCTCATTTTCACCATGGAGCTTTCAAGTAATTTTGCAATGCAGATGAAGTTATAATGTTGTAAATGAGAACAAAATCTGGGCAAATGTCTACATATTTCTCATTTGTGTTGTCATTCTTTGATATAAATCCACCAGCTGCAGAAGAAAGTAGTCTCTCTGTAGATTTGTAGCTTTGACAACCCTCTTTACTCAGGGTGCCAGTAGGCTAATATCAAGGTCTGGATGGACTCTTTCTAGGGACCTTCAAGGAAAGACAAGGGCAAACTTTCAGCTGGCTATATTTTTTTGTTGTTGTTGTTGTGGTTGTTTTTTTCTTCTTCTTTGAAAGGGTTTAATGCTTGAACCTATGCATGAGTAGGTATCTGTGTATCTATATCTGATATGACAGAGCTGGGCACTGGGGCTCCTGGCGTTTATGTTGGTCAGGAATGGGCTGCACTGAGCATAGCAATTCATCTTCCGAGCATCCAAGTGACCCTTGCAAAACGGCTGTCTGAAGCAGACAACAAGCTGTGCTGTGAGATCTGAGCTCTCTGCTTAAATAACAAGTGGTTTCAACTCAGTGATATCTGGCCTCTTTTTGGGTGCGTTGCATGTGGAAAAGGGAGAGAGGAGGTGAGAGGCTGAGAGGAGGTACTAAAGCTGGTTTTATCTCTTCAAAAGCAGTTGGGTTTTAGCCTCAGGTTATTCTGTCTTTTCTGTATAAAATTCACCATTGCTAATTAAATGCCATGATGAGAGAATTAATTATTTGGATAATTACCTAGACTGAGGAAGTTGCAGTCATTTTACCTTTAACTGTCTGAAAAATAGGCAACTGGTCAACGCCAGTAATTTAAGCTCTAGTTAATGGAAAATCCTGGCATTTCTGAAGGGTTGCGCTCCCCATGCAGTGCCTGACATGAGTGGGAAGAAAGGCTGTTTGAGAGTGCTCTTCTCCCTGACAGAGGAACAGACGTAAATGTCCAATTTAGACAAGATGCTCAAATTCAGGTATCTAAAGTTAGGTAAGATGAGTTCAATGCCATGTGTTTGCCATATAGAGGATGAATTAGAAAAAAAAAAAAAATCACATTTCCAAGTGCAATATCACTTTTATTGCTGTAATTCGTTCTTCTACCTTATCCACACGTATAACAGTTCCTCAAAGTACAAATAATTTTCTTTTTTACTTTGGTGAATCTAGTATATAAAGAACTTTTTATTTCCTTTCTCTCTTTTTTTTTTTGTTTTGTTTTGTTTTGTTTCTTGCAGATCATTATTGAAACAGCCCTTTATTGATCCTAAAAGACTGAGTATATTTGGGAAGGTAAGATGCAAAAATAATAGGATAGTAGGATATATCATCATTATTCTTTATGAGAATCCTAGTTCATAAACTAATATATTTATCTCTTTTCTAAAGACAATTTCAGTTATTAAAAGTGGGGGAAACGCTACCATAATTTACTGTATATTCTGTATATTTATTTCTCAGAATGGGTATTTAAAATCAATCAAATCCATTTTATGGTACTGTAGTATTTGCTTTTCAGAATCTGCAGGACAAAATTTTTATTGAAAAACATCTGCTTTCATTAGAAAATTTTAATATCAGCTTATGTGTTGTAAAAACTTGTTTCTTGCACTTTTACATTTGGGCTACAGTTAAATTTACAATGTCCTTCTAATACAACATTTATATCTGAATATTTTACTGACTGCCTAAGTTACAACTGAGTTACAAGAACTTTCTTTTGTGTCTTTGCTATTTTATCAGCCGCTTCATTGTGTAGCATATTGTTGCCTCTAGCATGATTGGGAGCAAGGCAGAGGCTTAACCTTTCATAACAAACTAAATAGCATTTTACTGGTCTGTTAAAAAATAGCAGTTAAACACCAAATAATTGCTGCTGCTTCTATAAACTACAAACTAGCATGTGCATCTTTTTTTTTTTTTTTTTTTTTAATTACTATTATTAGTATTTCGTTATCCTGAAAATGAAAATATTTTGTGCCTTTGACCTCAAGGCAACAACAAACCATGGCCAAGTACCTAGACAACACCACAGTCACCAGTTATAGGAACAGCATGTTTTCCACTGTGATACTAATATTTAACACCAGTGTGGTAGCAATTTGGAAGACAAGACTAGTTAATGTTTGTGTAGTGTAGTGAAAATGAAGCTACTACTAGGCTACTATTAACATCCCAGAGGAGAGTGACCTTCCTCAAAGATGTAATCTCCTGCCATACTCCCTGTAGCTACCAAAATTGTCATTGCAAGAGTATCAGTAGCAACAGAACAGTATTTGGTTTGCAGGGCAGCTGCCAGAGATTTTTCAGCTAAGTAGGTGTGATTTCATCCACCAAATGATCACAGCACACATTGCTATTCAGGTTTTAGTGCCTTTTAGCAATGTATATGAAAATACACATGCATGTAATTATATATATTTCTCCACACACTCTTCCCACAAATGATTACAAATGTTATTTCTGAATTGAAATCATGAAACATCCCCCAAATATTCCTAACTTCAAAAATTACCACATTTCCTGTAGGAAATTCAACACTTTTCTAACAGTGACATGACAAGCCAAAATTACCATAAAGCATACATAAATGCAGTTGTAGATATCTGCCAATGTCTATACCATTATTTTATTATTTTTTTTACCTCTCAGCACTTTTTTGTTTTATTTTGTGTGTGTGTTTTCTGACAAACAAAAATTCATAAAATTGAAAAGTCAGTTTTAGAATCAGGAAAAAAGATCTATTTAACAGCTTCCTAGGGTTAATTGTATTTTACCTCTACTCTGCTTATTTTAGAGTCAATTACAGATCTTCTTTAAAACTTGTTTCCTTTTAACTGTGTACAAAAATGCGATAATGAAAGTGTTTGTTTCTATGCATTAAATTGGGTTTACTGATGGAAAAAGAATATATACTTTGTTTAAAAGTAAGATGACTTTGGAATTGCTTAATGCTAAAAATTCTGGGCTCATGCACACAGTTGTGGAACTCTTTGAGAAGTTTTAGAACTACACAGAAGTAAAATTCTTGTCACAATCAGTAGTGTTAGCCATTCACAAGAGTAACAAGGCTGTCCAGAGGGCACAGTGTGAAAAATACCTACTTCTGACTGCCAGGCAATCTACCAATATCATCTTGCTTATCCCTGTGAGGGGGATACAAGCCCAAGTGATGTATGATCCAAGGGCTTTTCAGTACTGTTACACAGCAAATTGTGTTTCCATGTAGTTTGCCTTTTTGCCGTGAAAGTAGGAAAAGAGCTTGAAAATAAGTTGAAATTTCACAGCCAAACAGCTTCCTGAAAATAGTCAATTAAGCTGTAACCACAGAAATCCAGCCCATGAGTGAGGCACCATATGTCCTTGCATGAGGACATAGGAACTGCTTTCTGTATCATCATTGTGAAGTGATTCTGAAAATTTGATCTCACAGTGTAATGCTTTTGTCCTGGAAAGCCTGTCTGGAAGCGAGGGCACAAGCACAGAGGAAAGAAACTCCTAGGAGAACTAAACCAAGCTCTTAATGAATACATGGCATAAATAATAAATAACATGGCAATAGTTATCCTAGGATTAAAACTGTGCTGTGGAGCTATTGGAAAAGACACAAACAGAATATTAAACAACAGCAAAAATAGAGAACCCAGAGGCAGAAGAAAGTTGCTGTTCTCTTAAACTCTGTGAATTATGAAAGTTGTTGCTGCCCACTCAAAAATTCTTTCTTGACTTAAGTCTACTCCTGTACATGGAGTACTGGGCTACTGGGTTACTCTTGGTCTCCTTGGCTGGAATTTCTGTAGGAATAGGGATAACTCAGTTCCTCATACTCTTGTGAAAATCAAGTTCTTATTCTACGTTTCCTTTAAAGTGTCCATTCACGTTTACTACACGTTGATTGCAAAGAACACTCCCATTGGCTTATTTTTCTTAACAAAAGTAAAAGGATTTTCAGATATTCCAGTTCTTCCAGAGAAATCAGTTATTGATTAAATGTTTAGATGTGAAGACAAGAGCAGGCTGGGTTCAAAAAATATCCGCAAGAAACCTGTGTGAGCATTTGACATGCTATATTCTCTTTTGGGGTTGTCTGGTGTTTTACACTATTTTTTTCCTGTCATGGGATGATTTCTTCTTTCTGAAAAACAACAATGAAAAGAAATGCAAAATTCATTCTTCCAGCAGTGATGAAGGGAAAACAAAGGTGGCAAATGGAGAAATTTGAACAGCCCATATTATATCATAATATATGAGAAAATCATTGATCCTAGACTCCACAACTCAGAATTTCATTTGCTGTGGGTCTAGAATGACTGTGGGTAACAGATGTGGATTGCCGAAGAAAGAAGCTGTCAAAGAAATCTGTGGACTAAAATTAAAGCTTTCATATGAAGAGAAGCTTTCATGACTCTCTTTTGTCTCACAACTCTTCCCAAGGAGGTATGTTGTAGACATTGCAAGGGAGATGGTGAAGGGATGTGCATAAGGACAGAAAAATGTGGTAAGGCGAGGAGAGAGCTCCCCCTGCTCTGCCCCATGTCTCCCAGCTTCTTCATTCTGCCCATGCTCCGTGCTTTGTAACAAAGCAGCTGACTGGGTGCTCTTGTGGCCAGAAATCACATCACAGAGATTAACATAATATTGAGCAATGTGGCTACATATAGATTTTATTTCTGGAAAGCACTTCAGGACTTGTACCCCTCTGTGGGATGTTTGACAATGCTGCAGCAGAAACCTCATTAATAGCAATAGGATTTAATCTGTGAAGGTCCAAGTGCCAGGAGTAGTACATGCTGAAGTCAGTTCATCATTTTCCCCCATTCCCATACTCTGTCCTGTCAGCAAAATGCTCAGTGTTTCCCAGTAATTTGCAAATGTCTACATTAAATATATTAAAATACTTTTTAATAGTGAATACTATTAAAAATTTTTTAAGAAATTTTTAAAAGTGAATACTTTTTTTTTTTTTTTTTGGTAGGTTGGTTGTTGTTGTCGTCCTCTCTATGATTTTCATATCTTTTGCTAACTATAGGCTAGTCTGCCATGATGGAACTGTAGAAATTAAACTGAAATATACTCAGTGTTATTAAATTGCTTAGTTTAAAGGTCATGACCAGGCCAAATAAGATCTCTATTCACTCTTAACTGTATGTTTGTATTTCCATTAAAAGCAATTCTTGCAGATATAAATACATACTGTAGAACGATACCATCAAATTAGAGCAATGCCCTTTAACTTTATTATTGCTAAAAAGAAATAAACAGAAATCTCAATATTATTTCCTTCATTAGGGATATGGTGGCTACATTACATCGATGATTCTAAAATCCAGTGAACGGCTCTTCAAATGTGGAGCTGTGGTGGCACCAATTACAGACATGAAGTTGTATGGTGAGTATTCCCTGCCACTCTCCTGTTTGCTAGTCTCTTCAGAATCTCTTTTATCATCTTAAAATAATTTAATCATCTTAAATAATTGCAGGTAATGTAGCAATATCAGCTAGGTCTAAATTCACGTCCTCATTCTCAACTTTAAATGAATGGCAGCTAACACTGGGACAGTTTACCAAGACTTGCAACAGGTCCATTATTGGTTACACTACAGATTTTTGTCAAAATAATTGTATTTCCCATTTCCACCAAAATTCAGTCAGGCACCCCATTTCCTTAGAACCCAATGCCTTAATCAAAAAATTTAATAAGAATGGAACTTTTAAAGTTAACGGTAAAATTAATCAGCATATCAATCACATTGTTATTCAATCACAGGACATTTGGTTCTATATGTGAAGTATTGGGCTTATGCTAGATTGCAGACTGTCGTGCATGGGAGATAAAACCAGATTACTGTAATGCTCTGTTAGCCCCTTTTTTAATGTATTCTGTTTTTTAAATGAATGCCTTGTTTTCTACTTAATGCCTTAATTAACTCCTCCTGACCATAAGTCAGAACTGAAGCTTTTTAAAACAGACATCACAAGTTTGTTTGTTTTTATTTATTTATTTATTAACTTATACAGCATCAGCATTTTCAGAAAGATACCTTGGTATTCCATCAAAAGAGGAAAATACCTATCAGGTGAGTCAGCATAAACAAGTAAATTAAAATATTAGTTTTGCTTCCAAAATTTGGTTCACTCACCTACACCTTTGCATGTGTTTGTTTACTAGGCATCCAGCGTATTACACAATCTTCATGGTTTAAAAGAAGCAAATTTACTAATAGTTCATGGGACAGCTGATAGTAAGTATTACAGGTGCAATTACATTTGGGGTCAGAGGTTTTAACAGACATCCAAAGAAATATTAGGCGCACACCTAGCAAGGCCATTTTAGTTGTGTTATGCCTCTGACAGGAGTTTTGGTATTCTGTTTTAATTGTCATTTCTAACTCTAATCTGATGACACTTTTCTTTGCTGAATATTTGTACCTTTTACGTGCTGTATGTTCTAATTTGTTTAAATCTTGTGGATGACCGTCTAGCTACTGAAAAGTATTATATGAATTATTAATTGAAAACCATACATTTTTAATGGTATTTTAAATTCATAGAGATTCTGCAACTGAGCAAAGAATTATCAGTACATTTGGAGAAGTACAGTACTAAATGGGAAGTTAAACTTTTTAGCTAATTAATTACAAGGTAGTGCCAAAGCATCTGAAGCTGAAGCCATAGGGAACCTTTTAATAGCACCATTAGTTTTAACGGTAGCTAAGACAGATTAAAAAAAAAAAAAAAAAAAAAAAACCAACAGGGTAAGTTCTAGCACTTTTAATGTAATTAGAAGATGTGTCAATCAAGAGAGACTTTGTAATTATGGATTTAAATTTACCTGCAGTATATTTTTCTGAGTTTTCCTAATGGATGTAAGACTAAAGAATCAGCTTTGTGCTGATGAGGGCTGGGCGGTACAAGCCCCATCCGGTGTTTCTTCCTGGAGCTGGGGAGGAGGACAGAGGCAATGTACTGGGTGACCAAGCAGGCGTGAGGGTCTCGGGCTTTGCTGATTGTAAATGGCAGCAGCAATTTCTACCCCTCTGAACTCAGCGCTAGAGGGAATTGGGATTCTGATAGCTGTCTAGGCAATGCAGTGTGTTTGAGACTATGACTCTGATTGCCTGCTGCCCTTGTTTAATATCACATCCAGTGACACTGCCTAGCCCACTTGCAGCCTTAGCTCTGCAGGGGTAGGGCATGGTAATAAAGTTGCCTGTTTTTACCACACAAAGATTAAGTTACTGATATGTTGCAGAAAGTCCATTACCTGAAGAAGTATGGGCTGTAATAACCCTGTGCAAGCAGTAGAAAATCCGATGTGCTTTCCCTTAACGCAATTATAAACTGTCATGATGTTCAAACAGAATGGTTTTACACACCTCTAACCTATCACGGTGTGTGTAAATCAAGGATAGAGAGAGGAGTCCTTGTGGAGTACCTGGAAGGCACAGCTTCCACGGGACTTTCAGCTACCTCTCCAGAACCTTATCTGTTATGTACTGCGTTGCTTCTGCTGGTTGGGCTTTGCATGTCTGACCACAGAGGTAGTCAGCTTAGATCTGATTATTACAGACACTGGAAATGTTTTCAGTCAGAGTTGTTTAACAGGTAAACATTTCATATTAGCTCTGCTTTTTCTAATAATGTTCAAATGTGATTGTATTGCAGCTAAAGTCCACTTCCAGCATTCAGCAGAACTAATTAAACATCTAATAAAAGCTGGAGTTAATTACACTATGCAGGTATGTGCAGCTATGGCATCCCCTATAAACATGGCTCAACATTTAACCTCACATTGCTGTTTCTTCACTTGAAAAGGACACTGCCTACCACAGCCCACTGGTGTTTCCACAATTTGCAGCTAGAATGCTGTTTCCTTACTGCTAGTATGGACATTAAGAACCAGATGTTCTTTGTGTTCTTCTGGGCTCTTTCTCCTCCCTTTTCTCCATCTGTTTACCCTACAACACCTTTACAGTCCATATGCACCCTTTGTAATATTCAAATGCTACTACTTTACTCCCTTTTTACCAAAAAACCTCACAGGTCACATGAAAGTAATTTCCTCTCATTTTCAACCCTTGTGTCTATTAAATGGCAGCTAAATTACTGGAGTGCTGCTCCCCTTTCCGTGGCTGTATGGAGGGTGAGGGCACTGGGAGGGACAGGCTGGGGCTAGCAGGACAGGGCATGCAGACTTGCATGGGGCAGAATCGTAGGGTCCCAGGACAGCTGAGGTTGGAAGCCACCGCTGGAGGTCACCTTGTCCAACCCCCTGCTCAGGCAGGGCCATGGTTACATCGCCTGGTGATTACCAGAGTTTAAGGTGAATGTGTGGTGAATCTTTTTGCCTCAGTCCACAAAAGATCTTGTCCTAACCTCCATGGCCTGGATTTCTTCAGCCTGCAAAATCCTGTTCAGCTTTCCTTGGGAGAAATTTCCAGTGGCATCTGACTTGAGATAAAACTGCTTATATCCACCTAGGAAGGAGATATGGTAGGCTTTAGGTAAAATAAAAAGACAGTTAAAAATATGAATTAAAAGGTTTTTACTGAACACTTAGAATCTGGGATATTAAGAGAAAAGCAGGAGGTAATTAATCCTCATTGAAGTTGATGGGATTCAAGTACCTAGACACCACTGTAAGTGCCAGCTAAGTAAACTGTTGTAAGCACAGTGACTGAGCATATAAAATTTTTCACTTCTGCAGAGCCCGCTGCAGTGGTTGTTTTATCTAAGTTCCAAATTTCAAGAGAGAACAGATTTTGCTTTGAGTTTTATTAGCTTTCCTTGATACTATAAAACTAATGTTATCATCCTGTTGTCATCTAAAACATTTTGAAGATCAGAGAAGGAAAATTAGAGCCCTAAATATTTGAAAAGCCTTTGAAAAACTATTTACTCTTTTCCTTTTTCCTCTGCTAGATCTACCCGGATGAAGGTCATAACATTGCTTCTGAGAAAAGCAAATATCACCTTTACAGCACAATCCTTGGGTTTTTTAGTGCTTGTTTAAAGGAGGAGACACCAATTTTACCACAGGAACCTGAAGAAGATGAATAAGGAATCCTATTTGTGTAGTACTGAAGGGGACTTACTTTGCGGCTCAATAAAACCTTAAATAAAAGTGACTGTGAGATTGCAGATTCTGCAGAAGCTCAAGGGCAGCTAAAGGATATCACAGTGGAACAGCACATTTATAGACAATGAGCTAATAAACTGGAATTCGACTACAAAGTCCAGACATATTACCAAGGGACAAAACCTTTGCCTTTGTGGAAGGTCAACAGTTGGTTACAGTTTCCTGTAAGAACTTAGTTTTGCATAAGTGTAGGGTTAGTGCATGTTTGTTATGTTAAGCCTCACTGTTGGTTCTGTAAGTGGTTGCTCGTTTTTTAATTTAAATGCACATCTTTATTCATCTTTGCATAATGCACAACCTATCATAAGTATTATGGCCACTAATATTTTAAAAGGTGAGCTGCAATCTAACACTTTACTGTAATGTTACAATAAGTGCAATTCTTCCGCTGTCTATTACACATAAGAAACCACAGAGATAATAAAGGGCACGATATTTTCTCTAGTTTCTGCTCAAAGGGGATATATGGTCTAGTGCATCATATAACATTGATATTGAAAATGATTTTTTTTTCCCCAATTTCAGCATTTACTATTATTACCGTACCTACTAGTAACCAATAAGGGACTTTTTGGTAGTGTACTCTTGGTCTTTATGTATATACCCAAGACTCCCTAAGCAGAAAGTCTTTCTGAGCTTGAAGATTTTTTTTCCGACATAATTAACAGTTGTATTTAAAACCATATCTGCAATTGAAATCTTTCCCCAGTCCAAAATGTATCTATTGTTTCCTTAAAATATGTTTGAGTTGTGTTTTGGTATTGTTTATAGTAGTTAATAGTTTGCTGGTTACACTCTAATTTTAGAATATGCTACTTTCTCACATGTAAATTAGATACATAAATATTAAATTATAGTTTCAGATAAAGAAAATTTATTAACAATGTATAATGCCATTGAGTAATACTTTACTCTTCAAATGAAGAATTATTTTGTATAGTGCATGTTCCTTTTCTTCCATCTGGTCTCCAATTTAATTCTAAAGTTCCTCAGGGTGGCCACGTAGTTGAAACTATCCATTAGTTTTTATTCCAGGGCTGCTTATTAAGTCTGTTGCAACAGGATTTAGATTCAACAGCATCTCAAAGAGATGGTATGTTTTTCATTCAAGGCAAAGGAAGATCCTGACAAGTGAAATTTTATTATTTACTCAGAGGGTGAGCCCCTCATACATACATTTATTTGCCAAGGTGAATTACAGCAACAGAAATTGAAACTATGAAATAAACAAGGCAGCCAGTTTGGGTTTGCAGAATATTAACGCTGATCACTAAAATCAAGTGCAAAAATCAACTTAATTTGAGGTATCTTCCTGAAGGTATGTGAAAACTCCTGACAGATGCTGTGCAGCTTACATGAGAATAGCTGTAATTTCTTCTTTCTGGGTATACTCCAAGTACTTTCCTACCCAATTAAGAGTTCATTTATTGTAAGATTAAAAGCAAGTATTTTTGGAAGGTAATTTACAGTATTTAGGATGCAAAGTTCTACATATTTTATGAAGAACGGAAATTGTTTTTACCACAATGAAAAATCACCTAAAGCTTTTAATTTGTTATTTTCTTCCAGAATATTTTCTTTAACTCTTAGCATTTATTATGATGCAAATAATTTGACTGAAAGATATGGCTTTATAGAACCCTGAAAAGTCTCTTTCTTTTAATGTTTAGTATTTATCTTGTTTTATTAGCATTTTAAACTATCTTTCATTTAGTTTAATATAATTTTAATGTGCAAGGAAATCTTGTCCCAGTGTCACCACAAAATACGACCTCGCTCTGTGGTATTTATAGCACATATTTTGAGTACTATGATAAGATCATTAAAAAAAAGTTTCAGGCAAGTGTGCAAAAACCATATTGGGTGTACACATGTTGAGTGTACAGCCAGGCTACGTGAGGAGGTTAATTCTTATCAACCTGCACTGGCTGTTTCACTGTGAGACAGCCAGTGTGTTCAGATTTACCACATTTCCCATATATCTCCTTTAGTTATCTGCAAAAGCAAACAAGCAAGGCTTGTGTCTCAGCAATAGGGTTATGCATGCACTCAGGAAATATTTTATCTTGGATCCATGCCTTTGGCAGTATATCCCTTATCTCTGAACCCACAGCCTATCTCCTTTTTCCCTACACTGCTCTGTTTCAGGCCTCCATTCCTCACTCTTTCTACACCAGCATCTCACCTCCCATTTTGATCAATTTACCTGAATATGAAGGTGGTATGAGGACATGACTTCTGTAGAAATGTTTTTGCCAGGACTGGTATGTTTAAAAAGTATGTATTATCTGAAATGTGGGTTATCTATGTGGAAATGTGGTCTGCTTTTAATATAGTTAATATTTCTCATGCTGTCCTACAAATACAATTATTTTTATATAAATGCGTATAAAAAGGCAAGCATCAGACCTAGATTAATTGGTTGTTATGAAATTTTTAAGTATGAGTTAAATTTAGGTATTGCAAAAAGTATTTGCAGAATCAGCCTCTGATTCTCTCTAGACTAAAGGATTTCGTACAAGGTGAGGTCCAGAGCTATCTTTACTCTTGCTAACCAGTTCAAATGTTTCTTCCACTTCCAGCACAACTAAATATGGTTATCTGTCAGACTCTACATACACAGCAAATAGCAGTCACTCATTAATTAGTCTAAGTGACCTATAGTATTGATCAGGAATTAGTACACATTGCACAGAAATGGCATGAAATTCATAGATTTTTCTGTAGCTTACCTATTGTTAAGCACTGTGATGCTATTTTATGTCTGAAAAACTACTGTCTGGGTCAGCTGTCCTTACAATGTGACACTTACTACACTAGACCTACTAATCTATGGAAACCTAGGGAATCAGCATATCCATTTACTGCTTACTAGAGCTTATCTCTACCTTCTTGATTTGCTCTATCCTTTTTCTGCTATAAGGACTTGCAAAATCTGTGAAAGCTGTAGGTCATATTGAAACTTCAATTATATTACAGGATCAGGAGAAAGTGTATGTCAATTGGAATATATTTTCCAGATTGTTGAGTACATAAAAAGGCTGATTATTTTTGAATTCAATGTTTTAATCTTTTTGCAGCAAATACAGAAATATTAATGACTTAATTTGATCAACATTTACTATGATTTTCTGTAACCAACTGCTTGTTGTTCCTATGTTTGTCATATGTAGATCTACCCATGTCTGAAAATGAAGGTGATTACCTCTGTTCTCTCAGCTCTGGCACTTATTTTGAGTGTGTAGTCAGTTAGATTAATTTAGTTGACAAAAGGTGCCTTTAAGACAGAAGAGCTTGTATTTGATCTGAAGCCAGAGATTCTCCATGGAAAATTGGGAGCATTGAGCGTTCACTCCTTTAATAAAATGCAGAGGATGCCAGGTATGACCTGGTATCCGTCCTTTCAGGTCTGTTAGATGTTACTGAAGAAACCGAAGCAAAGGGAAGACTGGCCCAAAGAGACTGAACGCAAGTTTCTTTTGCACAGCCTAAAAACACTTACATAGGCAAGGTGCGGTGATCCTAGCATTTTATATTTCCTTCAAGTAAGTCCTGCTGTTAAGTCAGTTGCCTCTGGGGAAGGACAAACCTCACCGGTACATCTTCTGGAAAACATCTTTCAGTACCATTAAGATCATTCCTCTCTTCCCTTTGAACGATTTCAGGAGTGCTTCTGAGAATTGGGAGCTCATGGATATGGCTAAGGAGAATCACAACTTCCAAGGTGGCTGGATCTTTGAAAAGAAAAGAAAGGTTTTATTTAAACTTCTATCTGTTGCATTTCATACATGAAAGTTGAGAAGGAGCCTAGCTTCTTGGAGGTAGGTTGATGAGAAGTGTTGGTTATTAATTCACCAGGAGGTAACAAAACATGCCTCCTACAAACTCACTTCCAAACTTATGCAGTGGTAAGTAAAATAAATGCCTGTTTTCTAAAAGGAAACCAACACCTGAAAATTACAGTGCTATTAGATTAAATTACATAAATTAAATTATTTGGACAGAATTAAGAAAATTTAAACCATGTGAGTGTATATGGTCCAAAGTTTCCATTAAAGTTGGAATTAGACTTATTGCCTGTATAATTAGTTTAGAAATGCAATATTCTACCTTTACATAAATCTGAATTAAAAACAACAGGATTGGTTTAATGAAGGCACAAATGATACATACAAGTCTTCTTAATTAAAACATCCCATAAAATGTTAAGAGCCCAATTTAAGATTTTGTGACCATATGAAACATAAAAAGGAGGAAAAAATAAATAAAAAGGCTTCTGATCAATAAAACCAGCAAAGGGATTGTAACTGTTAAGAAAATACTCAGGAAATATTTCCCTAAAGACAGCTGATATCCAGAGGTCTTAGGTAGGAGGTAGGTACCTCTGTAGGTGGATAGTCTAGTCCTATACCTGGTGCAGAGCCCTTGCAGCTTTCTGTAGAGGAGCTGTCTGCCAAAGCCTCTTGCTTTGATTCTTGCATTAGATTCAAGGTCTTCTCTGCTAGTAAAGGAACACTGTAACAGAAATGCAATTTGATAGGCAAAGACATTAAATTGTTACATCAGGGGTGAGAAAAATATTTTTTAAAATACTATGTGTTATGGTCTCCTTGCTATTCTCCTATTAGTTGAAGGTAAGGAAGGAGAGCTTTGTAAGAGCATTCAGTGGCTGACTCAAAGGTACTACAGCTGATAGACCAGCTGGGAGAAATTGCAGCTCTGGCATCACCTGTAAATGTTCTAACATAACTCTGATTAAAGGAAAGGGAATATATGGATTGGAAGGAAAACAAACAAAAAAAAAAAAAAAAAAAAAACAAAAAAAAACTTGTTAGTACTATAGAAGAGTTGGTTTAATAAATGGGCAGATCATTTCTTATTCTGAACGAAGAGTAAAACAAGATGTAAGAATTTCAACGTTTTGTGTCCAGTGGCACCTATCACCCTTTTCCTGGTACATACACGTGGCAAATGAAATAATGCATAAATTCAATTGTTAAGAAGGTTTTTGTCACCATTAGAAGGGAGGTATGTAAGTAATAGCGTGGCAAAGAGACAGTTTATTGAAATATGTTGCTCTATTATGTAGCAAAGGTTTGATTCAAACTGTTAACTAAAGCTGGAAATCCAGAGTATCCGGTTAGTTACAAAAATAATGATGAATTATATGGTTTCTTATGGATTTTTACTCCTGTATTTAAATTTAATTTATAACCTACAGTTCAGACAGTCACAAAACATTAATTTTTAAATATAATTCTGCACTTGAAATAGGTAGTTGCAGTGAAATATTTTGTTTTGAAAAACATTGTAAATTGTTACATTTAAAGCTATTTACAATGTCAAGTTATCTGTTCTTCCTTTTTAGCTATACTAAACCCTACATTTTTTAGGCTAATGGATTGATATATTTTTTAATTGGAATGAAAATTGTACAGAGGGGCTTATCTGCTTCTATAAGGATTGCTTGTAGAAGTACAACGAAAATGAATGCTAGCAAAATATCAAATATTTTAAGAGGTTTTATAGAACATCTGATGAAAAATACATATTATACCAGTGAAGCTGAGGAATACAACTGAAGAAACAAGATCATTTGGCAGTGTAACCAGAATTAAGCAAGACAGAAGAAAAAGCATTGTGGAAAATCAATTTTAGCACAATTTTCAGGCTTAAAAGGAGTACTGAGACAGAGTGTATCACATTTTGTAGTTTTGATTTATCCTTCAGTTTGGGGTTCAAGAACTTCCTTCTGAGGTGGAAGCCAGGTTGTGGTCAGGTTTTTTTGTTTGTTTGCTTGCTTTTTCCATTTTAATTTTTGTTTTTCTAACAAGCATCACTCTATTCAGAAAAGCTGTGGTTAAAATTTCTTGACCAAAAACCATTAAAACCCAGAATGTAAACTAAGAACTTAGCAATAACAAATAGGGAGAGCATGAGATTCAACTAATTACAATGAGTGACACATTACTTCACAAAGAGGCTTTGCCACAGTGGGATAACAGAGCGAGGTGCTATTTAACCTGAGTGAAAAAATTGAAATCTGGCTCTCATACACCATTACGAAAAGACTATTCTGTCTGGATATGAAGTAGTGAGAATTGGATGAGAATGTTTAATTCCTTTGGTATGCTAATGAGTATTCATTAATTATAACAGAGACCCAACTGCATCTGGTGTTATATAGCTGCACAACACAGCATCTGACCAGAAGACAATATGATAGTCCTCTGCTAGGGGGTTGGCTTTCCTTCCCATGCTGCTAGAGCAGAAAGAGGTAGAGAGCCCCTAGCTTGAGGGAGTAGCACCCCATATGTCCCTTTGGGAAAGTGGGGAGAGAAAAAGAACTGCATGGTTTAAAAAGACAGACGTTCCTCCTTGGGGAACAGGGGTCTTTCCAGGGAAGGCTTTTGGGTTCTTCTTGAGGCTGGAGCTTGCTTCGAGATATTCTCTCATGTCTCCATGAGGCTGTTTTGGGGCACGTGGGTGACAGAGGAGCCTGAAGTGGGCTGGGGATGTGCTTAGGACTGAAGTGTGTGGGGCATTAAGTGAGAGTTGGCCTTGTGGTGCTTTTGTGTGGGTTGTCCCACACAACCATGTGGGGCTGGTGTTTCTCTGTCCTGTTTTGTGAACCAGCCAGAGGCAGAGCTCTCTGGAAGAGCTCCTGCTTATCAAAGCATTGATCAGTTACATTTTTGTTTTGTTTTGTTTGTTTGTTTTTTTGTTTTTCCCTCATATTTTTTCCTCATAATCAGAATTAATGCTATTTTATGTTTTCAAAATTTTTGTGTTTTGTCTGAGCCTCTAAGATACATCACAACTTTATATACATCAAAACGGCTTTACATTTTAACTGGATCAGTGTGTGTGAAAACAAGTTGTAGCAATTTAAAATGCAATGGGTGGGGTTGTGAAACTCTGAAAATGCACCCTGAAGAGCGCTATCTAGGAAATCTCTGTAAAGTAGATTTCTTCTACCCAGTATAGGAAAAAAATAAGGCTAATTGGAAGGAGGAAGCTTCCAGTTTCCTGCAAAGAAGAAAACGAATCCCCCTTTTATTCCTAACAGGACAACATTTAAGAAGGACACAAACAAACCCAACAAAACAAAGCAAAATAATAAAAAAGCCACTCAGGAAACCTTCAAGTCTGATTTAAACAGTATTTTTATAGAGAAATATTTAGTTAAAATGAAAACATTTCTGAAAAATAATGGATTTTGTGTGTGTGTGTGTTTCTCATCTATAACACTTGTTTTAAGATAGGAATATAGACAGAATAAATCTTGCTGTCAAGCTGGTCTATGACAAATCCCTACCACAATTCTTTGGCAAAATATCAAAAAAAAAAAATGCCTTGGTGGAGAGGAGCACTATCCTTAAATGCAAGCTGTCATAGATGTATTAATAACAAACTCTCAGGAAGTTGTCCTCATGTGGAGTATCTAAAATGTTCAAAACCTCAAAATCCCACTTGCAGAGTAGCAAAAGAGCTACAGCTGAACTGAGCCATCACTGAACAGAAGGCTCCCTGCACACACTTTAAAGACAAAACAAAGCTTTGATTGGGGTGTTTGACAACTGTTTTTTCTTTAAACAGAAGGACTAAAATTGTGACCCAGCATCACTCATCAAAAATATTTCCTGGTCGTTACTGTTCTATGATTAACTCTTAGTATTTTTATGCCTGTCAAAGATGCCCAGGATGGAAGGTGGGAAATGGACAGAGGCAGACGATCTTTTAGGTCTTGTCTTACTATCTAACATGGATGCTTTGCAGCATTGACTGCCACTCCGTGTGTTGCTGTTTGTACTCACAACTGGTGACAGTGCCAGAGACCACGCAAAAGATCTGTTACTGTCTCTTAGTTCTTATTTTTTCTCTCTGTATAACCATCATTCAGATACGTTCTGGGCCTGGTGCTGAGTGTGGCAGGCAATGTCTGTGCAGTGGTCTCCTCCTGTTGAGGTGAGCAGATCACTTGAATGCTGGCTGAAGCTCTCCTTTCTCCTCTAGAAAAGCTCATAGCTGGCTCACAAGGATGTGATGCAACACAAAGTTATATAAGCAGTTTTTAAAATGTGGTGATATTAAGCCTAAGAAATGTGCAGTACATCTTGCAGACGTGATCCTTAGGACAGCAGGGCACATACGGAAAACAGCTTCCACGCTTCAATGGAAAATTGGTGCTTTGATTGTGAAATGTTCTTGTGGATAAGCCTGATAAATATGGTATATTTTCTAAAACTTTCAGGTTTATAAATGATAACTTTTCTGTTAAGAATTGGCTTCCTATCACATTCAGTCTGTAAATTCTGTTAAAGTCTGTTATGGCTAGACTCTTCCTCTTCCCAAAGAAACCTTATTGTCCCTGTGCTCTAAGTCTTGTCTGTGTGCAAGGCAGAAGCACCTCTTGCCATGTATAAAGGCCAGAACTTATTGTCAGCATATGAGTAGTATTATGTTTCTCCTGATCATGACACTTATTAAGCACTGGGGACAGTAGCATCCTCACCTGGGCACAGCCAGCACTACCACAAGTCTTGTCTGTAGAATCAAGCTCCTGGGGAGGGTGTCTTTGAAGGGGGAGCAGGGCTGGGTGGGCTGATGCTGCCGGAAGTGGGGAGATGTCCCCTGCCTCTGCCTTTTCCTTTCCTTAAATGCCCAGGTGCTGCAAAGGATCAGCCTCCAGTCTTTCCCCACCATCTCCATGCACAATTTTGCTCACCTCAGACCTGTTTGCAGTGCCTGCCTCTTATGCTACATTTTCGAGTTCACCCTTGCTCTCACTGCCTTACTTCACCCATGGGTCATGTTCTGGTGCAGAGCCTCCACCAGGACTTTGAAAGGCACCTGTGCAGACCTGGGATGTGCAGAGCCCAGGGTTCACACTGGGTGCAAGCCCACTACAAGCCTGTGAGAGAGAGCCTGCACTCATGTCTGATGCCTTAGCTATGCACAGGATGCACTGCTCTGCTTCTGTAAGCACAGACACTTGAGCAATGCCTGCAGATTAGTCACTATAAGTAATGCCTTCTTGCCTATATAGCACTTATCTTCTCTGCCACAGCTCATTGTGTTTGTTCTTAATTGAATTTGTAAACCTTCTGGGGTGGTTTGCACACAAACATCAGGTGTTGCCATATCTCACTTTGAATGGGGCTGAGTGTGTTGCTGAGCTGCACTTTAATAACATAAATGCATAGTAGCCCTATACAGTAATGATGTCCAGCACATTTGTGCAAAGGATGGCAAATACTCTGATACATATTCTAGTGGAACAAGATATGTATCAATAGGTCATATTTACTTATTTATTTTTACTGACTAGAGGAAGTGCAAATTGTGAATTTACTGTGGGAGATTTGTAAAAGTGCAAATCCTCCAGGAGCTAGGCAATTATATTGCAAGTGGGTTGTATACGCCCTGCATGAGGTCTTTCTCACTAAAGTGGTCCAAAGTGTCCTCAAATTCTAATCTTTGTCAGCTGCTCAATACTGGAGAAGATGAATGTCTCCCAGGTGTGCTGCCCCTCCTGAGTGATGGATTCAGGGCATCTGCAATATATAGCCCCCTCAGTCCGTGAAGGATGGAAAACAAAAGCAAATTCAACCTCTTCTGGTAACTCAATTTAGTATTACAGTTTTGATGAATAAATAACAGGGTCAGCCTGAGGACATAAAAATAAATTGAGATATAAGCAGCCACTTATCCACGTAAAACAACATCTTATTTTTTAATCCATCTGCAAAACTAAATTTGGCTGTCAGTTGCCATGTTTCAGCAAACACACCCTGGTTCCTCTGTAACTGTCGTGGTGTGGGTATAACACCATGGGAAGGTAAGAGAGGACACCTCAGAAATACAGGTATGGAGAATTGTGTTATAAATTACATCTAGCAAGCTATCTTCTGAGAAACAGAGTTAAGAGATTTTTTTTCTAGATTCCTAGCTGAAACTTTTAATTTCTACAGATAAACATGGATGTTCTTACTATAGAAGCCCCCAGTTATCCATCAACTTCTGTTTCGGGTTTTGTTCTGTGCTAGACAGGGCACAGGGGTGGGGTGGGGAAATACATGAACTTATGTTAATTGAAAACCACACCGTGGAATTGATTTCTGTGTTAACTCTGAAGTACTGGTTCCAGCTTCCATTAGCTGAAATTTTATTGGAACTGAACACTTGAAGCCAAGCTACACCATTAAGCTGTGCTTCATTCAGCTACTGCAAATGGAGTCTGGAGCTACAAACATTTTGTTTGTAGAGGAAGGAAAAACAACTTGGTGCCTGCCAAGCTATCTTAGTGTATTTCCTTATAAATGTATAAAAACATCTTGGTACTAATTCAAGATCTCTGCTTATTTTGGATACTAGTTTCAGAGGGGATGTCTGAAAAAAAAAACAAAAAAACATTTTTTCAGTTCCTTTTGCCTTCTTTATAACACTGATGGAGGCTGCTTATTATGGATGTTGTACTGCATTTCTGTTTTGTTCCAATTAACCTGCCACCTTCCCTAAATGAAGCTTGTACAAATGTTGCCATGCATGACCACCAAATGTCACTGCAGCTCATCGCACTCAACAGAGGTTTGGCTGTTTTATATCTTCCTTATTATAGCATTAAATTGATTATTTAAATGTTGATTATTAAATCAAGTTCATCAATTTAATGCCATAATAAACTTTGTATTGAACATATTTTCAGATGTGTCAAAGTATGTGTGTGTATATATATATATATATATACGGACATGTTTGAATTGGATGACTTTGAACCAGGCAGAAAGCAAAAACTAAAAGCTATTTGTGACATTTAATGACCATATTAACATCACTAATAGTAAATGATAAGGTAATTAAGGTGGAAAAGATTATCCCAACTAAAGTGGTTTAAGCAATTACAATAATGTCATGAAAGTAAAAGAACACATCCAAATGGAGGAGAGGTAGATCTCAGATTACCCAAGTAAATTGGTCATTCAAATTATCAGTGTTTCATTTAAATACTTCTAGCTATATACTGTGATATGTGAACTGGTACGTATGACTGTTTTAAGTGATGCAGAGAATTATAAACTCCACTTAGTAATATGGAAATATACCTACAGCTGTTGCAGACACCATAGATACAGAATGGATTGACGTGGCTGAGAAAAAATCAAAACTAAACAAAAATAACAACAACAAAAAAAGATGTTTTATATGGTTACTGCACTGTAGAAAATCTGTGCTGGGCCAAGATTACTAGAAAATCTAAAACCAGACCTAGGGAATTTATATATAGAGAGATAAAGGTTGTACTTGACTTAACAGTGCATTTATAAGAACTACCAAATAGCAGTACAAATGGTTGGATGACACTGTAGTGAGGTTGTTCAATAAGAAGCTGGAGAGATGGAGATCTAGTTCTGCTGCTGTGTTGTGGTGTTTCTGGATAAAAACATGTTGATACTTCCATACTTCCATATCATAGTATCTGCTGTATTTGGATGTGCTTGTTCTGTATTTTTCCAGGTAGTTCTGGGAACAACGTAGTTCTATGATTTGGTGTACAAGACATGACTTGCTCAGATATCAAAGGCAAAATGGTGAAACAGAGGTAGTGAAATTGGAAAGATATCTTTCATTTTCAAGTAGTACACCTCCTATGGTGAAAAGGGAAAAAAAAAAATAATAAAAAATGAAAGTGAGGCTTCTGGAGAATGATTGTAAAACAACATCAGCACTTTTCCTTCCATCAGATCAAGGGACACATTTGTTTGCAGTTCTGCATGCCACTTACCATGAAGTAAGAGTGATACACCTGCGATATACTTCTTTCAAAGGGACCAAGCCCCTAAATATGCAATTTTAGGAGGAAATTCAGGCCTCCAGCCTGTTCAACAGTTGCACTAAGTAGAGAAGAAATGCTGGTACTAAAAATGAGATTGAGAACCAAAGGTAAGTCTAATTTTCTGTTATCTTGAATTTCAGAAAGAAACACTCCAAATCCTATGTTCATACCTGGATGAAAAAGCCAAGCAACCACACACTGCCCAATAATAAATAAAGCAGCTTATTCAAGTAAATCAGCTGTGTCTTTTGTTTTCAGCTTCACTCACCCAGCTTTCAAATGAAAAGCTGTTGAAAGGTTGCAAGAAAAGTCAGCAGCTATCAGTGGCAGCATTCAGTGCTATAGGAGTTTGACACTGCTGCTGGGGCGCCCAAAAGATCTTAATTTCTTGATTAAAGCTGGGGTCTGAGATAGGCAACCTGAAGGCATTAAATATGTCAACTTCACAACTAGGAGCAGATCTACAAGCTGAGGAGCCTTCTCTGTTATCTTTCTAAAATAAATAAATAAATACTATTTAAACAATGGCTCTTATTTCTCTGTGGGCAACAGTAGGGTTGTGATTGTGAACCAAGTAACCAAGGAGACTTTGTTGCTACATCACTTAAAACTTGCATCTCAGAGAATCATTTCAGTAATAACACTGATACCACAAGCCTCATTCAGAGCTTACGTCCTGCCCTTTGCCTCCCTAAATTAACTGCTTGTGTCTGGGCAGGTCCTGTGATAGTTTTCTCTGTACCAAGATGCAAATGCTAACTTGGTCCATGGGAAATAGCCTTGTGATAGGTATCCAAGATCTGACAGTTTTCCACATTGTTCATAAACTTCCTTTTTACCCAAATCACTATAATTTCTCAGCTCCTTGAATTCCTGTATGTAAAATGCCTTGTGTACACCTTTTTTTTTTTTTTTTTTTGTCATGTACATTTTTATTTTGCAGCTTTGAAACAAGATAATCTCTTGCTAAATAGCTGACAAAATGCTTAAGAGCTGTTTCTCCCACCTACCTCCCTTACATCTCCCCCCACCCTTCTCACAGTTTTCTTTCTTTGATTTAATTATTTTGTTATTTGATATTTGTATTTTCCTTACCATGCATCCTCCTTTTCAGACAGGCAGAACAGTTATGTTTCTGGGTGACAGAATTTTCACAAGTTTTTCAAAAGCACGTGACCAAAGAACTTCTCACTCCCTCCAGATGAATGAAATCACACTTTACTACACATTTCAGAGTGCCTACAACATGAAACTAAAATTCTGCGGGAGATCATAAACAGTAAAAGCCCTATTTTTATGACAAAATGCAGTATCTCCCCCCAAAATATCCACTGAATTGGCCTCTTCTGTTCCTCCTCCTTCTTGCATGTGTTCTTTTGTCCTTCAGAAACAGGCAGGGTTCTGGCATCAGCTCCTTAACCTCTTATGATGCAAGGAATATATAGCAGAAAGGTGGCTGGTTAATTTGGGAAAAGGCTAACATGGCAATTTTGTTTCTATATCAATTAGTGTTTTAAAGAATTATTTTTTCCCCCTCAATATAATTGCACTTAAAACACATTCAAGCAGATTATCCTGCCTAACTTTTGTCTTGACATCTCTGCAGCTGGATTTCTGCATGTTAATAATAGCTGCATCTCCTTTCGGAATCTCTTCAGCATGACACCTAAATTTAGAGCATCTAATAGGAAGAGTATGGAAATCATTATTCTCCCATTCCCTCTCTGGTAACCCTTATTAGCGTCACGTTCATGCTTTCTGCTGAGATGGTCAACTTTGCTTCAGTCCTGTTGGCACTGGTGGTCCAGCAAGCACGAGTCCTGCTGCTCTGTGGTTACACAGTGCTATGGGAAGTTGCAGGATAATAGGGGGCTGTAGAATTAGAAGTCTTGTAGGAGTGCCAGTGTTTCCCAAAGAAGGACTGTGCTCAGAGACCCATGCAGTCAGCAGGTATCTTTCCTATGACTTCAGTGGGTTTGGATCAGGCCAGTCCTCATCTAAAAATAAAATAAATAACCTATTCAGTTTTCCCAGGTACTTTTCCCAGAGTCTGAATGTGCTAGAGGACAGCAAACCTTTAGGATTTTAGTGAGCTGCACTCAAGTGGAGCCTGTAAAACTCTGATAGATGGTTTGGACTTTGATGGATACTGTATTTTCTCTCACTGCAAATGCTTGGTGTGAGACCATAACTTCTCATGTGTCTCATTCTCACATGGGACAGGGGAGATCTCTCCTGCTGTATGCTAGACACACTCTTTCTGCCAGAAGGAAAATGGGCAAACAAGATGTGGAGTGGGAATCCACATCTTGTTTGCCCAACTGTAAATAGTCTTCCTGAAGAAGAACAGTGTTCAAGACAACATTTAGGAGGTTTCCCTTATTTAGCAATCTCCCTAATCCATTCACAGCCATAATAAAGCACAGCTCCTCTAACCTGAAAGACCAAGCTAATGTATCTAGTGAAATGGCAAAGATAGCTTAGCTTGGAAGAACAAAGAATTTATGTTATAAAGCTTTGAATAATTCATATTTATGTTTGACATTTTACATCATAACACACTAAGAAAATCGTCTGACTACTAGGATTTTGTCTGTATGTGAAACAGAGAATTGACAGTGATGTTAAGAAGCACACACACACAAAAAAGGAATAATTTGTTTACCTTAAATAATTAACTCTAGTGTATCGACATATTAACTATTTATGCTGTAGTAAGATAGTTTTTGTGGGGACAAGGGCAAAGGGATTAAGCAAAATAAACTGTTATATGTATGTTTAAATAATTATTTGTATTGATCCTTTGAGCATTTGCATTCAGCAGAAGTGTAGTACATTACTACTGTTGATTGCACTGTTTTATCAGTGGGTGGGAATAAAATGCCGGTAAATCTTATTGCTGACTTGCTGTTCCCAGCTGAGCATCTCCTCCCTGGTGGCTGGTGAGACTGGGGAGTGGAAGTGAAATGCACTGACAGGGTTTTTGCTTGATTGATGGTCATCCTCACTGATGGAGAGGGTGAGCCTTGTGAGAAATAGCAAATGTCTAGTGAGAGATGAGAAGTACGATATGATGGTAATTAAGTGGCCAAGAACAATGATGTTTCCAGACAAAATATTTGTCGCTTTCAGTGGCTGTAGTATTTCATCCAGTGTCTTTTGTGGTTGTTGTCTGTTTCACTTCTCTTTGTTTTCATATGTTTTGAAACTATAACATAGGCTTGTGGGGACAGAAAAATAGCTGTCTAATTTCTCTCCCTCCTACTGTTTTCTGCCTACCTACCTACCTTTTGTTTACTAGTGAGGAGTAAGGCCCTTCATGCTTCCTTTTACCATCCTGATGGTATAGGTAGGGTGTGGCTTATTCATGTGGTACTAGCTTTTGTCTAAAGATTTGATTTTTCCATGCATCTCAATTCCCTCCAACCCCCTTATTTTATTTATTTATGTATTTATGTATGTATGTATTTATTTATTTATTTATTGACTGTATATACCAGCTCTCATGGGTGGAAGATGGGAGATGACCAAATAATCATGACTATGCATGCCTAAATGTTGCAGAAAGACCTGCTCTCTCCTTATCCATGGCAGAATTGGCAGACTTGACTTCTAGGTAGTATCTCCAATGCTGCATACTACCAAAAATCATGTAGACTCTCTATATAAATTAATTTTGCCCACTATGTGTGGCAGCACCACTGCAGTGTAAATGGAGATTTTGGCTCTCTCTGCTATCAGTGTTTGCTTTTAGACAGGTTTCATGGAAACATAATATCCTTCACCTGGGCAGTGATAGGGTTGCTGGCATTTATCTGGTGTGGAAAGATGTGATATCAAGAGGTCTAGAAAGAGGAATATTTCTCCTGATCTGTCAGGGAAATTTTCAGAGGATTAATCTGTAATGTCTTGGTTACATGAAGTACCTTTCATGTTCTGTTCAGCTGGAAGACACTTCAGAATGAGAAAGAAGAAAGTTCTTTGGATTCATTGGGATACATAAGTGTTTTGTCTCCAGAACTCCAAAAAATGCTGCCACCCTTTTTTCATATTTATATGTAAAATTCTGTCAGTGTAGAAGATTTAAATCTCTTTTCAAGAGATTGAAAGCCTCTGAGATTGGTAATCAGCAGTATGAAAAATGAAGTAAGGTTTTCAAGACCTGTTCATCCTTAAGCTTCTCAGCTTCTCTCAGTGTCATCCCTGCTTTCTCTTTAGAAAGCATTTCTTGAACTTTTTTTTTTTTTTTTTTTCTCTCCTGCTGTTGGCAGTTCTGTTTTCTGCCAAAAAAGAAACATTCTTGTGTAATATTTTGAGATCTTTATACTGATGAAAACTACTGAAATACACTAATGCTCTCTCATTTGTATTTGATGGGTATTTGAAACATAGCCTCCTGCTGTATTCATTTACTGTCAAGTCCCCCTGCTCTGCCCCCAGCAATCAATACCGTGAGCCAATTTCCCTGGGAATCATGACCACTCTGTACTCTGCTGTTACCATAATCTTGTCCTAAATCCTGCTTAATTCTCATGGACCAACTGTGTTGATATGCCAGAGCCACAGGAGCACAGGCTAAGCCACCTCTCTTCTTATCACACTGGTCAATCAAGGGAAGCAAAATAGCCAGGATATCTGAGGGGATGTGCTAGTTTCCAGCTATGCTGGCAGCCACTACAGGGCTCTGCATCCTGCAGGACTGGAGAGGTGCCCTCAAGGAGGAGGCAGAGGAAGGACAGTAAGAAGATTTCTTCCATCTGTAATGACTTCTAGTAGAGACCTTTGAAGGCACTCTAATTGATATATTCATCTAGACTTGGCCTGCCATTTTAATGGCTTTCACTTGTACTCACAGAAGCACAAGTACCTGTGTGAGTGAGAACTTTTGACCACAGATGTTTAAATAGAGCTTGCTAAAAGGTGTAGTTATATACACTAGTAGGATATAAAATGGTGAGTGAATATTTGTTTCAATAACAAAAGTGACAGAGGCACTTGGGGGGGCAAATTCAATTCTTCTATAAACAATCCACTTAGCTGCTTTTCATATCTTGTTCCTTGTGCATCTGCTGTGCACAGTACAACTTTTATGCAGGCTTTTCTGTCTCACCAATGAAGAAAGGGGGATAATAAACTTGGTCATATGAGAACTAGCAACGGTCCTTTGGATTTTTCTCTTTTCAAAGTCTCATTCAGAGTTTTTAATGGACATGAATCAGTACTATAGCAGGCAAAAGAAGGAAGACCTCCACACAGTTCAGCTTCTTCTACATGTGCTGATGCCCTTTCTTGAAGCTGTTCTCCACTCTATCCCTTCTGAACTGTTTTTTGGGTGCAATTGCTCATTTTTTACTTGTAGGTCTGGTTTTGATATGAGTCAGGAGAAATAGCCTTTTATTACTGGAAATGTAGAAATGATAACTGTGTGTTATGCACAATTACGCTGATTTATGAAGTGACATAAATTTGTTACCTGCAGTCAGTAGCGTAGATGTAGTGGCTCCAAGCTGAATTCTTTGCTTCTTACCACCTGTCTCTGGCGTTTCAGGAAGCACATATTGCTTTACCCAAAATGCCTACTGTTCTTTAGTGGTACCATGTTATAATTTGAACGAATCTAAATAAGCTTTCAGGTGGAATACATAGGAAATCTGATGTTGCTAAAATGTAGATGTCTTTCCAGTGCCATGTGATATTTACTGTTTTAGGGCAGGTTAATTAATTCAGGTTACCAAATAGTAATAATTATGTGTAACATCCTGATTCTGTGCTAATTTTGCTTACTGTAATTTCTGCATTTAATTCCTGTGCTACCTGAATTACAAATGTAAATTCCCACTTGGGAAAGCAGTGGAAAGAATGGAAAGAAGAGTTCATTTTGAACACGCACACCCCTGGTTTATATGTATAAAACAATTATCCTTTGCAAATGAGGCCATGGATTTCTTGAATACCACATTCATCTTAGGGGATATAAAGTTACATTTCATTCCAACATCCGGAAGCATCAGGGTTGATTTTACGCTAAGGCACTGCTCAGCTGAAGAAGCTTTCAAAAGCACAGCAGCATGTATAACACTTCAGTAAGCAATGTAGATTCCCAGAGTTTAATGTATGAAGATCTATTAAAACTAATCTCTATTTCCAGTCTTTATCTTTCATCTACCTGCCCAATAAATGAACCTTAAACCCAATAACTTGTGTTTCTTTAGAAGGTAAGATTGTCTAGAGAATATGTTCCAGGATGGAAACCAGTCTTTATTTGCAAAGATAATTAGTACATTTAGTATTAGTACACTAATAATAGTACATTTTCTATTCCAGTTTATGTAAGCAAAAATGACAGTTATCGTATAGGATTTGGTAAAGAGGTGACATTTTTAGAGATGGTAATGCTTCTTTCTTGGATCAAGTAATGACGGAAGCTGAAGAAAGAAAATCAGCTGTTGATTTAATTGTAAGTGGCTCATTGAAACTTGTGTGTGATTTAGCTGTAGAAGATCCCATCTGTATTAGTGAACATACTACTCTTCTGTTCAACATCTTGCTGAGATGAAAAAGTCACACACTGAAAACCCATTACAGTAACTTTTACCTTAGGTAGGAGGAACAACACAAAATGAAAAAATATAATTAAAGGAACAGATTAGAGGGGGCATGATGATTGTTTAAAGATACTTTATTAGGTGCCTGGAATAAATGTATATTCCTCGTTAAAAGAAAGTCTGTTTAGAAGGACAAAAAAAAAAAAAAGCCACCCGAGTACAACAGCAGTGCAGAAGTAATAAGGACACACTTTAACATGTGAATGAAGTATTTAAATGGGAAAAGTAGAAAATAAATTTTAAAGTATTAAAACATGGGGAAAGGAAATAATCATGAAAAAAAAAAAGTTAAGAAAAAAAAAGTAAGAAAAATGCATGGTATTATGAAGGAGCGGTGCCATGAATTTTGCAAAAATCCCTGTTGCATTAAGAGTCAGTTCAGAGGGTTGTTCTGGTTAATACCATATGCATGGATTTCTAAAATGTTTTAGCAAGACTCTTCACCAAGTCATTTTTCTAACCTAAGATTTATGTCATAAAAGAGTTAAAAAAATAGTTTAAAAATGAGAAATGGGAAACAAAAGTAAGAACAAATTATCAGATTTTAGTTATCCCAGCAAATACTCTGTTGGGTTCTGTGAGTTTCATGGCATCCATAAATGATCAGAAAAAGCAAGAAAAATTAAACCAAGGAAACAACGATGCTGATGATACAAAATTACTGTGTTCTGACAAATCTGAAGATGACTGCCAACACATACAGAAGGATCTTGCAATCCTGGATGACTGGGCAATAAAAATTGCAGATGAAATTCAGTGGCAATAATGCAAATTAACGCACAGAGGGGGAAAACTGTTCTATTTTGGTAGTCTCTAACTGTGCTATTTATATGCAAGAGAACGATCATGAAGACTCTGGATTATTCTCTGAATACTGCTTAGAGCTCAACAGAAAGAAGGGCAAGCAAAGCACTGGGGGTTATAGAGAAGGCATAAAGAATATGAAGGAAAAGATTATTATGCAGTTGTAGAAATCAGGTTTTTAGAATGTTGCCAAGAAATTTTGAATAGCATGTGTATTTTTATGCTCCCTCAAAAAGATAAGATGATAGAACTAGAAATGCTGATTTTTAGAAATTGTGAATATTTACTTTATAAAGCTGATGCATACAGCAAATGGACATGTCAACAACTCAACAACTAAACAACAACTCAACAACTAAATCCTGAGACCTTAGACAATACAGATTTTCTAGAAATGTTTCACAAAATAAATCAGAATTAGCCAACATTGTGAGTAAAGAAAACTAAGTGGATTTTCAAGAAATTTATCATCCACGTTGATTATTTTTCTAGATAGAATTAATGCATTTTTTATCCAGATTTATTCATTCATGGATTTTTAACCAAAATTTTATACCAAACAGGCGTGAACAATCTGCTGAGAGAGGTGATATGTGATACTTAAATGGTAAACCAGGCATACCTGACATTACATAGAGAGTTAACAACTTGTTAAAGATGAAAGAAAAGACTTGATTTGAGAGATGTTGTAACCTACAGCTTGTGGCATTTTTGCATTACTTTCTAATGGTCTAGAATTGTTTTCTTTGTTGTTTATTTCCACAAATACTGTCTTTGAACTTCTGCTATGCCAAGCGCATGCCAAATGGTACAATGATACTGTTCCCTGGAGCATCACTGTTAAGGGGTCTCATCCCTTGTGTAGCATCACAGTAAATGTCAAGCCACTGACATCCAAGGATGTTCTGAGTGCTTTAAATTCTCCTGTAATTTCCAGACCTTTCAGCACTGTACTGTGCAGAAGTCTTACTTTTATACCAAAATAAAGCAAAAATAGGAAAGAAACAGCAAGGTAGTAATTTTGCTATGTAATGGCAGATAAGCTCACTGAAATTAATTAAGCTTAACTTTAACTAAAGTTTATATAAAACAATAAAAATCTAGGTTATGAAACAGTGTTTAATACCATGATATGTTTTATTTCATTTTATTGATTTGCATGGTATGATTTATAAGAACTCACCAGCTCTGGAAAGGAATCACACAATGAATCACAGCTAGATGAGGCAAACTGGAAGTTAATACAACATTAAATAATTGGAAATGTTTTCCATTCCATAAAAATAGAATGGAGAAATGCTAAAGCATGCTCTAAACTGCTTCTTTCATCATGCTGTTATCCTGTCTTAATACATTATTAGAGTAAAGTGGCAATTTTTCATGTGCTTTACTGTGTAACACCCATCTGTTACGGAGCAATAACTGGATTGAAGGAAACAATCTATTGAATCAAAGACTTTAAAAATGAACAATAAAAAGCCAGTTTATACTGCATGTAAATGTAAAACAGACATGGTCTGGGGCATTTGGACAAAATATATACATCTAGTAATGTGAAGTGTCATTAATTTGCTAGGACTCTTAGACCGAAGCCTTGCTGAACCAGAGGTAAGAAAGAATTACTATTTAGCATCCTCTCAGGAAGACTGGGCTGCTCAAACCCCTGCTGGAAACATCTCACATCAGATGACCTTATAGCTAGATAGCTCAGGTGCAACACATATCTCAGCATCTCAGCAAATCCTCATGACTTGTTTCCATTTTGTGGTTTAGGATCTAAAATATCCTAAATATCTAAAGTATTTCAAATATATTTAAGGACTTATTTACCTCTCTAAGTAATGAGATACCTTATTTTTTTCTAGACACCACAGGTATTTCCATCATTCCAGTTCATTTGCTATTTGTCTATCGTACAGTAGTTTGTCTAATTTTCTAGTAGTATTTCGCTGAGACCTGACTTGCCATGTGTTATATCAACATTGAAGTGGTGGTCTTGACTTGGAAGTACTGCATGGATGAGAATTCAATTTCTCATTAAGAAATCTGTTGCTCAGGTGACTGGACATCTCAGTCTTGTTGAAAATTTATATAATTTTGAAAGATTTTAGATAAAAAACACTGCATGGCATAATTTATTTTTTTCTTCTCCCAAAATCAAAGAGGTGCCTAGTTTACTCATTACATGAAACCTAAGAGGAAATCTGAAAAATTACTGAAAATGAAAGGCAAAAATAATGTAACTTGAGAGTTAAATTTTACATTTGCTTGAAATCAACCAGCTATTGGAAGTTTTTGCTCTTAAAACAAGTAAGGGATAAAGAGCAAGAGCATTATTTTGGCTTGATTTTTTCTTGAAGAATATAGGTACCAGGAAAAAAATTATTTAAAAGCCCTTTTCAAAAACACTGAACTTTGTCCTGGGTGAAAGTTTGTTCTACCAAGAAAACATTCCTCTATAACTCTCTAACTGAAATAATGACAAAAGATGGTGCTCAAGAATACATAGTAATTTTCAAAGGTGCTTTAGATCCAAGCAAAACTGTGGGAACTGCACAGCAGAAATGGCTTGTGGCAACAGAGATGATGGGGCTTATTCTGATCCTGCCTGGAAAAGCCCATGCTATAATGCACTTGGCCTTCTCTGGGATTCCTTTGCCAACTCTGTAGTGGCTCCCATGGTGAGATAAATGGTATATACTTCGGTCTCTAAGGTTGCAGCAGCCCTAACTTAGCATGCCTCAGCTGTCAAATTGGTTCATTGGGACACTTTACAATTAAAGGCATAGAAAATGGGCTAACAGTTACAACATATATAGCCTGTTGGCCTTTCCCTGAGCTTCACAAGAAAGAACCAACCTCTTTTTTTTACAAAACAAAAACACACAGTTCCTTAATTAAGGATGATAACAAGCTAAAGCCTTAGAGAAAACTCATCTGTGAAATGTGTTCTCCTTCTAATGTGTGCTCAAGGATGAGATGGGACTGAAGCCTGCCACAAAGTAAAGAAACAATCCTTTTGGTGAGTGGATAGCTCATGCTGCCTACAAAAAAAAGTGAAAAAATGTTGTGAAATTACTATTTTAGATGTATATTTATACAAGTTAGGAAAGGGGAAAATGAATTTCATGAGAGGTACTTTAAGGAAATGGTGTGTTGTATTTTGTGGCTGTTAAGGCAGAAACATGCCAGTTACTGTTACTACTATTAGACACATGATAGTAAATCGAGGCTTTTCATTAATGGATCAAAGGTGAAAAATATAACTTTAAGACACTACAAAAAATCATTAAAAAGTCTTATGCATTTTATAACAATAGGAGAGTAGTTCTGGTTTACATCTGTACCATAGGAAAATTTTATAGCTTCTTGAAGAAATTCAAGACACAATTACAAAACTTGTGACTGTTGCCTCTTCTTGGCTTTTCAGGGAAAGGCGTGGCTGTAGAAGTAGTCAAAATCACTATGTTTTGCTGTTGGTTTCCTACTTAATGACAGTTTCTGGTTGAGATTACTGTACAAAGATAACACCTGACCACAAGATCTGTAGAAATCATTGAAAACTGGTTGCCTTTTTTTTTTTTTTTTTTTTTCTTTTTTCCAGATACAGAGTAGAAGTCTTTGATTATTTTAAATTTAAGGAGGATTCTTACAGTACAGAGTTGCAATTTAAAGTGAAACATTTGGGCTTTAAAAATGCCCCCTCCCCACTTCCCTCTTTAAAAGTCAGCTGAGGAAGCTTTATGAGCTAGCTTGCTCTGTGCTTGACTCAGGAACTTTCAGCTGAATTAAATATCAATTCTAGTAAGTGTAACTCAAGGGTGCAGGCAGATGATGAATCTCAAACTGTGTAACAAAACTAGAAAGTGAAAACACTACAGAACCTCAAGAAGACAATATGGACACAGTAAATTGTTCAAACTGCTGGTTTTCTGTGTAGAATCATCCTCAGAGATTTGTATCTCAGTCTGTATCCAACATAAACAGCAAAGCCAGCCCCTGGTAAAGAAGATTTTTGGTTTTTGTTTGTTTGTTTGTTTGTTTGTTTTTAAAGGTTTTAGATAACATTAGGAACCTTTGTAAGAATAAAGTTTTTTTGTGTGGAAAAAATCAAATTGTGTCTTCAGCAGTATGTCTCTGGCCCCTCTTGCATCCAGTTCCTGCTCATTTTTTCTTATGAACCCTTCGTGAGACTTCTAGTGCAGAAGCTTCAAACACTTGTGAATTAGGAACATTTCCTTTATTCTCTTATTTGTTTAAAGTATTCTCTCAAGCAGTTAATAATGTTTATTTGTTTTTGTTTTGATGATTAAAGTTTATAACATTTGAAATCTTTAGAGGATGGGTAAAGCTCTTGCCTCAGTGCAGTGAATAATGGAAACATAATAGCACAAATTAAATGAGATGTGGAAAGTTTATCTTTGTTCTGTGAAACTGTTCATTTGTAATGGCTGAATTAGTTCATTTTGCATGTTGATAGAATGTTCAATCTTGTAAATGAAGAACAGTATGTTTTTTTCTCCCTTTATTAAAAATGTCTCTTGCAATACACAACATTAGTTTTAGTGGAAGATGGTGTTATCAAAGGGAAAGGTTCAGGTTAAGATTCTAATTTGACTTTGGTTTGGATTATATACATGTATGCAGCTGTCTGTGTAATTACTCTGGATTTTGACTGTAATTCAGAAAGTAAAACTGCAGTGAATCTATTTGCAGATGTCATATGAGCTTGTGAATTATTTACCTAGCCTACTTGGTTGCTACATATGTAAGTACTGCAGGTCACCATCTGCTCCATCAAGCCTGGCTCTTATTTTTATTTTGTATCAGATTGGACGCAGCTCTATTCCTACTCAGGATTCTTTACAGAAGTTCATCTTCTCATTTCCCTTAAGTTTGATCAAGTCAGACATTGCCAACATACGATATTTCTGGTTCTGGGTGTTTAAAGGATCTCTGAGAATTGTGGTGTGTGAAGCATTCTTAGAAAAAATGACACAAAAAGACTTCATTAAATAAACTTAAATATATATATAAACTAGGTTGAAAATACTAAAAGGTCTAATATGTTTACATATATAAAAACTAGGTTATATATATGGGGTGTATGTATATATATGAGATATAAGATATATAGGATATGTAGAATATAGACACAATATACAGCTAGTTATTTGACCTAATTGGCAGTTATCTATGTTCACCACAGACAATTGCATTTGAGCATGTAGCAAAGTATTTTATAATTTTGCTGATGTTCTCTGCTTTTGTTGTTGTTGTTGTTATTGTTCTTTACTTTATTTATTCTTTGAAGCTGGGAACTCTGTCATCTCTTCTGACTTGCTGACAAAAAAAAAAATTGAGAACCTACCTAAAGTAAAGGGTGATGGTGAGCAAGAACAGGAGGAGGGCAGAGTGTCCTGGATGTATTGGATCTCAAAAGTCTCTGATCAGTCCAGCAATCCTCTTTCTCTATTATTTGCATTTTTAAGAAATTAGTCCTTTCCTTTTCTCATAATCAGATGCATTGGGACAAATTAGTATTCAGGTTCTGTGCTGCACAGCCTGCTGGAACATGGAACAAGGTCAACAGTGCTGGAGCTGTGTGGAGAGAAGAATATACACTTTTTCATTTTTTACCTGCAGCTTCATGTTTCCCATGATGTGCTCTCTTAGTTTTGGTAAGTATTTTACACAAGCTTTGAAGATAAATCATATGACCATGGCATGTATTCTAGGTTGATTCTGATGGTGGAATGTGACATGTTCTTATAAATTAAATATAATAGATTTCATTTAATATACTTGATCTCCTTGTTCATTTTATATTCCTTGACTTATTCTGACTAATTAATCTTAGAAGTACAGGAACACTCATGAAGTACTTGCCACTTATTATTTAAATAAAGCAGCAAGAGAAATGGGAACAAAACCTCTAATATTTCTCTTTCTGAAATGTCCCTCAACACCCTGTTTGCTTGAATACAACCAGCTGCCCTGGGACTGTATGGTTCATTTACTCCCCTGTTTCAATAGCAGTGCTTGATGATGGAGCCACAGGACACTCTTATTTCTCTTATTTTCATCCCTTGGGATAATGATGAGCACTGCTCATTTGGAGATTTCACTACATCAAATGAGGAAGCAGAAAACAGGAAAAATATTTTTTTCAAGTTTTTTTTTTTTTTTTTTTTTTTTTGTATGTATCAACCTCTACCCATCCTGGGGTACCTAATCACTTCCATGGGGAAAATGATCATTTCAATGGTAGTTTTGTGACAATGCTGGTCACACTACAGAAAAATAAGAGAAGCTCAGGCTTAGAAGTCAAAGAGATGTTTCACAATGCTTCTTAAAGCTGCATGATAGAAATGTGTTAGAAAAGACAAGAATGTGCTGGCCAAAAGCAGCTTTTCTCCTAACACTGTGTGAAGTCATTGCTGAATTTGGGGACTGATAAGTGAATTCAAAGCACCATCCATCACATGAGAGCAAGAGCACAGAGCTTTGTGCTGAGCAAAGTGCTCTATGTGGTGGCTGACAATAGGCTGAGGTTCTGTAATGTGAGGTGGATGCACAGGAATTCAGAATTTATGGGTACACATCTCTTCCTCACTGTGTTTAGAATTCCACCTCTGCTTTTCTTTTCAGACTAAAAATCTCTCTCAATAACAAGGTCATTGTCATTTCCACTCCTACAAAGACAAATAATTTATGCAATGGTGAAGTTATGTTGAATTGAACAAGCTGACTTATCCTCTGCAGCTGTCTACATTACATAGTGCTTCAGAGTGGAGCTGTGTGAGCACTACTGCTGCTTGGTTTACTGTGAGCCCTTCTCAAACTGAAAACCATGTTGGAAGCTGAATTTTGGCAATTTTTTTCAGACCCTTATTTTTGCTGGTTCAAAATGAATCACTTTCTGTCACTGTGTCATTTCTGACAATGACAGAGGCTCCCAGAAAAATTACTTTCTGCTAAAACTGACCCAAGAAATTTATTAGAAAAAGGGAAACAGTATGAGCTATAAAGCTACTTACTGCCATTTCTTTTCCTTTTTCTGAAGTAAAAACATTTGTGATGCTGTTTTTTTTTTCTCTATCACACTTTGCTTGACCTTCTTGTACAGATTTAAATAAACTGCAACACTCAGAATGCAGCTTAATTATGCTAAGTGCAGAAGCCAGACCTAAAAGAAGAAACATTTTTTCTGATGAGAAAGGCTTATTATTCTAAAGATAATATTCATTTTTTTCATCTTTCCCATCCTTTTTTTTTTTTTTTTTTTTTTTTGGGGGGGGTGGGGAGGAGTTTCAGATGTCTGTATCTGAAAACTTTCTTACCCACCTCCCTAAATCTCCAGTGCCTTAGACCACACTCAAGTCCTAAGACAATCAAGCTACCAAACACTAATACAGCCTTTGAAGTACACTTGCTGAGAGTAAGCCAACAGTTAACCTTGGTGTAACTTCTAAAAGATATTATTCTGTTTGAATTGTTTTACTAATGGGCTAAATAAGTTAACTTGAAAATATTCTGGAGCATTTATCATCCCAAGGGTAGCTGGACACAGGAACAGGTTTCCAAAGAGCCAGTGAGTCTTTATCCCCAGAGATTCTCAAGTTTTGTTTGGAGAAGGCCCTAAGCAAGCTGCTCCACATGGTCCTGCTTCCAACAGCCTCCTATTGGAGGTATGACTCCCATCTGAAAGTCATTCCATGATTCTGACAGATTTAATAGGTGAACAAGCTGCTAAAAGTTTTTGTCTCTTTCATACACTTAGACAGGTCTATGCATTTCTAGAGCCAACAAGCAACAAGGCCAAAGCAAGACAGATTCTGAGACAGATCCACTGTAATTTAATGAGCTACTTCCAGGCCATAGACGATAAAGCAGTATTTCCAGTTTCAACATGAAGAGGAAGGCAAAAGAGCATTATTGTATTTGTGGCTTGGTTGCTATTTTAGCAACCAAAAGGCATCAAAATTGGTTGTTTATAGTCATCTTAAAAAGCTGTTTTCCAAGAGTAGGCAAAAAGCTGCAGTCTGAAAATGATTTAAGTGCTGTATCTGGGCCACGCATAAAGTTGTTTTAGTGATCAAAAAGGGTACATGTATTTTCCAAGCAAACATCCCACAGTACAACTCATGTACTTGTATTACATATCACTAGATAGATGGAAAGAACCCTTTCTCACCCTAAACTTGGTAGAGAACTTTTCTGTGAGCTGAATGGTGGAGATATTGCAAAGAGAGGAGCATAAAGCTTTGTCACACAGCTTGGGGTGTAGCTGGTGTGATAGCTGCAGTTTCTCCCAGGCTCTGCTTGTTGCCTTGATACGTGGCTTTATTGGCCTGGGTGGTGACTTGGGTCTCTTCTGCCACCTGGACCTTGGATTTTCTAGTGTGCAGCAGGATAAAATATATCCTATGCCCAAGGGAGTTACTGCATCAATAAAGCATGTTGATGTCTGGAAAACAAACAAACAAAAAAACAGTAGTCAAATAAAGACAATGCATGTGATTGGTACGAGTTAATCAGTTGCTCTGCAGGCAAAACAAACAATATGTTCTTTTCCCAAAACACAGAAATTATTTCAAACTGGTCATGCTTTTGGATCGAGGCTTCTTGAGTGGGTGCTGTATTTGACTGATGGGTGTAATTTAAAAGAAGAAAGGTAGCTATAAATATTTTTTAAGCAAGCATAACTTCATATCTGAGTATCTAAGCTTTTCTGCCTCACAAACTGTATATAAAGATGTGTGTCCTTAGGAGACAGTAAGTAAAGCAGTAGTGAAGCTTTTATCTCTCCAAACCATAAAGTGCAATGAAAAAAACAAGGGTTATTCACACAATATCTTACAAATGGAAAATGGCAGAGCACTTAAAATGATGCTGTGAAATATATGCATCC
Source organism: Aythya fuligula (assembly GCF_009819795.1). Taxonomy (NCBI): domain Eukaryota; kingdom Metazoa; phylum Chordata; class Aves; order Anseriformes; family Anatidae; genus Aythya; species Aythya fuligula. Next base: position 30,598,143 of record NC_045564.1, read on the forward strand.
TGTATGCTAAACCTACAATATTAATTTTACCACTTTTTTGATTATTAATTTAATCAATCAGACGTAATCATTTTATGTATCAGGAATACCTGAATAGTTTTAGTGTTTTGGTGTTTGATGTGATCAATGATATATTTCAAAGGTTAGCTCATCAACATTAAGGGCCCTCTTTAGGGCCGAACTCCATAACATCCCCTCACATTGTTGGTAAAACTACCTGTTTTGTGCTCTATGATGATGAGGTGAATCTACCTGGTTAGGTTTATTACCCTGGAGTTTCTGAAATTAGCAATAGATGCTCACACGTAGAAAAACACAGCTTGCCAGGGCAAAGATATTAAATTTACCATTAAACAACCCAGTTCATTCACTGTCATAGGACACCTGCTTACAATGCACCTGATTCTTATAGAAAATCCTCCAAATGTTTTTGGACTATTATACGGTTTGTTTGAAACAGTCAGTCCAAAGAGTAAGATCATATGAAGACACGATTGCCCTTTCAGAAGCAGAACTGACAGCTGTTCAACAATATTAGGCTAGTGTGTTATGAACCCCTGCAAGCCCGCTGTGGCTAACCTGTTACTCATCACCAGATGGTCTGTGCCTGGTATAGTCCCCCTTGATAAAAGATTAAGGAAGACCAATAGATTTTACCAATTGAAATTTAATGAGGAGTGAAAAGAACTAGGTATGGATTTGAAAGACGTTTGCTCAAGCTTGCCCATTTTCAGAATGTCCCTGTGTTTTGAATAAATATAGATTAACCCCCAGCGCCTAATGCACATACCAACTGGTTTAAGAAAATATAAAGGGGTTCCCAGGAAGAATCATAGATTTTACACAAAAATATAATAATGACTTTGCACACAAAAAGTTGATTATTTAAAGAAAGGCAGGAATGTTGTGCTTATTCCCAAAGTGAAAGAAAATAAATCAGAAGTGGTTGCTTTCCCCAGTTATTTGTTTTGGGATAAGAAACCTGAGATAGTTTTAATGACAGAACATAGAAGGACTTAGCACCTGTGTCAAGACACATCAAATGCAGTGACTCCTGCCTGATTCTGACACAGAAGCACAGTGTCTTAGCTACATTTAATAGCCAACTCCTCCCAGACATCTTATGTGCCTTGGAGTACTAATAGGGATTTTATTTGAATTTAATTTGAATTTAATTTGAATTAAATTTGAATTTGAAAATTTTGAAAATTTGAAAAATTAATTTGAATTTGAATTTAATTTGAATTATTAATTTCTAAACAGAGGTGTCTGTTTCAGTGAAGCTACTCTGCAGGCTTCACTTTATAAAATACTTTCATTTCTGAAGAAGAAGAGGTAGAATATTAAAGAGAAACCATTCATTGATACATGCAGCTCTTCAAGGAGTTTCAAGTAGACAGGTTGGAGCCTCAAATACAACATCTCAGTCCTGAGACCAAACCTGTGTTTGCTGCAAGATATTTCTTCCTTCTCACAACGAAGGAGTGGTGCTATGTAGACTAGGAGACAAAATGGCATGAACTTCTGAAAGACCCATTTACTTGCAGCAGCTTTGATATCCTCTTTTTTTTCCTTCCTTTCCACACTGCCTAAATTAGGGAATAACTGAAAAATTTTGTGCTTGGGGGCAGTTGCAAATATATGTGTCTTTCAGACCAAATCCTACAAAATGCCAACTAACAGAGCTAGTGAATGCTAGAAAATTCTCAGGGTTTGATGTCAACTAAAATGGACAGGAGGTAACATGCACCTGGTCATGAAGAGCTCAGTTTGAATGTGCTCAAAAAAATGAAACGGAAGGATGCTCATTAGAACTGACAGCCTTAAAAGGAAACGCAGTCAAACCAAATGAAGACAGAGGTGGTAAATTAAAAATAAAATGGCCAAAATGCAGCTTTAAGAACTTTAGGAAGTATAAGTCAAGTAATATTTTATTTTTAAATTCCAAGGAAAGATTCTTTAAAAGGTCAGATAGATTTGCATGGAATAAGCAAATTTTAAATGTTGCTGTGAAAATTATATACAGATTATAAGAAATCTATCAAGTGAGATGACAGAGCAATGCAGTATAAATCTGCCCAGCAAATGGTTGACACCCCAGCTTCTGGGTTTTATCAAATTGTTCTAACCTAAAATATTTCAGGAAATGCTATCATTTGTAAAAAAATGATATAGTCTAACTGTAATCAGGAGTAAAACAATATCCTTCTTTGGGTAAATTTTGAAGAGTGGGAAAATAAATCTTAGGTCTGATCCTATTTACACCTGATTTGTCTATTGTCTCTAATCCAGTAAAAGTTGTGGCAAGTTTATTATTCAAAAGTCTCCAAACATTGCAGCATTGAAAAGTATTATATGAAGTCTTGGAGCAGTTACAACATGTTCCTTGAAATGCCATAAAAACACTGTTGTAATGTTGCACAAATTCTAATACTTTCTCAAACTTCAATTAGAACTGCTAATCATGCTTAGAGTGTTCTGAGAAACAGTCAAACAGGGATTAAAGTACACCAAAATAATACTCTGCTCCTGAAGGGATTTCTTCTGCTTGCCTCCAACACGTAACAATCTGTATTTATTTATTTAATTTTTTATTTCTGTGATAGCTTTGGCTTATCTGTGCCTGGGGAGACAGGGAATTCCTTGGCAAGCTGCTCAGTCCTGCACCGTCTGGAAAACCATCAGGCCACATCACAAGCATTTGCCAGGTTGTGAACCTGGGTTTCTGTTTTGTGGGGTCCCAGGCTGGAGGAGGAAGGTGGTGGGAGGAGGTGTGGGGCCAGGTCTCATGCTGTCTAGGGCAAATGTACCTCTATCACCTGCAAGTATCATTTCCATGAGCTGCAGAAAAAAAGAGCTGTGCTTCTACGAGGTTTTGCATTTTTAATTACATTATGTTCGGTGTTTACTCAAGCCCATTCATCTTCCAATCAAATGGGACATCTTTTCCCAATCCATAAAATGCTGTTGATTTTTATTAAGTGCTGTGTACATAGCTGGACTGTGATCTGGTTAAAAGCACCACAGAGGCTCCTGCAGGGCACTGCTGCAGTTTCTGTGGTGCTGATAGTGGGACTGGATGTGTCAGTCAGGGAAAGTGAAACATGATTCTTGGTTGGAAATAGCTTGTGTCCTGCTGGGCTCAATGACAAGGCAGAAAAATACCTACATTTGTTGCCATGTGCAGTAGAGATATAGTCAATATGACACTAAAGCAGTCAAATATTCAATTTAATTTTAAACATTGAGGGCAAAGTCCAGATTTAATTTCACTGTGCAAAAAATGGTGATGATTTTATCACAAAAACAAGCTGTTTCAGCCTGTACGAAGTCAAAATAAGGAACAACTTCTTACCCATTGGAAAGTGAGGCTCTGGGACTGCCAAAGTGAACTTCAGTTATTTTTAAAACAGACTTTAATCAGTGTATGAAAGGGGATTACAAGGTGTGTATTTATGTGATAACAAAAGACCAGGCTCAGGGCCCAAGGATGACTTTCTAATCCAGTTCCTGGGCTGAACCTCATCTGAGCAGGGAAGCAATTTGGGGAGAACTGGATCTTTGTCGGAATTCAGATGTGGAATCAGAATGAAGCAGGGAAGTCCATTTTGTGATAGCAGCTTTCCATCAAGCATTGGAAGCAAAGCATTGTGAATCATGTAGCATTAACAGCTGTACTTTGTCTCTGCTATGCAGGTGACATAATTTAACAACTTTTCCTCATCTTTATTATTATGTTGTGAAAAAAATCAATCTTCCTGCACACTGATTAAAATGAACATAAGAACAGGAAATTGTTGGTGCTCTGGCTTGTCTCTACCCTGCTGGATAGGGGGGTTGTTTGGTAACTGGGATCTTCACACCAAACAGCTTATTAATTTTTGGCTAGTGATTGCAGTTGTTATTCACCTTGCAGAAATCTTTCATTGTTTACATATCCTATCCACATGGCCTGTCCTGGTACTGACTAAATTATCAGCCAATCTTAAGGAGCATATTTTGCTCAGACACCTTCACACCATAGGAAACCAGAAACTAATGCTCACCCTGGGAGTCTGTCAGCCTGACACCTCCCAGATGTTACGTACAGTGATGGATCCTGTCCCATGCACACCAGCTGTTTTAGGGTCCGTCTGCATCTCCTGCCAGGTACAGGGTTTTTTATCATCTGGGGACTAGATTTTGACTCTTATCTAAACAAATCCAGAGATTCCTGTATTCAGTGCTCTGTGTGACATGGTCAATATGATGTATATGTATCTATTATATGTATGCATTCAAAATATGGAAACTGCTTGCTGACCCCTCAGCACAATGTGTTTGACTGGCTGAGTGTAAACAGTTCAAGCTAGAAGTCTCCTGTATGTAGATTTAACCAGTGTCTTACAGAGTATTTCATACCTATTCCTACTTCTGTTGTTAACAGCACCTTGTATTCAGTCCATGCTATATATCCTTTATGTTGTATTTGCATGCTTCTCTATCTGTATTTCCTCCTCCATAAAATACCACAGGTGCAAGCATAGAATTTCATTAAAAATTTGATGGACTATATGTTTTTTCTCAGTATTTAAACTGTTTTTCTGTCTCAATTTCCTCATTACTGCAGTTACAGAGCTATAATAGTTAGGCCTGTCTTTTTCATAATGTTGCTTAAGCACATTGAATCTCAAGCAGCCTTAGATAGGTGACAATTTTAATATATTTTTTTTCTTTTCTTTTTTCTATTCTAAGAAAATACATATCAAATGTCAATTCTCAGCAACAGGTTATTCAATTATATGACTTTCTGCTCTGGCCCAGGAGGACCATTCTGACATATCATCTATTATTCCAACCACTCAGTCAATAGAAATCAGATGTGAAAAGTTATGCACATATTGCACATCCTTGCACATATTGTTATGCCATTCAAGAAAGGCACTAAAACCTGTGTTTGTAGCTGGTGCAGTATATTGGATCCAATCCTTTTAGTGTACTTTAAAATTTATTTTCTGTTAATTGCAGTTTACATTTGGTTCATTGGTGTCATAACTGAGACTATGCTAATTCTGACTTTATTCCCAGTTCTTGATAATGTCTCCATTCTTTCTCATGGCCCCTTCCCTAAAGACCTTACATCATATTTTTTATGTGAGGCATTGAGTGAATAATAAAACAATACTAATACAAGTACAGTTACAAGATCAAGAAGTGCCAGAATTTTGCATTTAAAAATAAGTTATCAAGGTTGATGTATAATAAAATTGGAGAAGAATATTTTTCTGCCAATTTAATGCAGAAATAATAGATAATAATACAACTTAGATAGAGTTCTCAAATAGTGCAAGAGGTTGTTTATTCTTTCGTGGCAGGTCATGTCATGTCTGAGCTGGATATGGTGCATAAATGTTGTCAACTCCAAACATATCTCAGAGAAGCAGCTAGATGATGAATCATCCAGCTGGAGAGGTCCCAAGCCACCATTTATCTTTATTTACCTGCACTCTTTTCCAGACATTTGGTGTTTTGCCTCTGCAGAGAAAATGTTATTATGTGTGATCTGTCTTTTTTTTCCTTTCTTTTTAATATGTTAACAGGAGAGAAATTTGGCAGAGGCTGTAAAGGGCATAGCAGGCATAGGGGAATAGACATCTCCAAGAGGGAAATTCTGTTCTGCAGCCAGAGAATTAGGGAAATTTCTTTAAAAAATTGTTTTTAAAAAGTAAATTTTATTAAGTTAAAGCATTAGGGGTATTAATTTAGAATCTTTCTAATTTAGATTATTTCCTTGTCCAGGTCCCAAGAGTATACATACAGAGATTAACTGAATTTCATAACTATATTTAGCTAAATTTATAGCAACATTTCCCAGACAGTTTGATATAGGCAGTGGGAAATGCTCATGTGTAACAAGGAATATTGTAAGTTGCCTCATGGCATGGAGTACCAAATTAAGGCAGAGCAAGACATTTTGTCCATAAACAACACCACTAACAAAAACAATATTTGGAATCCCAAATAAATATCTATGGATTTATGAATGGCATCAGAAGGCGGCAGGTGTTCAGTAAGAGGAAGATGCAGCTACATTAGCTTATCCTGTAAAGCAGGGGACTGCCTGTGACGTGGGTTGCACTTCATTATGACTAGAAGTATTGCCATGATTTCTGCATCAGCTTGACTTCCAGAATTCAAAATGATGTCCCAGAATAAAACTGCTCAAAAGATGGATCATAAAATTAACTGTTTCTGAGGAAAAAAACATCACTGTACTGGTATTATGGAGAAAAGCCTTTAAATCATTAGTCAAGAAAGCAAATAATAACTTCAGCTTTTCTCATAGTGTCCCTTAATGCTAAATCCTAAATTTAAACAAATTGATTCATCTGAATGATGCAAAACTTCAGACATACCTATGAGTGGGATGCTTTAGTCTACATTTAAGAAAGATGAATTAATAAAAATGTTTTCAAAGGTTCTTTCTCTCTCTCTCTCTCCCTTTTTTTTTTTTTTTTTTTTTTTGTAGAAATAGATGAGAAAACAATCAACTGCATTCTCTTTAACATCAGACCTATCTTAGACTGTGATCTTTGGATATCTGTGTTTTGGATGTCTGTGCCTTGGATTTTTATCTTGTTGGTGTTACTCCAGTTATTTTCTTCCACCTCCTTTCTGGACACAATTCCAGACACCAGAGGCAGATAATTTTCCTCCTGTGTGGGATTAGAAGGACAGAAGCAGATTTAAAATAATAAAGTTAGTTTTGTGTCTGAGGACAAAATGCCATCAAAACAGAACTACTGTATCCCTTGTTCCTTATGGCATTTCTGGAAATTGAATATTTCTGAATATTTCTGGAAATTGAATATTTCACTGTACAGCTCAGTAGTCTATGTCCTTCTTTCAATTTCACCCCTCTAAATGAGGCACAATGCTTTGTAAATCAATTCATTTTTTTCTGAGAGTGGAATATTTCCTTTAGGAACAATTTTAATAAACTTTTTTTTTTTTTTTTTTTTTTTTTGGCAGCTCTTCATTCCCTTCAGGTACAACTAAAGTCAGGAAAGTCTCTTGTTCCTAGCCCTCACACTCCAGAAGATTATCATTAACATTCAGCACATCATCCTCTAAATCTGTAATTGAAAGAACTTTTGATGCACTAAATAAGAAGTTCAGGTAGATAAAGAAATCCAAAGGGAATTGGCAGTATGATCCCTTAAAAATATCCCTTAAAAAAGAAAAGTCTATCTGTTTTTTGCATGTTGCTCAAACCCAGAACACAGACAGATGGCATTAGGTAACTGAAGTAATGATGACTGATTTAGACCGGGTCTTGTGCTATATACAAGGCTGGCTTTGTACAGCTAGTGATGAGTCAAGAAATTCCGGGCAAAAACAATCCTGATGAAATCAGGTCCAAAGTAACAACCACTCACATCACTTTTGGAGTCAGATGTTCAAAGACATAGTTATGTCCTACATTAAGTGTGATTTACAGACTCATCTCTATCTTTTAATATGTGTTTTGATGTATTAAATGAAAACATGTGTCTCACAGACTGTGATAGCAAGAGTGCTAAGCTAAGAAATGATCCAGAAGAGAGCCTGTGCTTGTCCTCACATACTTTGATTTAGAAGATGTTTTTTTCTGCTGCCCTTTTCTCATTTGGTGAGCCTGTCAATATTCATTGATGATTGATTTTAGTACATATTGGGATTTAAACTTTGCTTTCTGCTTTTGCTAAATGACAGAAGACTTCCTATGCATTTAAGGCTATATTCTTGACATATTTACTTGCTGATGACTGTTGCAACATCCAGTTTTTAGGTATTTATCTCTCAGAGTTGAGCACACAAACCACTTTTAAGTAGCGGTACTATCTGGATAGTGCACAAGAGCTAAACTCTTCAGCATGGGATCTAGAGCTATAAAAATGAATTAGCCATAATGCAATGTGCAGGATGAGAGAAGGTCCTTGCCTTTCTCAAGACGTTATGTGTCTCAGTTATCAATAACAGGGCATCCCATACCCTGGATGAGTGGATTTCAGATTTTGTGGCCTGATTTCCAGGACAGTAGGGAGATATAAGTAATGTTTGTTTATGCTAGGCCATGTACAATGCTAGGCCATGTCTCCAAGTGTCAAGAGTGTATCCATGCTGTTCTCCTGTCCCAATGGAGCCCTAATGCCTTTCCATGGAGGAATATGGGTGATTTTTAGAATTTTTAGAATTTGCTGGGAGGAGGCAGTGAATCACCACATCTGAACAGCTGGCCTGGTCATAACCTTTCTCTGTCTACAGCGGTTCATTTTTTTTGTATAAACTGCACAAACTTCTGCATACAGCAATCATTTTAAAAATGCTGCTGAAAAATGTAGGGGTGGAACAGAAGAGCCATGAAGAAATTGCTTGCGATGTCTAGCAGCAGGAGACAAAGTGAACCCAATCTATAATACTGATCAACATCAGCTTCACAAAGGGAGAAAAAAGCCAATGCCAAAATTTATAGAAGAAATTTAAATTAAATATTAGCACACAAATGAAAAGCTTTAATTAGACATGAGGGTTTTTTGGGGGGAGGGAGAAGGGAAGGAAGGTGTTTTCAGGGATAGGAGAGAATATTTTGTGTCTCTGTAGAGAATTAGTCATCAGAACAAGTTATTACAGGTGACGGTGGGTACCAGAGCTTTCCATCTTATCACATAACTACTGGATAAAACCTAGCAAGATGTACATAACTGAGAACACATTATAGTTTGGCCAAAAGCAAGTTTTTGTGATCATAGCTGGTATATAATAGTCTGACACAGAAATTAATCTTTGATGATTTTATGGTCTAATCAGACCTAAAATTCCCTAAATCCATTTATTTCTTATAAACTGTTCCCAGCAAAATCTTGGTCTTGGAGGAAGGCCCTGTGTCAAGATTTCTTCTAGTGAAAGAAGCATTAAACAAAGAAAAATATATTTGAGGCTAGGCAAAGGAAAAAAAAAAAACATTAACCAGCCATGTGTAAAAGACTTATCACTGCATATCAGTAATAGATGTCAGAGTATCAGAGTACAGACCTTAACAATGAAGTGGGGGAGTATTTCCAAACATCCATGAGCAACAAGGCTCTTGTTCTACCTGTAGAAAGAAGACAAGCAGGTAGCCACTGTAACTCTAACTAGATTACACTCCAGTCTAAAGTAAGGAGAGAGACAAGTGGAAAGGAATGCAGAAATTTTCAGCTTCCACCCTCACTTTCCTCCCATTTTTTTTGATGTATAAAATGTAGTTATCCTCCATTGCTGTCTAAGGGGTTCAGGGTTTTAGCTTTGCCCTTGGAGCCAGTCAGTAGTTTTCCTCTGCCCAATATAGCTCTATTGCTACACTAAATATGGAAAAGCTGGTGTCAGCCAGCCCAATAACATCAAATCTTAAACACAAAGAAAACCTAGAGAGAGTCACCTTTTATTGTACTGCAACAAAGAAACCTCGGAGCCTGATCTATGGCCAAGGAGGTCAAAAGAAATATTCCTATTGTGCTTTGGGACTAGGAGACAGTTTGGTCTTCCAGCAAGGTCAGATTCTCTCCCATGTCAGCAGATATAACCCAAATGAAGCTGGTATCAGAAAGGTTGCACAAGCCTTAAGCAGAATAAATTGTATGCAAGAGAGAATCTGTCACCTGGTGTTTCTATACAAAGAATTTTATACATTAGAATTTTCCAGCCTTTATTATGCTTCTTTGAGTTGGCTGGTTCAAAATCCTTAAGCTAAGAATTGACATCTTGCATAAAGCATATGCTGATATGCACAGAAGACAGGTCAAAAAGCCAGGCAGGAATGCAGCCTGGGCAGCAAATTAATGGTGGGTTTCAGTTCTTCAGGGCACAGGATGAAGCCAGGCATTTTGTGTCTGTAACTTTTTCTCTGGCAGTTTAAAGCTTTATAGCAATTCACTATTTCTCCAAATACAGCCATCCCATCTGAATGCTGTCGATTCAACACAGCTTTAATGCCCATTATCCTGGACTGCACAAATCAATGCATTTTAATATCAAGGAAAGTACGATTAAGCCTTCAGATGAAAACTATTCCTCTACATTTTTTTATTATTATTTTTTTTTCCTTTTAACCCTCCTCAGCAATATGTACTTTCAAGCAGCTAAATTTCTGGGATAGATTTCTCCTCACATTCTTGCATTCCTCTCAGATTCCCTCTGTTTCTCAGTCTCCATAGTTTCTTTTCTTTTCAGATGCCCATATCAAAAATCATTCTTTGACACCATGAATATTATTTCATCCCAATTTAAAAAATAAAAAATAAAATCTAAGGCAATTGCAAAAATCAATTCAATTTGTTTTCCCTGTTCCCTAATGGCAGAATAATAAATGAATGGCTTTTCAGAAGACAAAATGTCTATGGAATAGTTTGGATTTTGAAACCTGATTTAGATTGGTATCAGGCACAGCACTTTGAAGAACAGATTTAAATGGTTGTTCTCCTTGGAGCTCCAGACACTGTGGATTTTTTTTGTTTGATTTTTTTTTATTTTTTGATTTTGTTTTAGGGATCTGCTTGAAAATGGATTAGCTGGGGTGAGCAGCTATCTAGGATCTTTCTAGTTGGACAGTCTCAGAGGAGTGCATGTACCTTTGAGCAGCCTGGAGTCAGTGTCATCAAGAATGCTGAGACACTGTTGCTGACCCAGAGGTTAGGCTGCCAACCAGCAAGGTTGGGAAGCCAGCCTGAAGCCAGGACATGAGTTAGAAGCAGGTATTTTATTACCTTATGGTCCTCAAAGACTATCAGTACCCAGGTTTTATGCATCTACTATGCATAACTGCTTTACACTCAGAAATGTGGGAAAGTCAGTTTTACAGATATGTACAGCCCAGGGAAGTAATTAGCATCAGCCTCATTTTCATAAATGTGCTTAAGTAGCTTTCTTACTTAAATCATAATAGTCATAATGTATGCAAACTAAGCATTACTTCCATTTCCAAGAAGTAGTTGTAGGCTCAGGAATTGTTATTACATTTTTTTTTTTTTATATATCCATGTTTATTTTATTTTGAATCAGCTCTTGTCCTATATCTCACTAAGTTTGAATCACCCAACAGTAAATACATGGGAATAATTCCGCAATCACAAAGTAGATTTACTATGGTTATCTTTCTTGATAATTAATGAAACTAAAGAGTTTCTTAGCATGGCTTCATATTTTATAAGTATAATCTTTAGGAGTTGGATTTATTAACTATATTTTATTTAAGCTGTGATAATTTTCAGTCAGTAGTTAACCTTCCAATTACCTGATTTAGTTAAAATTATAACCATCAAAAAGCATATGTGGTATAATTAGAGCCATTGGAGAGTTATTGCAAAGATAGAATAATAAATTATTCTTCATGTCCACTTACAATAGTATATAAAATAATGGGATTAATTTTCAGCAAATGAGATTTAGGTTAGGCTTTAGAAGAAAATTTGTAATGATGAAGACACTTAAGCAGTAAAATAGCCTCTGGACTCTCTAGCCCTGGAGATGCCAGCTTAAACAAACATTTGTTCTTAGTAGCTGAGGTATGCCCTGGCCTTTCTCAAGGGACTGTGCTCTACACCTCCTACTTCACCCCATTTCCCATTCTTTTTTAGTTTTACTTTGAATTGTCAGTGCCATTGTTTTCATCATTTTTACGGTTGCTTTCTAAATTAGAAAGGTTCATGGTGCTTTTATTTTATTAAACCTTTTCTCTAAATGTATACTTCTTTATGACTAGCAACAGATTTTTGAGAACAAGGTCATGTGTTGATGTTTTGGATTCATTTTTATGGAAATTTTGAGACTAAATTTTCAGTGGCATCCCTGCTTAGTGAAAAAATGTTTCTGATAAATGTTATTTTTATTATTATTATTATTATTTATTTATTTTTTAGCTGATCTTTTGGTATCTTTATCTTAGGAAAGTGCACAGAATGCAAAGACAGTCTGCAACTTAATTTAGTTTACATTGTGTTTACCTGGGAACTTACTGACACCAAGAACTTTGGAGTGAGAGCATTTAGAGAATAAGGCAGTGACTGAAATACATTACAGTTAAAGAAAGACAATTACATGTTCAGAACATCAGGTTGCTTATTACTTATTTACTCTAAGCAATATTTTTCAGAAGTAATAGATTATTGTATCAAATCTATTCTCTTAAACGTGTTAGGCTAATTATTGAACAGAAGGAAAAGGGAAAAAAGGAAGATAAAATTCTTCTTAGGTAAGTTGTGATTCTTTGGCAGTTTTATGAAAGCTTTTCAGTTTTTGTGTTACATAAGTGATTCAGAAGAAAGCAGGACTTGATAAGCTTTCTTTTGTGAAGCTCTGACAATGCATTTATTCATTGCAGTCACCAAATTGTGCCAAAACTGGTTGCAATAAATAGTTGCCTTTTTATAAGACAATATATAAGAAGAGGATTGTATTAATATGCAAAGTGCTTTCCATTTATTCATTATACACTTTCTGAGACTTGTGCCTCTAGAGATTCTTTTGTGTTTAAGCCAGAAAAAAAAAAAAAAAAAAATCAGATACTTAAAAGATATGCAAATTCTTTGTGTAGCAGGCTCAAAACACCAAAGGACTTCCAAAATATCTTGTAGTATATTAGAAGCCTGTAAATACGGGATTATACTATATCTATAACAGGAAGTAATGGAGACTCAAAATAAGTTTGTGTTCTTAAAAAATAAATTAATTTTTCAGGATTTCAAATACCTTCCCTATAACTAGGCTGTTTATGATTAAGTCTAGAATCTCCTAGGGGTTGTAGTATACCAGAACATTCATCAAGATCATTATAAACACAAAGAAACAATGAAAGGCTGCTAGTGACAGTTTTCCATATTGCTGGCACACTACTAAAAAAAAAAAAAAAAAGATTATAAAAAGAAAAATGACAAGCTTTTGTAATTATGGTTAGCACATAACTGGCTATATAAATATACATATATAAATATACATATATATATATATACATGTATAATCTGAGGTTAATAAAAAAGAAACAGCAGAACTATATTTTTTCTTACATAATGTTTACCACAGGATACACTTTCTGTGTAATTAGGACTGTTTCTAATTTGTAAGATAGACTCTCATTTGTTGTTAGAGTGGAAAAGCTGAGAAGCCAATTTGTTCCTTTTTGACGTAGTTGGTAGAAAAACAGAACGATTAAAAAAACACCACCTAAATTAGGCTTCATAAGTCTTCTCCAAAGCCCAAAAGAGTCAGAAATTGACGATGCTCAGTGACATTGAACAGCATCTTGATCATTTTTTGATGGAGAATTGGGTTCATGAGAAGCAGATCCCTGGTGCTACGCTTCCCATATAAATGTCATCATGCCTTTTTTTGCATGGCTTTCACCAATTCTCCCCCTTTGTCACCTTCCAAAAGACAAATTTCTCTTTCTTTATCCTCCTTATCTGTTTTTTGTTTGCTTGCTTTTGTTTGTTTGTTTGTTTGTTTTCCTTTTTTTTCCCTCTTCATGTCCACTTTTACTTGTTCATAGCAACACAACTATCTATGGTTTCTTCCTTGAAGAAACCATAAAAGGCCTGAAAGAGTTTTTGTTTTTGTTTTTGTTTGTTTTTTTTTTCTCAATAAAATTTTACAGAATCAGGCAAACTGCTAAAGAGTGTTTTTGTTTACAAATTGATGCTTGCTACTCAGAAAATACTTCATTGTAAAATATCCACCCAGCTATAGCTATGGAAGTCCTTTAGATTTATTTATTAAGAAAAAATAACTGTTTATTTTATTTTATTTTATTTTATTTTATTTTATTTTATTTTATTTTATTTTATTTTATTTTATTTTATTTTTTTCTAGTGGAGAAATATTTAACAAAGGAAAAAAAAAGTCCATTGAGACTGTTTTCATAGACATCTATCTTTGCAAGGCAATACATCCCTAGCTGGTGTAAATAAAGAAGAAAAATATGAACTGATTTATACAGCATGGTTCCTATTTAAAATAAAATACCTTCTACAACATTAAAGAAAATTATTTCTATGAATGTTTACCTATTATATATATATATATATTTTTTTTTTTTTCCTTTTTTTCCTGTGCAAGGGGAATCTTTTTTTAAGAACAGGCCATGCTAAACAAATAACCAGAAGACTTGTTGGAGTTACATGGGATAGGCTTTTAAAGACACTGTTTAGTCTTGCTTCAAATTCTGCATAGAGTGAAAAAAAAATAAAACTGTGACATCAGCTAAATATGTAAGAAGCAAGAAACTATCTTTCTTGATATGAGCTGAGCAACTTCAAAATCTTGAGGATAATCTCAATTGACATGTAAATTATGCAGCCCAAACAGGGAAAAAGCTACTCCTTCATTTATTCTTGAAAAATGAAATTTGGTCTTCTGTAACTGGGGCTTTCTAAGAGATAAATTTCTCAAAATGATTAATATCTCTGGTAGAAAATTATATCAGTAATATGTGTAGAGCACACAGGATGCTTGAAGTAAAGTAATTCTGCTCAAAATGATTTTTTTTTTTTTTTCATAAAGAATATGGGTAGATTATGCCATCTAGTTAAACTTTAAATATTTTAATGTGAAGCAGTATATTAAAATTCTACATTACACTTAAAATTCAATAAATTTCTGTCTGCAGGTGTGTGAACCCTCAAGGTAGTGATTTAAAGGAAAAAGTGATATTTTGGAATAGGGTGAAATTTTAAAGTACTGTCTAAGGATTCTCAGTTCTTAAAATTATGTTTTGCCTTGAAAAAAATGCCAATATTGCCAAGAACCTAGAAGAAAGACTTTAAAGGTTCCCTTTATTTTATTTTATTTTTTTTAAATATCAGACTTTTCAAATTCTTAATCTCTAATACAGGACAGGATTGAAGGACACTGCAAAAATATTATTTTATTGAATAACACAAATAGTTCAAAACAAACTTGTCTTAAATGGTGCATAGTTACATCTCAGCACTTATTCAGATCAGAGCTTCTCCTGAATCCCAAGTCCAGACAGGTGACCTGGATCTTAAGATTTAATTAATTAATTAATTAACTGAGCAAAAGGATTATTGCATCAGACATGTGAGGTTGAAGGCCAACTGCCTGTGGGATACTTTCTGTTTTACCTGAGTTAATTAGCTACAACAAACATTTGTCAAAGAGCAGATAGATACTCTTTGCCAAGAATTTAACAACATTAACAAATTATGAAATAATAGGATTATATCACTTTCTTCCAGGTTATTGTTTTTGCTTAATAATTAATTATAAATATGTAAGATCAAAAGGGGATGCACACCACATAATTGTGTCTCCCATACATAGCAACATAAAAGAAGAACTAAGCAGTCCCAGACTTGTTTTGTGGAGACATTTGTGTCTTCATTCAAGAGATGGTGGGGAGCTTTACCCATGTTTGTATCCCAGAGGAGGATTTGTGGTGCTGTAGTGAGGGCATACAAGCACGGCCCATAGTCTCCCAGGTGCAGTAGCCCCAGCAGGTGAAGGCAGCTGGCAGCCAGCCCTCTGCTCTCTGGGGAGCCACCACTGTCCCTTTGCTCCCCTTCGGCACAGCTGCTCTGGTTAAAGCAGTAGAAAACAGGATGGCTGATGTGCTGCATTTTTTAAATTACTGGAAAATAGGGGGGAAAAAAATCATCTTTTTGGCATATTTTGTTGTGCACAACTCTTCATTTCACTAAATCCTGTAGCAGATGTACAAATTAATATTGGATCAAAACCTTAACAACTCTTTAATTTTTAAGTTTTTCTCCACTCTTTTGATTTATTTTTTTTTTCTTTTACCCAATTAAGTATTCTAGATGAGGTTGCTGCTACTGGGTACTGCAGTAATTATTCAGGATATAAGGTACTTGATGTGGATTTTGGAGATGATTACATGTTTAAGCACTGAACTTAGAGAGGAACGTTTCACTATTAGTTGGCAAAGGAAGAACCAGGCTCTTGTGTGTCTTTGGGCAGCACCAAAGGCCACAGCCTGGCCCTTGTACCACATTGAGGCATTTCTGAAGCACTGGAATTGGGAATATGTTTATCATGGGTGAGAGCAGAGAGGCAGTTCCCACATGGCTCCTCCAGCACAGCACTGAGTGTGTTGGCTCTGCCCTGGGTGTAACCAGCTGGTGAGGACCTATGGGACCTGTCTCAGTTACCCATCAGAAAGAAAAATGATCACGAATTCATCACTCTGTATGCATTTGCCATCCACCCACTGTTGTATTCTGCCTTGCTAAAAGCAAGCCCTTTGGGACAAGAGCTGCATTTATTATGAGCAGGCCTTGATACATTGGAGTGTAGCATGACTCACCACCAGCAGCTACTGCAGTGACACAGTGATGAAGATATTCTTCTGTCAGGAACAACAGCTACTGAGTCTTTGTAATTCTGCAACTGGTACGCATGTCCCAGCAGGGCTGTATAAGTCTGCAGTCTGCTCTTCCCTGCACTGTTCCTCTGCAGCCATCGGAGTGATGCTTCTGCAGGGCTGTGCTGCACTGAACAGAATTTGGCATGGGTAAGGTGTGAATTGTGTTTAATAAGATATTTGTGATTCTTGATATGAAAGATTCAAGATGTGAAGAAACAGATAAATGAGGTAAATGTTCTCAAAGAGAAATCTTGGAAATTGCCCTAAAATACATGGAAATAAAATAACAACTGCTTTGAAATAGTATTATGCATGACCAAAGAGGTGTCACGTGCAATGATATTCTAGGACCAGCCTCATTTCTTTCAAGGCTGATGAGGCCTCTACCTCTTAAAAACTGAAATAAAACTAAGATACAAAAATGGCTAAAAAAAGTCCTCCTTATTGCCTTGTATGCACAGTTTTTGCTACATGCACAAAATTGCAGTATAAATCCTTCCCCAGAGTGATTCTGATTTATATTGGTGGGACAGTGAGGAGAATCAGGCATGACACTGGGAAGTTGAGCTGCACTGCTTTCACTCCTTCCACCCAGAAAGAGTTTGAAAGTGCTTATAAAAAAAAAAGCCAGCTCCCTTTTTACAGATCAGTGCTCTGACTTACTACCTCAAGCATGCAGGAGAAACCTGGGATGGCAACTGCAACAGATGTGGTTCTTCTCTTTCTCTGGTTGGTCTCTTTCTTCCCGCTTCTCCTCAAGGGGATTTGGGAACTATTTTGCTTTGTCCGACTTAGTTGTTTTTGAAAATGTTAGCATTATACTTTCTGTAAACAATTCTTAATTACTGAAAATCAAGTCGAAAGAAGATGTCAAGCAGGTATACATCCCACATGATTGTTTAATATGTTTATTCCACTCAGAGATGTTAAGGAATGAAGAAAGTACAAACACTGTTGCATCTTAATCTCTGCCTATTTTATTGCCACAAAGCAATTTCTCTTTACAGGTCTGTGCAGTGAGTTATAGTACTGCCATATTTAGGCAAGTAAAGCCTGAGTATGAATTTTGAAATCTGGTCTTTGAGCTCATAAGTAACTTGTTAGATTTTTCTGCTGGTGTAGTTTTCCGCAGTTCTATCAAATTTTTATCATCTTCAGCCCACCAGGTTAAATGTAGTGCTGTAAATCCACTAAAACTTTAGCAATAAATCTGTATGAATAACAGATTCAGGGAAAAAAAATTACCAATGGAAAAAGTACATGGAGTTAAGAAACAGACATAGAAATAGAGCATTGTGGTTGCACCCTCAACCACAGACAATCAGGTTACTGAAAGAAACAGCCTTTGTCTGTGCGGACAGACAGTATATCCATATTTCTGGTTGGCTTATATTACCAGCCATTGTCAACTTTGTTCAACAATTTTTCTTGCTGTGCTCTGAAACTTGCTGGAAACAGAGACTGTCACTGTCTTTTTTGAAAACCAGAATCTCCTGCAACCTCTCAGATTGAATGGTGAATTATGGCAGTACAGTCGTGTTGACTGGAATGACCTCTACTTTGAAAGGGAAAGAGGTAATTGGGTTTCCAAATTCAAAGCTGCATCTGACATCAGTCAGTTGTCAAATTTCATTAACTCTCACACCTTGGGTTCCAGGGAGATTGACTGTACATGCCTTCATTTTTGGGAAAGCACTGAAACTCTGGCAAGCTTTGATAACCAAAGTTGCTCGAGAGAATGTCTTTAATAAATGCATGCTCACTTTTCTGAAGGTCCAGATTTTTTTAAGTGAAGGCTATTATCCCAAGCTGTAAAAAAAATAAATAGACATATAAACAATACATGCCATGTATATAGATATATATGGAGAAATATGTCATGATATATTTACACACATACATATATATATGTCTGTGTCTGCATATATTAATGAAAGCCTCAGACCTTCAAAGTCCCTCTGAAAGGGAAACCTCTTATAACTAGCCAGAGGAATGGACTCAGCACAGTGATTCCCTTGTGCAGCAACAATACTCAGGTGCTCCTGTTTTAGTGGATAGAAAGAGCCAGAGGCATAGCTGTGATAAAAACATGCTAAAAATACTTCCTCTTAAAAGGTTGTGCTGCAGGTGGTTAGAGTTTTGCTAAACCTGTTACTGTCCTAATGAAGAAATTCTTCTACTTCTTAAAAAATGTTCTACCCATGTTTCACACTGGGGATAACAAATGACCTTGAGCGGATTTGTCCATAATGAAAAAAGCAGTAATGGTGACTCTAGTATGCCATTTGTTACTCTGTCTTCCTAAGCATTGCTGAATACTGCTGGGCATCCGTTATAATGAAGTGTACTGCCAGGTCCTCTCTTATGTGCCAGACTTAAAGATGACTTCTGCTCATAATATCAATGTAGTAAGGTCTTTTATCAATAGGAGAGTCTCTATCAGGCTTCTTATTGCTAACGTCCAATATATGCCCTATTCCCATGACAGCTGCAACACTTTTTGCATAGTTTATACAGTAAAATATATTTTCTAGAGCTCACATACCCTGTTTCCATTGAAATTATGGAATAATAAATACAGATAGATCTATTCCTGAAAGAGTCTTGGTCTCCAAGAACTGCAAAAGTTCTGGCATGCATGGAAATCAGGTGAGCAGAATTTATATGTTTTAATTTCCTGAAAAAAGAAGTAGACAATTAAGGAATCTTAATTACCTTTCACTACACTTGTGTAATTTGTTGGGATATCTAAAAACTATAGTATACATGTGGATTTAGCAGCCTACAGAGATTCACACTGGAAGGAAATGCAATGACTCCCACCATTGTCTGATATGATAAACAAGAACACTAGATGGATCACAAGATCAAGTAGATCTGACTTCCTCTCTTTTTTAATTAATATATTCATATTCTAATCTCAAGATTTGTTTTACTTAACTATTAAAACAAATAAACAGATTGCTTGCAACATACTGCATCACCTCCCTATCTTTCCTACAAGTCAACCAATCTGTCACAGATCTACTTAATATAAGTAGCTGGTTGGAAAAGTAGATCTATATTTTGTATGTGTTATCAAAATCTTAGAAACTCAATTGCATATGCTTTATGCTCAGTTGTACATGTCAGCAGCCCAGAACTCATTTCAGATTCTGGTTATTAATGTTTATTTATGACGTCTGTTTTTTTTTGTTTGTTTGTTTGTTTGTTTGTTTTTTAAGCCCCCTCTGTCATCTATTCTTCATTAAAATTTGTGATTCCATTTTTGATTCTTGGTTGAGTCTTATAGAAATATTTTGAAGGCTTGTGTAACCTAGAGTACATCCAAAACAATCAATCTGGTTAAAAACACAAGTAACATTTTGCTAGTACTGCATTACCATTCTACTTTTGCATTTTAAAAACCAAAGAAAATAAAAAAGTCATAATTTGAAATAAGGTAGGCTCATGATTAAGGTACTCGTTACAAATTCCATACAAGTGTTTACAATGATTTTTATTTGTTTATTTTTGCTTGTTTCTCAGGCAGTAATGGTAAATTAAGGTGTGACATTTCAGGAATTCTAACATTGAATGAGACTCGTACCATATTGCATTATAAATACTGACTAACATTAAGACCCATGTGTGTCTCTCCTGTAGTAATGAAATAGACTGTATAGTCATTATTCAACTTAATTCACAATATTTATTTCCCTTGCTGGATATGAATGTATTCGTTACATTCACAATAAATGACCTCTGTGTTTCAGAGATGTGTATTATATTGGGAAGAACTTACAAGAAGTAAATAATCTCCTTTCTCCCTGTGAAGCCTCTATTTCTGCAGTGCCACTGTTGTGTCTGCTATCTAAATTGAAATTAAACTAACCTGAAGGAGATCCTGCTTGTGGGATGGTGTGAAGCAAGAATATTTTTGTGAATGTGACTTGCCCTGGGAACATTCTGAGAAAAATGCCCATAAAGACTAGCTGTAGAATAAATGCGACAGTCTTGGCAAGTGTAAAAGCTGGCATACATGTTATTTCTTAGAAAACCTTCCTTCTCGCTGGGAGCTCTGCATTTGTGCAGTCCTCATCTTCCCTCTGGTTCCCTTGCTGTTGTGGGGGCTCATAGGAAAGGCACTATTTTAAGAGAGAGTCTTTCTAGGTAAGATTAGGTTGTGAAAGAAAAGTATGATAAGTCACTCCCATCTCTCATTTTACTCTTAACCTCAAGATCAACTTTTTTTTTTTTTTTTTTTTTTTAATAATTCCTATTCCTTGTTCTGGCAACGTTTACCGCTTCATTAAATTTTAGTATTTAAAATGAAGAAACCTATGTAATCTGATCTTGAATAAAGAAGTTGTCTTAAACCAAGAATTTTTGCCTACAAAAGTGAAAAAGAGCAATATGCAATTAGATTTTATTATCTTTAAGGACTTTACTAAGCTGAATTTATTCATAACATTTCCTCTCGTCTCATGTTAAACAACTGCCTAGGATGTCAACAACATGATAATGCAAGATGGATCAGCTACTTATTTATTTTGCCCTGCAGAACTTGTCAGTTTTTGTGACAGTCAAACATATTTGCTGAATGATCAGTCCTTCACCCAACTATATGATGATCATCTCAGTTTGTGCTACTTTGTACTTTGTACTACAGTTTGTGTTACTACTGTACTTTGTACTACTGTACTACTGCTTTATCTTAATTCATAAGTCAATGATGGTGTCATTAGCTGTGTGTCTCTCAAATGTTATGGATTGACTGTGAAAAAAATCACAATGTTCAGACTACTCCTGCTCATGAAAAGTACCTGGTCTTACCAGTGGCTGAAAATAAATCCCGTTAGAGACACTACGGCCAAAGGAGGCCAGCAAAATCATCAATTAATTATCTAAAACACCCTTTTCCTTTTGAAAAAGGAGGTCCAGCAGATTTTAGAGAAGCTTCAGAGAGATGGAACTGGAGAATGCCTATGTAATCATCAGCTGGCCACTGCACCTATTTTTCACTCCAGTGAGTTCTGCCCACGTGACATATTTCTCTTGGTTTATATTAATAAGGAGGTTAAGATGAAGCTTTGTATTGGCTTGATAAGTGATATGTAAACATACCATATAATCAATACTGATGTTGCCTTTCCAATTATTGGACACCATTCCTAATCCTTTATTTACTGTGTTATAAGTTTTATTATTTTTGTTAAAAAAATAAATCCAGAACATGATATGATCACAGCAGGGAAACTTGTCTTGGTGCATGCATAAAAACCACAATTATTCAGCAATGAATTAAAACATTTTTTTGCTGCCATAATTCATTCAACTTTTCAAGCACAGAATTTTTATATGAAGTATGACCCTGGAAAATATACAAGCAAATAATGAAGAATGGTTTGTGGTCAATGTTAGTTTGGTATTTAAATACTCTTTTACGTCTTCTATCTATGAGTCTCTTATTAGCCATATTTTAAAAGCAGTAAAGGTTAGAAAGGATGACTGAGATAACAAAGGTAATGTGTCACAAACTGATAAAGAATCACAGATCCCAATATATTTCTTCCTGTGTCTTCATAGTGATTTGGCAAAAAAATATATACCTGGAGTATATTTTATCTTATTTTACAAGCTCTAAACAAACAGGCAAAAAGACACCTTTGTTCTTACCTAAATGAACAAACATCGAGAATGCAGAGATTAGTAGCAGAAAAGTTTTATTGTTGAATGTCGACTAATTTACATTAATATTTTATTTTAACAAATATGTCAACAGATCCATTTAAATGCTTCTTTTTTTCTTTCTATTTTTATCAAAGATCAAAATATAACATACTGCAAACTACATAAATATAGTTGTTGATAGTGGCCTTAATTAGAGAACAAACATTCCGAGTCAGAAAATGCATGGTGCTATATACTAACAAAATAATAATTCAGTCTGCAGTTGCAGTAACTGATAGATTGTTTACATTAACTAGCAAGTTATGGAAAAATATCCAGAGACCTTTTATGCGTTGTTGGTTCCTTTAAGTTACTGACATTGATTTCCAAGCTAGGACACCATCCACAAATGTCAGTGATATCAGTAAAGATTATTATGCCTTAGAAAAATTAAGCTGTTAATCCCATTGAAATGAAACACAGTCTTTCTGTCCACTTTAATCTGGTAATAAAACACTTGTAGTTCAAGGTTTTGAAAAGGCAAGTCTCAGTTATGGGGGCAGACTTCAGGAGGTGAAGCCTCTTTTGAATAATGTGTGTTTCCTAACTAAATGATCTACAAAATGGGCTGGTTTGACAACAAACAGAGAACTTGTATTTGAGATCTCAAGATTATTTTAAGATAAATATTAGTAAATTGGAAAGTCAATATTGGAATGCAAGGGAAAGTTTCTGTATTAGATACAAAAAAGGAAGAAAGAATCATTCTTGGAATAAATATGTTTGGATACACCTCATAATTTCTGATGTTTTTCAGCAGAAAAGAAAATTCCTGTCTCACAGAAATTCATGTTGCAGAAGGTAGTTTTATTCAATTCATAAATCCTTATACCAAAGATTTTTGCTTTCTCAATTATCCAGATATTCATTTCACAAGAGATAATAAAGTATGTGGTAAATGTTTCAAATGATCTTATTTTAACATTGCACCATCCATGTGACAAAATGACATACATAAAATTTTATATCGTGTTTTTTATTGATGTAAAAAAATGATACCTCAAAACATTATGCATGCTCATGGATGAGAGTCTAAAATCAAAACCCATAAAATGTGTTATCAGAGGCTGTGTTTTCCATAAATGGCAGCTGTGCTCCCCTCCCATAATGTCACTGCTGAAGCAAAGTGAGATAAGAGAACTAATGTTTCTTCAGCTTATTTTCTTAATAAATTATATATATATATATATAAATGTCACATATTTATTGCCTTATGGAAATATTTTTTAGCACTTAATGCTTACAAAGAAGAACTACCAAATATCCTTTTGGTCTAAGACTCACAGTGGATTACTGAAATGAATCTTGGACTGGATTCTTTGTTTTTAATTCAAAATGTTGGTGTTGTAATTATCAGAGGTTTATGTAAAAATATGTAGTACATTATCATCTGATTCCTGTTTTTCTGAAGCAGTTACCATACAGCATAACTTAAAAAGCAGTAAAGCAAAACCTTGTAATTCTAAATATTGTAATTCTAAATAGTCTGTAGTAATAGTCTTACTACACAAATACATGTAGAGATAAAAAGCATTGCTATAATTAAAAAAAAAAAAAAAGTATAAAATAGGAAAATGAGTGAGAAGTTCCTGTTAAAATAGTTTGAGCACACAAAGAAAATTAGCTTCTTACAATTTGAACTGTCAGTATATAACTTCTCCAAATATAGACTAAAATCCCTCTGGTTCATGAGAATGGATTTTGGAGCACATTTAGGGCTCAATCTCTATTATCATGTTAACACGTGAAAATAGAAATCTCCCAAACCCTAAGTGTTTGTATCTCATGAAATTTTATTTAAGGGGAAATGTCTTACCAAGAAGCAGCTTTCCCAGAATTTGGAACCATTTAAATTTTTATGGAATGGGATGGAATGGGATGGAATGGGATGGAATGGAATGGAATGGAATGGAATGGAATAGAATAGAATAGAATAGAATAGAATAGAATAGAATAGAATAGAATAGAATAGAATAGAATAGAATAGAATAGTTCAGTTAGAAGGGACCTACAAAGATCATTCAGTCCAACTGCCTGACCAATTCAGGATAAACCAAAAATTAAAGCATGTTAGTGAGGGCATTATCTGAACGCCTCTTGAACACCTCTTGATGGGGCATCAACCACGTTGCAAGGAAGTCTGCCTACCGTCATGGTAAAGAATTTTTTCCTCTTGTCCAGTCTGATCCTCCCCTGGCACAGCTTTGTGCCATTCCTGTGCATCCCATTATCGGGCACCATGGAGCAGGGAGCTGTACCTCCATGTGTGCTTCCCCTCCCCAGGAGGCTGTGTAGAGCAGTGAGGCCACTTCTGAGCCTCCTTTCCTCCCAGTGAGACAACCCAAGTGTCCTCAGTCTCTCCTCAAAGGACAGCCTGGTAGTCCCTCTACCAGCTGTGTTGCCCTCCCCTGGAGCTCACGGTAAGGAGGGTCAAGATCAGAACAAGGAATTGGGATTGTATATCAAGTAATTATAGGTGCAGGCATCATATTGCACTGGTGTGGTTTGCTGAAGGGACTTGTTCCTGGCAGCTCTCTACTGTTCTCCTTTTCCACTTTTCTGACTTGGCTTTGACTCTTTTATGGTCCCATTCTTCTCAATCCTGGAGCAGAATACAGCTGTAAAAACACTGAGAGCTGAATGGGAACTGCATTAACAACAGTGACAGAGTTATTGCATGACTGTATCTGCAAATGTCTTTTTTGATATTTACTAACAAAAAAACTCAAAGTGAGTTTATGTGGGCATTTCTAGTGGGCTGAAGCAGCTGCATATTGAAGAGATCAGCCTTTTACTCAGATATCATCTCAGTGATACTTCAGATGGGCACATGGATGCATTTTTGCTTGTTAAGAAATGTGTCCCAAAACCATCTTAGGGCTCATACATCTTTAAAGCAGCACTGAAGATGCTATAAACTATGGCCATCTGGAAAAACCTGAAAAAAATTTTGGGCTCTAGAGGTAAACAGAAAGTGGTATCAATCTTACTACTGTATTCACTGTATTTTGTTAGGAATTAGCTTTTTTTCTTTTTTTTTCTTTTTTTTTTTTTTTCTTTCTTTCTTTCCTAATTATCTGAAGATGGCATTTTTAATGTCCCACTTTCATTCCTAAGTTGCAAAGAAGCTGTGTAAATGTTCTAGGAAGTTTCACAAATTTTTGTTATGCTTTCAACATTAAGAGCCAAATTTTAGAAGTGATCATCTTTTTCTTGCAATTCCACAGTAAAAATCCTAGTGACAAAAGGGAGAGGGAAGGAGGTGTTCCTGGAGTAGCTCCTCACAGCATAAAGCATTGTGCCATCTGAAAATACCCTAATTTTTGCTGAAGTTTGACCAAGATCAAAGGTTTAAAGAGTTCTTAGATATATTTGTGAAAGTGATGAAGTAAAAAACAGAGTTTTATAGGGAAGAGAAAATTCAACAGATCACTGCCTTGATCCTTGGCTCTTGGTGGGATTTGCCAGTGCATTCTAAAATGGTGTTTCCCATGAATCGTCCTGCTCAGCCAAACTGCTGGGCCATTGTCTGTATTTTAAGAAACTTAATTTCTTTCATTAAACCTTTTGACTATAAAATTAAGCAGATTTATAAAGTACTCATTACTCTTTATTTTGGGCTGAATACCTTGTGTAACATCCTTCTTTATATGGTATTGTAACAGCCTTGGGTAAGATTGTAAGGCAGCACTCCTAGTGAGCCCCTCATAAAGATGCGATGTTCATCTCATCTGGCAGTTCCTGAGAACAAAAAATGATAGATAAATTATTTTTAATGGTACCTGTAAATGTTACTTGCTAACAATAGAACCACAATCCCTCTCTTTTGCCTTCCTTCTGTGCTTGCTCTGTAACATCCTTGGTAATAACCTTGGGCTGGAACAGACCAATGCAATTGTGATAATGTCAGCAGAATTGATTGTTGCATTTGCTGTTCTTTTCATGAAATAATATGCTTTGTTTATTTGAACTGCATATTGGGACTGAATATTTGTTGAATATCTTTAGACTTTCTAGAGAAACATTCCCCACCTGAAACTGCCATAAAAGAGCAACTATTAAATTTAATTTCTGCTGAAAGAGTAAGTTACTTTTTACTTTACTATACTGGTAAAATGGACACTAAACATCTGATGAAAGATCACAGTTGGATATGAAAGAAGCTTTTGTTAATCACTTGACTTTCAAAAATCTGATGTATTCTACATTTGTGGATAGAGACATTGATTTTATATATATATATACATCTATATATCTGCTGGGGTTGTCAGATGTTAGATTTCTATATATTGCAGAAATGTGGCTTTCCATTGTTACTATATGAGTGCATAGCAATAAAATAAAAGCAGACTGAGACTTTTAATGAAGGGTTAGGTGCCAGGTGTCACAGAAAGAACATAAACCATGGTGACAATAAAATTAGAAGTTAACCCAGCTGCTGCAGAACACATTCTGCTTTCCCGGCATTGATGGGTGTCAAAGAATGCAGAATTGAAATACTAATACTACTCCTGCACCAAGATTAGTTTACCTCCTCCAAGGTATTGCAAAACCATGCCACCATACTAATTGTAGGTGATGTAGTGATTTAAGACCACCTCAGTTAAGAATCAGGGCTAGTATCACAGCACCTAACTGGATTTCTTAGTATTTAGTATAAATGTGCTCCTTTGTCAGGTAAGAAAAGAGTGACTGAGGTGATCACCTATAAAAATTGCCCCAGACAGATGGCTGTGTGATCCATGAAGATATTTCAGGCAGAGTAGTGAAGATGAAAATGAATTTGAGGCTGATTAATATAAATAGAGAGACAGGGTAGTGAAGAGGATACATGAATAAAAAACAAACAAACAACAACAACAACAAAAAACACAGACTTCATCACTGCACCAAAAACAATATGCTCTTTACCAATGAAAATGCAATAACTATTAATTCACTTTCAGATATATACTCAACTAAAAACTTAATTAAAAACTATGTTATTCTGTAACCTTTCCCAGCTGGCAACAATGGAAAAATCAACAACAAATACAAGATCTGACTGAAGAAAAGGCAAAATTTGAAAGAGAGCCTTCACACATAATAGTCAAGGAAGCTTTGATAAATGACGGAAGAATATTGACAGGTGATGGCAGGAGAGAAACAAAACAAAACAAAACAACAACAACAACAACAACAACTGAAAGTATTATGGATTTTTTGAGTTACATTACAAAAAAAAAGTTTACAACAAAATAAGTGTCGTGGTTTAACCCGGCTGGCAGCTAAACACCACGCAGCCGTTCGCTCACCCTCCCCCCTCCCTCTCTGGGACGGGGGAGAGAAATGGAAAGTGAAGCCCGTGAGTTGAGATAAAGACAGTTTAATAAGACAGGAAAATAATAATAATAATAATAATAATGATGATACAATGGTGATAATACGAAAGTAATAATAGTATGTACAAACAAGTGATGCACAATGCAATTGCTCACCACCCGCTGACCGATGCCCAGCCTAACCCCGAGCAGTCCGGCCCCCTCCCCCCGGCTAGCCACCCCTATATATTGTTTAGCATGACGTCAGATGGTATGGAATACCCCTTTGGCTAGTTTGGGTCACCTGTCCTGGGTCTGTCCCCTCCCAGCTCTTACTGCACCCCCCAGCCTGCCCGTTGGCAGGACAGAGCAAAGGCTGAGATGTCCTTGGCTTAGTATAAGCACTGCTCTGCAACAATTAAAGCATCGGGGTGTTATCAGCACTCTTCTCATTCTAAGCCAAAACACAGCATTCCACTAGCTACTAGGAAGAAAATTAATTCTGTGCTAACTGAAACCAGGACAATAAGTTATAAAGAGACACTTTCAAAAAGATTCTAATTGTCATCCTTGGAGATGTTCATATAATATATAGAAAGCTTGGAAAAAAATCTATTTTTTGAGAAAATTTAAGATGACATAGAAGAAGAAAGTGTGTATCTTTAAGAAAGTTTGTCTTTAGCTAAAGAGAAGTAAATTGGAATGTATTTTTCTGAAATATTCTTTGCAAAAACTGTTGGTTGGATTCAGAAATTTATTAATTTCCCTGTGAAAAAAAAGAAAGAATTAATAAGATTTTGTTTTACTCCACAAAAGCTCAATATTCAAAGGTCATTTGACAATATATCTTATAGCAATTAATGTGAAATGAGATCCATCAGTGATCCTTCACTGATGTGTCTGTTACATCAAATCAATCAGGTTTTATTTTTTTCGGATGCTGTTTTGCATGCTTGTAGAAAAACAAAAACAAAGGTTCATCTCAGGTGGTATGAAAGGTCTTAAAATAATCAGGAAAGATGCACAACTATTAGTGGTAATGATTTAACAAACCAGACACTCATTTCTACCAATAACATATTGTTCTTCTGCAAATGGAGAGCCCAGATTTTCAAATTCTACTGTTAAATGGCTCTGTTCCTGAGTGTAAAGCAGATAAGGACTCTGTTTTTCACTGGATATAAAAATAAATAAATAAATAGAACTCATGAAAACTGTCACAGCTATTTCCACTGTAGGTGGAATTTCTGTGACCTGCTGAGAGAGAAGCAGTGCAACCCAAGCTGTATGTTAAACGAACATTGATATATTTAGACTTCACCATTCCGTACAGCTCAAAAGCCATTCAAACCACTATATTTGTTTTCACGCAAGTCAGTTAAACTTAAGAACTTAAGTACATAAAGTACATACTTAAGTGTTTTGTTAACTCAAGGACCAAATGGACTCTTTTTTTTTTTTTTTTTTTTTTTTTTTTTTTTTTTCAGTAAACTGAGCAATTACATCCCATATTCGCAGCAACATGAAAAGCTATGTTTATGAAAAAAAGGATCAATGATTAGAAGAAAAGCATCCTTTTTATTGATTTGAGATTACTGTCAGCTGTTAAAATAGAGAAACTAAAAAACTGTGAAACATTAAAGACTTGGAATTGCCAAGCTGGAGAAAAATGCCTGCTGTAATTCAGTGTTGACAGGGTTACTGCTATGACCAGGGGTGAGTGGGCAGACAGGCATGCAGTTACAATTTGTTTTAATGTAAAAGGTAATTTACACAAAGAGCTTGCCATATGACAGTGAAGTGTACCTATGGCAGTCCTTCCCAAACAGATAGTTGATCTTTTATTATTTTTTTCTTTGATTTGACTTACTGACAAATAAATTCTCCAACTAATGTTTATTCCTAAACACTAGCAGTTTTGACCTTTATATATGTTCAAAATTGCTATGAAACTGTTTTAAACTTGCGTATTTATTTTCTACATGCAAGATGGGTAGAAAGTATGTATTTGATTTTTGGTTTCCTTTTGTTGATGTAGCGATATTTGGTTTCTCATTTTCTGATTATTTTTATTAACAGTATTTTTAATAATGTAACTTGCAGTATGAAAGTGTTTCTTGCTGGGAAGATACATTTCATCCCACAAAATTCTAGACAGTGTATTTCATGATGTCAGATTTTAATGATGTAAAGATGAGTTGTTTTATTGTAAAAAAATTGATTTTAGTTCTCTTTGTTGCCCCATTCCCTAGTCAACATAATCAGAATCACTCTTTTTTAAGAGCAACTCTGTCAGAAAGAGAGGTTTTGTTGATGCTTAGAAAAAAAAAAAAAAAAAAAGGTGGAATGTATGAAATACATTACAGATTATTTTTCACATGTTATTTTACACCTTCATTGGATCAGCTAGACAACAGTAAATTATACCATCTTAATTTCATTAATTTATATATGTTTATCACTGTTTCAGGTGTAAAGATCAGCAGGTGGATAGTAGCACATCCATCTCACAGCACTTTCTCAAGACACACAAGATTAACACAGGCTTCTTAAATCCCTAAATCCAGACAACCAGTTATATAATCCTTTTCATAAACAGATCAAAAAGTCTCTTTACTCCTTTACAGTAATACTTTTTAAATTTCATTAAATGGTAAGCCTGTGACAGAGTCTTTCTGCTTTGATAGTTAGGTGTTTTTCTTGTTACTGATTTCCAGATTAAAAACACTAAGAAAAATAATATCATTTTTTTAATTTATTTTTTAGGTTAACTATTTGTTGTTGTTGTTTGTTTGTTTTGTTTTGTTTTGTTTTGTTTTTAATGTTAATGCTAATGTTAATGCTAATTTTAATGTTAATGTTAATGTTAATTTCTGTTTCTACAAGCAATAATCTTATCCTCTGATATATTCCTATATTCCTAAACTGGGTGGCCCTTCCATCTTCCATCTTCATCACTTTATCACCTGATGGGTGACACTTTCATGGCTGATGAAGGTGAGGCTTGGAGTCATCCTATAATCCACTAATACTGCAGACCTTCCTCGAGCTAGTGTTCCCAGCTCTTTATCGCTATTTGTCATTTCCAACTGATAAAGTCTCATTTTCCACCTGAAGCATGTACTGTTGGTCACCGTGTGCTTGAACTTGCACTTTTTTTCCACAATTCTATGATCTCATTCCTCAAGGCTGCACCTTGATATAAAAAATATACAGTAAGTTTAATACAGTGATTATTATCAGTATTAATGATGCCTCCCACCTTTCCATCATCAGCAAAACTCAGATGTACTCTTATTTTTGTGTTGATGAGGTAAATACAGACTAATGAAAGTCATATTATAACTAGATCATAATGAAAACAGTCCTTGGCAAACTCAGTTTCAACCTTTTCTCTCTTTGGATACTTTCCCTTTGATACCTCACTTTTTGCTATTTGTATTTCTTTTATTTTTCAACTAAATCCCATATTCTCCAGCATAGTTTACAAAATAAAAAATAAATCATCACATAGGAACACATCAAATGCTTCATAAAATTCAGACGTAAACAGATTTCAGTTCATTTAGCTGTATCATCCAGTCCTGTTGCCTTTTCTGTTATCTGCCATTTACCTTCACATTTTTAATTGATCTTTCAGACTCATGGATCAAAGTCAGACTAATAGACCAAGGTCAGAAATGATTTTCTGAACCACTTCCCTCAATCATCCCTCTTAAATACAGGTACTGTGTTTGCTGCTGTTGACTCTTACAGCATCATTCACATTGTAGCACAATTATTATGGTATTACAATAGCAGACCCATGTTCCCCTCAGTCTCCCAGTCCTGACAAAGGACTGAAATAGTAATGTTGTTCTCAGTCTGCAGATGGCTTGCTGTTCCATGTTCCTCTTATCATGTTTACAGTTCATCTGCTTTTTGATAAACAGTAATTAAAGTCTCAGTGTGGACAGGATTTCAGTACAAACCTTCAGCAGTTCTGTACAAACCTGAGGGAAAATCCCCTAAATTCAGTCGTATGACTCAGGTGTCTAAAGTTTAATAGAGCTTAAGTGTTTTTCTGGACTGAGGCCTAAAGACCCCACAAGTCATCTTTCTACATCCTCACTATCAATACCTCTCTCTCTGCCTTGGAAATGTCTCACAAGTGCTCATACACACATGAGCACTGCATGAGCTTGGGTATTTCTTTTACCTCCAGGTCTTCAGCTTCCCTATGCAGCCTATGGATGGATACAGCAGCATCCTGAACCTACATGTATGTAATGACACGAGGAGAGAAAATAAGATTGTGTTCAGAGTCAAACCTTCAACAGTGGAAAGTTCTTTGTAAATTAGATCTTAGAGAAATATTTTTTTGTTGCATCATGCTAATACATGATTAATAGCTATACTAGAAAGGTAGAAAGTAAGTGATGAAGACTGTGAGTTCTGTGGATTGGCTCCAGAAGGAATTTAAACATATGCACAACAGACTGTGTTTAAGGCATTCTGAGTACACCAAAAGATATATTTTATTACAGGCCTGGTTAATATGAAAGGAAAATGGCCATAATTTTGACATGGTAAAATAAGAAAAACGTTTTTACAGAACTATTCATTCATCTGAAGATTCACTACTTCCTTTATGCATTCACTGGAAGACATTTCACTGTTTCCTTTGTGATTTATTTCTTTGAATCTTGTCTGATTAAACACTGTAAGATTTATTTCCTCAATATTATATTCCTCATGGAATTTTAATTGTAGAACAGTGGAAAAAGAGCTGGAGCAGAATAAAAACATATTGATTTAATTCAATTTTTATATCAATTTCAAGTTATTTTACCTTTGGGGGTAAGTGTGTTTGGGGATGATGAGGGGAATACAAGCTATAAATTCTGCTTGATTAATCAGTAGTAAAAATAAATGATCTCATTTAAAAATTTACAATTAAGCAATGAAATATTGAATGGTCATATTAGTTTGGCAATAGGTGCCATGGGGCACATATAAAAGGGAGTAATGACAGAGTAGAAAAAAACTAATTTTAGTCAAAGAACGTTCTCCATTACCTCTAGAAAATATGGCTCTTTTTTTGGCATATTTTTGGGTTCATCTTCCTGCAAATGGAATTTGAAATTGCTACGTATTACACAGAAAGGTCTTTTCTAAGAGTATTCTTATACGAAGTTGAAGAAATCAGAAGGTTTGCCCATCTTGAGGTATTTACAATAAAAATTTTTCATACAAAGTATTTCTTAATGGTTCAGTTTGAATCTGTCATGAAACCCTTCCATACTGGAGTAGTTGCTGCTTTAATATGTAGTATATTGTGCTGGGCAAATCATTAAAGCAAAACATTTCGGAATGACTTGCAGAGATCTGAAAATCTCATGACCTCTTGCCTTCCTTCCACTTCAGAGCATTTATTTCTGGTTGGGTGAAATTTATTATAAATAATTCTTGGTATTCGTATTATTGAAGCATTTAGAGTCCTTAGGCATGGCTAGGACCAAGGGCTGCTTAGTGTTATACAGTGTAGATTAAAAAGTTGGAGTGCAACAAAAAATGTGCTGTATTATTGATCAGCTTTGCCAGCTATACTACTCATGCAGCTCACACACTTTTTATTTGGCTTCTCAGCAAAGGAGAGCTTCAAAGAGGAACCCAATGGATGTTTGCTCCTGTTTCCTGAGCTGTGATGCTGAAGATGTCAGGAAGTTGCTTCATGGAAATTGCAGTGACCCTCTCATTGGAAGCTGATGTTGGGGAAAGCATCCTTCCCGAGGCAGGTATGATGAGTAAAAGGAAGAAAACTTGTGAAGTCTTTGAAAGTGAGACTTTTCTCTGAAGTAACTAGGAATTAGGAGCTAGCAGGATCATGCTTGGAGAGAAGTGGCGTACCAAAACTGGATGATAGGAAAGATGGTAGGAAAGCCATCTGTCCAGGAGGCTAATGGAGAAAAAGTGTGCTAGAGGAGGCCAGGGAATATTGCCTTAACAAGCAAGGCACATAACTGCAATTCTAGACAAGAATATTCATCTCTATTGAGAACAAATATGTACAAATGGCAGAACAACTGAAATCTCCATCTCCCTAAAGAAAGTGTTCCATTTTTTGGAAACGGTGTTTGTTATTTGAATACACAGCCAGTGCTTAACGTTGGTATGAGCAAGACAAACTTTCACAGGTCTCATGTAGTGTCTGAGTCAGGCTAGTATGTTCACTCTCTCATTTTGATCTGACATAAAGTCCTGAACCCAGGAAAATATATGGCATAATTTTTCATGTCTATCTATCACTATCTCTCTCTCTCTCTCTCATCTCTATCTATATCCACATGTATTTATATGTAATCTATATCTATATACGTTTTAACATGAGAGAATAGCTGCATTTCACAATTTTGTTTTGCTCTTTTGTGTCTGGATTTGGTTTCTTAAACTCTCCCACCTGCTAAATGGAAATGAAAATATTTAT
Organism: Aythya fuligula; assembly: GCF_009819795.1. NCBI lineage: Eukaryota > Metazoa > Chordata > Aves > Anseriformes > Anatidae > Aythya > Aythya fuligula. Next base: position 30,632,017 of record NC_045564.1, read on the forward strand.
ATGGAGAGACTATGGGTGAGTCTGCTAAATAGTTTGAGAATAGTCAGTAACACAGATTTGATTTTCAGGTATGTTGAATAACTTTGTTTCCAAATAACATTGCAAGCACCAGAGAAAAGTCAATGCTAAACATGGAACTCTTTGTGTGTTGTTATTTTATTTATTTATTTATTTCCTAGGGTGATAACTGTGGGAGAAAAACAGGTATTTTTAATTTCATAATTTCAAGTTTCATCCCACATTTATTAGTCATATTACAATTTCCAGACCCCTCATCTGAATTACAAACAGGAAAATCAAGGTGTAGCCTGCACTCTTAAGAGCAAAATGTGCTCCAGCACTTTTATCTTCAACTCTTGGAGCTTCATCACTGACTTCACAGGTATTGTGTTGCTATTCATAATTAATAAGCAAACATTTCATACAGTGTTGTCAGAGGATAATATAATTATAGTGTACATCATGCATTTAAATCAAAATAGACAAAGACTAATCTCTACTAGTATCTTAGGAGATTTTGCAGACATCAGGCAGGCTGAAAGATATCTGAACATTATTTCTAAGCAAAAGATGAAAGTGCTTCACAAAATATTGATCTGTACCTGAGCATGAATGATTAATGCGTTTTGGTTCAACTTCAGCTGGCTTTCTTTAGATAACAGCCAAGAAGTAGGCTATGATCTCATACCTATCGACAGGTAGACCAATAGATAGATTTATGGATTTATGTATATACGTATATATATATATGTATACCTTTATCATATGTTTGAGTGGAAGACCTTGCATTATAAATAAAGCCTTGGCAAAAGCAAAAGTACAAAGCTGACAGATTTCTAGATTACTATATGATTCAGATATAGAATTACTATAATTATATAGATTACTATAAGATTCAGATTACTATATGATATAGTATTTATTAGTTTTTATTCTTAGTGTGATTCTCTTTCCATCCTTTTTCATTTTTGACTGAGAATCACTTGATAGATACTATCATTTCTATTGAAAATCTCTCAATGCTAGCTGAAATATATTATGGAAAGAATTCCAACTCCCCATCTCAATTTCCTTCTAATTTAAGTCAAAACAAATAAAAACGTGAGGTTGAAATTGACTATGAAGTTAAAGTGGAGGAAAATTGAGACAAAATGATTAATTTTTGAAAAGTAACAAGGACTTGTGAATTTAGAACTGAACTGAGTTTTGGAGACTTCATGTTTATGGGGAGAAAGAAGAGTAAAATTATTGCATCTCAAACGTTGTCATTTAATATTGGTGTGTTAAGTAATGTACATTGCTACATTAATGACCTTTTCTGGCATTTCGAATGGGAATTTAGTATTTTTTTCTTCATGGAGTTCTTCAAAGAACTCTCTTACTTGTGCTATCTTTTCTGACAAGCGAACCTCGGTATGCCAACAGGATAACTGCTTTCATTGTCATGCACAATAGATTGCTTTTAATGCATAGATTGTGTTTCCAGTCTAATACCTAGGAAAATAAGAATTGTTCTGAGAAGCTTTCAGAATAAGTTTGTCATCTTATAACCAACTCAAACTGCAGATTTGTTATATATATACATTTTTAATGGAATAAAACTTAGCAACTCAATACATTTATAGCTGCCCAGAAACTTTGCACGTAAAACTGACTTCACACAGGTCCTGGGAAAACATTATGTCAAAATGATGATATAATATCTAATTTTATTATAAATATGCAATCTGAATAATTTGATTTGTTAGTGAGAAACATTATTTACCTGTAATATTTTGGATGAAGCTGCTGCTTTTGTTGAATGCTTGTTGAATACACTGTAAACCAATAATGAAAAGCAATCTTCAAAAGTATATATGGAAATTATATTGTCTGAGGAAAACCTGTCACACTCAGTAATGATAACCAACTCAGTTAAGGGGAGTTCAAATGGAGAAAAAGCTAGTTTTGTTTTCTTGTTTTCAAACAAGAAGATAGACAAAGATGACAATTTTCTTAGTTTAGCGAGGCCCAAGAGCTCCCCTGTTACTGAGGTCTGCAGTACCTCTAGGATGCTGCAGACTAAATTCTGCCTATATAGGTAAATTTATAAGGCAAGTTACCAGGGACACTTGGTCATCCCACAGGCTTGTGGCTGGATTATTTTTCTGTTGCAATCTGTCTCTGCCTGTTCTCCCAGCTGGCCTGCCCCAAACCAGCTGCATTTTAGCAATCTTTAGCTCTGTCTGAACCCCACCCCTTCCCCAGGGGTGGCTCAGGGGTAGCTCACAGGTGCCCCTCCATGCCCCAGATCACAGGAATTCGGTGCTGCATTTTGCTATTCCCCCAGAAGCACCTACCTGTTGGCCTGCCATGATGACCCCCTGCCACCTAGGCCTCTGCTTCCTGTAGAGACATCGCTTTGATATTCTCCCTGTTCTTTAGAAACCCTCTCAGTTTGGCCTCATGTCAGAAGAAATTGTGTAGACTGGATGTGAAAATGTCCAGGACAATTGCATGGCTCACAATGTAAAGATGAAAGCAGACTGATCTTTCTGGTGCATCCCTGCTTTGATCTACAACACACGGACAACTGAACCCCTTCCCAGCAAAATGTTTCAGGCTCCTGGCATGCTGTGAGTCTTTGGGACAGAGAGATGAAACGTTAAGCTTCTTCGTGGTAATATCCTTCATTTTCACTGTACCCACACTCTCAAATGGGAATTAAACACTTTTTTTTTTTTTTTTTTTTTTCATGATTGTGTATCATGCACCTTGGAATAAGCCTGGTGTGAAGAAAGGCTGCTGAGAACTCAATGGCAATATTACAAATAAGCCTGCAAATGCATCCTGTTTAAAATGGATTTTTAATCAGAGGTGTTTGAGTTTCTCAAGAAAATGAAATTAAACTCATTTCCCACCACCACTGATCAATTTAGGAACTAAACAAGCCATGAATTAAACATATTTTAACTCCGAGCTTTTTGTCAGATCAGTTAAACTTGCCTCTCCTCTATCTATCTATCGATCAATTGATGTATCAATCATCTACCTATCGATTCATTGATCTATCCTTTTGCTTGTTACATGAAAGGTGGGTATTTCTAGGACATTCTTGTGCAAATGCACACTCTAATTCTAGTTCTATTTTTTCAAGAACGTGTTTTCTTCTAGAAACACTTACATGGAGAAAAACCCAGACAGAAGTGATGTGCAAAGTAAATAGTTGTTTCAGAAATGGCTGTCTGTTGTCTTCTTCAGGATCCTCAAATTGGAAATGTAAATCTGCTGGAATTATATTATTTCATAGCTCAGAAATTAATGTGCCACATTTCATTAGGGCCTGTGGCTGCTTCACTGCAGAATATTTTCTCTTCTTCGTTATACCTGCAACTTGCAGTTCAAAATCCAGAATGGATCAGTCTGTGACACTGTTACAGCACAATACTTTCTGACAAACCACTTAATAAATGCCATGAAGAAGTGATGCACAGCCTGCTCCTAAACAGCCTTTTGCCAGATGCCAACAAAACTATCTGCATCTGTTTGATAATAGGAAACCATAATGATTTTCTTGTTATGTAGCTTGTGAATACGGAGTGAAATCTCTTTCTTCGCTGAGTTGAAGATGGCTGCTTGTACACTGACGAATGGCTCTGATGTTATTAGCCAACGCTATTGACTTGCCTGGCCCCTGAATACCACTAAATGTAAACAAGGCAGGTTTCCATTGGATTCCAATAATTGCATGGAACGAGCTGTCGTTCTCGCTGGCTATAAATACACTAATAGCCCTCCTTAGTGGGTTTTAGTTTTCTTTGCAGATCTGAACACACATTGCCATTGTATTCTCATGTAAATGAATACAGAGTATGGATGGGATAAAAACTATTAAGTGGGAAGAGGGTGTATGATGGAAGAAATAGAAGAAACTGGAAGTTAATCTCAAAGGTGATATTTCAGTAATTAGCTCACAAGAACACTGCAGAATGCTGGCAGCTTTTTGGAAATATTTCTTGTAGGCTTTGTTCATCAAATAAAATGAAATGATATTCAAAAGAGTTTGCTACTATTTTTAAATAAATTACTAAAGGTTCTTCATGGTAATTTATTCAAGCTTTCATAATACTCTCTATCAAAATATGCACATTAAGGACCCCATAAGTGCTTTTGTTCAATATTTCATTTCAGGAAGTGGCTTACTGAGGTTGCACCAAACAACTTTACTGAAGCCTCACTGAATAATTATTCAAATATCTTCACAGGAAATCAGTGAAACCTTTCTTTTGGCATTTTATTGTTGATACTGTTTTGATGCATCAAAATGATGTATGTCATGGTGATATTTCAGCATGACATTTCAACCATGATCCTTTGTCTGCAGGTACACAGGCTTCCACTCATTCTTCCCTTAGAGCTGAAAATACAAGTGAGAAAGTTATTAAAAAAGCGAAGTAAAAATGTCTTATTTTAAGGAGTGATTCCACCTTTGAATGTGAATAGTCCATATTCCACAGTTTATATTTGGATGAGCTATATGATGTTTACTTAGCTTATACAGCAATGGTATTTACACTATGCTGCCTTTGAAGCAAGGGACTCCTCAGACTGGCTTTACCTTTCAGCCAGAAGGCAGAGGAAGGGGAAGGCTTAAGGCTACGTCTCTTAGGAGAAGCTTGCAGGGAGCTGGTAAAGGCCAAAGCACAGGTAGGTGGTGTGAATAAAATGACCTTATACCGTCAAAGGCTGAGGCATTACCGTAAATGTGCAAGTGAGGTCTGGCTGGATCTTACTGTGATATTGATAAATTAAGATGATGAGAATGCTCTGTAGGTATCAGGACCTATATATTGCAATGACATTTAAATACCTATCTTTCTTAAAACAAAAGTACAATAAAGAGATCTACGGAATGTTTGAGTTGTGCTATGAAGGCATTTATTGCAGAATCATGATCATACTGATAAGTGAAATTGTAAATTTAGAATAAAAATAGCAGAATATACCTATGAAGATGACATTTGTATCTATAGTCCTGTACTCTGTATGCCACACGTTTAAATCTTAACAGTTCCATATCTTCTTCTGAAGCTATTAAACAGTTTGAATATTTACAGGGACAGAAACACAAACACTACTTAGATCATGGGTGTGATTGATATTTGTCCGTTATTGCTTTCCATACTCTGCTGTAAGCCCTTTATACTGAAAGTACCATCCACCCATTGTGTATGGGACATGCAACTGGTGGGTTAATTTAGAAAGGTGATCCAGATAAGCCAACCAAGTCCAGCTGCTAATCAAATTTGGTATAAAGCATCTAAAAACTCCTTTGTATCTGCTTATGTAATTTTCACCCAACAAAATTTTGAGCTCAGATGGATGAGGGTTCCTTATTCTGTGAGAAGTGGGGAACACTTGGCAATGAAGGCACATGATGCCCCCAAGCACTCAGCTGAAGGCTTAAAATAAGCTGAGAAAAATGCCAGCTATCTGTCCACATCCCAAGAGAGCACAACACGCATGTTGAGCTGGCTGAACTGTGAGTTGAAAGGAAGCTAAACTATATCCAGAGACAAGTAAAGGAGCATTATTTCTTCTCAGTGCTCTCCATTGCTCAGCGCATGCAGACATCCCTCTCCGAGGGTCTCTCAACAAAGATGGCTGAATGCTTTTAAGGGTGAACTTCATGTCAGACAATTTGGAAAGTTTTCTTGGACACCAAGGCTCTGTACATCATTCATGTCAGCATTTATAAAAACCACAGGACTTCAGGGGTGCTTGTAATATTTGCAGTATACTTCAGACTCCCCAGATGAGACAAAAAGCTTTTGTTTTTAATAATTCCCTATAGTAAATCCAAATCCTTGAAAAATCAGCTGGGAACCTCTCCATCTGGCAACAGCCCACTAATTAAAGACTTATATGTAATGTCCACCTTTAGTTAAAATCGAAAGCATCTCTTCTGTTGTAATATAGGCAATTATGTTGTTACGTAGATAGTCCATTATATGGAAACAACTTTCACTACAAAAATGTCTCTTCCAAAGAATGACTTCCATAGGACTAATATGATTCTTTCTTTTCTTCATTCACGTCTTTCTTCCTTTCTTCCTTCCTCCATTACTCTTCCTTCCTTCCTTCCTTCCTTCCTTCCTTCCTTCCTTCCTTCCTTTTCTTTCTCTTGTTCCTGGTATTATTAAAGTATTATTCAGTTCAAAAGTTGATAAATGTATCTAATTCACCCCTACCCATATCCCCAGTGCATTTCTTTCTGTCACATAGGCACACACAACAGAGATCTTCTCCAGACAATGTCTTCTCTAGTTCTCCCTCATAATTTTTTGTTATTTTTCTATCAGTACCCAGTTAGACAATTAATCTGATAATATAATGATAATGATAATATCTCCTCACCTTGGGGTGAGGAGAGAAAACAAGTTTGCCTTTCCTGCTTATGCATCAAAAAGTTTAACTTTCCCCTGCCTTCCCAAAAAATTAAGCGAGAACTGAGCCCATGGTCCCTGGACCTCACTGCAGGATGTTGAAGAGGGCATTTGTTTCTTTCTTATTTTCCCTCTCTTGTTTTCTCTGAAGTACTTCTTCCTCCTCTGTGAAGAAGTTATTTTTTATTTGACATGCCCTTTATAAATATTCCCCAAGGACCCTCAACTAAAATTGTCTGGTATTTTAGACAGCTTTTTCCTGTTGTGATATTTAACCTTCTTCCTTGCCTAACTTGGTGGCAAAGCTGTTATTTTCAGTTCATCAGAAAAGCTTTTGTTTTTTTTGTCTTGTTTTTGTCTCTCTCTCTCTCTCTTTTTTTTTTTTTTTTTTTTTTTCTTCCCACTCTAGAGCCACATTGCAGCTTTTGTAATTTATTATGGGCATAAATCCTTTCCAGTTCAGCTAAATTCCATTATAAACCTTATGTTTAGCTCTTAATAACTTTGTTTACAAAAATTGATCTGCCTTGAAAATTTCCCAGGTTTATTTTTTTTAAAACAAGGGACATTTAAAGAGTATTCTGAGGAAAAAAATCTTGACATGGCTGCCCATTTTTAATAAGTACCTGAAATTAGATTGTGCAACTGCAGTTCTACTGTTTTTAAAAAGACTGTAGTTTTGCACAGGAAATGAGCAATGAAGTCTAAAATGAGGAATTATTTTAGAATAAGACTCAATATTTTCTGTGAAATGAAGGACAGGCAAGCCATGTATGTTTGAAATGCTTAAAGGTATTTTGAAATGCTTAAAGATAGTACATGATGCTAATCAACTAAATTTGTTGGCTTTCTTCAACCTGCTGACCCTGAGACATTCCACTTGTGAATTACTTTGTTATTTTTTTTAATTCTATTCTATTCTATTCTATTCTATTCTATTCTATTCTATTCTATTCTATTCTATTCTATTCTATTCTATTCTATTTTTTTTTTAAATACAGATTAGGCTGGGGTATGTGCTTCACCTGGTACTTCACTATGCTTGTAGACTTAATGTTTGATCCAAATAGCCTGGTATAAAGTAAATACATCATTTTGCAAACAGAATGATAAGTATGTTGTGCTGAAAATGCTGAGCAGACATACAAATCAAGTGTCACACACTTACCAAAGGTTGTCTTCGATGGGAAGTGTCAGATGTTGAGAGAGCTGGTCCCTTACCTGACCAGAGGTATTCAGCCTATGACTCTCAAGCTTCATTGAATCTGCCAGCAGATCAAATTCTCTTTCCATGGGGTGTTACACCAAGCATCTCCTTAAGAGGAGTATTTTCTTCTTAAAAGTATATTAAAAAATGTTAAAAAGCTTTGCTGTCTTTTTTTTTTTTAAGTTTTCATATTATGCTATGAAAGACCAACAAGCAAAATTAATAAGAAATTAAAATAGTCCGTTGTTTAATCCCACGGTCTTTCACCTGTGATTGACCCTATATTGAGAGTAATCTGTGATGGATTATGTATGGGGTGAGTCATGCATAACCTGTCAGCAAAAGGCTGACAAATTTTCTTTGCCAATTTTCAAAACTGATAAAAAGGCAAGGATTGATAGCAGATACAATGTAAAGGATTTTGTGTATTCATATATAGATGGTATATAAAAATGCAATAGATTGTAACTGAAGCAGATTGCAATCTGCATTGCAACTTTTCTGCATAAATTCTTATGCACATAATGTTTATATCTGGAAAGTCAGACTACTAAATGAAAACTATTTTGGAATAACTAAAGCCAACTGAAACTATGATATCTGAAACAGCACAGCAGAGCAGTATCCATGAAATTCAGGAAATCCTCTTTAAATTGCAGTCATGAATGGACTGCTTTAATTATTATCGTGAAAGTTTGATAGTCCTTACTTGCAATTAGTAGCAACATTTTCTGCAAAGGGTCCTGTTGACTTTAAACAGGAACTTCTGCACAATAATACGACAGAAGAAATGATGTAGAGAGAATTGAGAATACTTTATAGTAAAACATAAGGCACTAAATGTTGGGATATCTGTACGCTGCCCCAGACATGATATATTGATATATATTCAGAGCCCATTCATTATATTTAGTTATTTACTAATAACTAAAAACTACACCATGTGCAGCTCTTTTTGTGAGGATTTTACACTCTAAGTACACAAAGACAAAATAATGGAGAGCTGCTTCAGTTTTTAGTTGCTAGAGAATCTGAGAGATATCAGGGAGAATTTATGAGGGACATGTCCTTGGAGTCCTCTTAGCAAGAGAGGGAATTACTGCTAGTCTTTAGATGGGTAATGTTTTCCTTTCCTTTTTGCCTCAAGAAGAAAAGTCTGCAAGACTCTCATGCAAAAACCTTTAATGGAGAAAGAAAACAAACTAATTTTCAAGCCCCAGTTTTAAATTGTGGAAACAGAGGTCAAAATGACATCAACCTTACCATACACTTTTTTTTTTTTTTTTTTTTTTAATTAAGCAAGTTTGACATGACAGTTTAAGTAAGGAATAATTAAAACACCCCATGAGATTAGCCTCAGAATGATTTCTGTGATCATAACTGATCTTTGCTTAAAAAGCAAGTTTTTTACTCCTGAAATAGTGTTTTTTTTTTTTTTTTTTTTTTTTTTTTTATAACAGAACAAATGGAAATACAAGCTACAGTTGTATTCCCTAGTAATATTTTGTCTTCATTTCTATTAATATGATAATTCTTCTACATCTTTTCAATATTAAACGCTTGTTATTAAGAAAAAAATATTTAACCAGGTTTTAGTAATTAACAAGTATATTATTTGAGCTTGCTATAACATCAGGAAACTTTTCTAAGCTATTTTGTTCCTACATATGTTTGTGTCCCAGTCTTGGACAGAATTAATTAATTGGGATAATTAATAAATTTAATAATTTAATAATAATTTATTAATTGTCCCAGCTAGGACAGAATTAATTTTTCTCTTAGTAGCTGGTATTGTGCTGCATTTTGTATTTAGGATTAAATAATGGTGATAGAACACCGATATTTTAGTTGTTGCAGAGCAGTGCTTACACTGAGGCAAGGACTGATCAGCTTCTCCTACTGTCTTGCCAGAAACTGGCAGTTGCTTAGTCAATCCTAGTCACAGAAGTGTTAAGTTAATTTTACAAAATGTACAGAGAAATTGGTGAAAAAAAAAATATATATACATATATCCATCATGCTTACAAATAAAGAAAACAAACAGCATAACGGGAAAAAAGCACTTGTCCTTTGCGAATCTATTTTTTTTTTTCTTATTGGTGTGGCTTGCAGGAGAAGTAGGCATGATCTATTCAGATGAGGATGCAAGTTTTACGAAGACAGAATATCTTTAACTTTCATCAGTTTTCTGGCTGCGCTGAGGATTTCTCCTTACGAGTAGAAAAGGCAACGCCATTTATCCTTGGCTGAGAATCACTGGTACATTTCAACAATGGAATTAGTTGTTCAGTGCATTACAATGACTTTCTTTCTGTAATTTGCCATTAATATGCTTCTACCTGAACAGTTTAAATTGTGAATTAAATTGCTAAAGGGAAAAATGACAAAACTATTCTTTGATTCTATCTAAAAGTGTATGGTTATAGTCTCTGCACATAGTAATGTTCATTCCTCTCTTCCCAACAATTTTACTTTAACTTGTCTAAGTTTTCTTTTTAACTCATGAAAAAGGGTAGCATAGGTCTAATACTGTACTTCTACACATTTTGGTATTTCTAAGAATATACATCATTTATCAATCAGGACTTCTATTTGTGTATTGATACACTGGTTTAAGGGTATATACGTACCTTTCTCAAAGGCGCTGTGCTTGTTGAAGCAAAAATCTCCACACAACATTGAAAGATTAAGAAGAAACATTAACATTGGCAAAATCTTTTTATTGTCTAACAAAACACATCTTTGTGTCTTTTCATAGCTGGTCTTCTTCCTTGTGAAGTCAACTGCTTAAGATATTTAAATGGGAAAACATCTTTACATCTGGAGTTCCACCAGCTGTCTGCCTCTTCTCTGAAACTAAGGGAAGAGAATATTTCATGGTTAACTGTAAGATGCAAATGTTCCAAATTCATAAATATGTTCTTTGAATAACACTACCTATATAGATGATGTTTTATGCATAACATTTTTTCCTCTCTCAAACTGTTATTTGTTAGACATCTGTAAAGATCTGAGGCACTGGACTCCTTTTTATGATATTTTCATGTGCATTGTTAAGTGGTCTCGCCAGATAACAAAATTAAATGATCTGTATTGCATTTTTGATACCATACTTACAGTAGTAAATTCAGCGTATTTGTGAAAACAGCAAAGGTTTTGGTAACACATTCCAAGATACAAGATAGCTAACCCTTCCCAGCTGGCACTACACTATTCCCGTATCAAATCTCATAGCCTTCAAATCTCATAAGTTTTAGCACTGAATTTTATCAGTAAGCACTGATATGATTTTGGATATCATTTGTCACCACCATTTGACATTTTCCTAGATCTGTTTTCAGGTACATGAGCATCCTGGGAAGCTCCTAGACCCAATGAGTCACACTGACCTGCTAGAGCTTGAAAGGTAAAGTTGAGATTTGGTGTCCAGATGCTGGGGTTGTTCCCAGGGGAAGGGAAAGGAGTGGAGTAGGATCATTTCTGTTTCATCCCTTTCTTTAGTTTTCTGTCCTGCAATGAAAGAAATACTTTTCTCATGACAGATAACACCACATTTGAATAAAGCTACCTATATCTTTATATAATTTTTTACTTTTTATCTGCTCCTTTCGGAACACAGTACACAGAGTGAGCACAGTAAATAAGTCTTTTTTTTTTTTTTTTTTTTTTTTTTTTTAATCAGGGAATATTCTCCCATATTAAATTTCTCATTCATTCTGGAACCTACAGGCAGCATAAAATATGCCTTGTGTCAGTGCCGTCACAGCCTGGAGACACATTGCAAAGCCAGGAATAGAATGACCTTCTGATAGCTATCTACTTGTGATAATAGTATAGATGGAGTGTCAGTCATACTCCCCACATCTGTTCCAGCTAGGGAAGGAACACAGCCTATTCACTTGTATGTCTAGCCCGATAATATTGGCCAGAACTCCATCTGATAAGCAAATGTGATATTTCTCATTCTCTTAATATATATAGTATATAATTCTAAATATCTTATTGTCTGAAACCATTGCAGCATGTACAGGTCTTTTTTTTTTTTTTTTTTTTTCCCCACTAAAGTATTTCAGGATCATTACTGACTCTCACACAATTATTGGGAAGTTATTCTCTTTGGGTTATTTATTGGCTCTTCCTTCATCCATTGAGTACTAAATGCCTTTAAATAAGTTTCCATAAGATATACCATCTCTTGTGTTTCTTTATTCCTATTTCAGTGTTTTTAAAGTTATCAGTATAAAAAATAGAGAAAAAATATACCAAGGCAGCTGGGGAGAATATGAATTATTAAGATTCTGAGCTAGCAGTAAATGAACACGTCACAATTACACTTTCATGTGCTTATGAGTTGAACATCTATGGCTTCTTGGCAGTGGAGGTAGTTGCACTATGGAAGGCCTCCAAGTTTAAAGGTAGTCTTTTGTTTTCCCTTCTTATTCTTCACTAATTCTTCCCTTCTCTTTCTTTTGTTCTCATTCATATTTTTTTAATGGACTTTTATCTTCCTATGATTATGCTAGCAGCTTCAAGAGGCAATTACAGAACCTAATCAGGTGTTTTGGGGTGAGGCAAAACACTCTTAGAGATGCAAAGATGGATAAAAGGGAGAATATAAAAAGTAGGAATAAGTGGCACGCATTTGAATCATGGCAAAGGAGTGATGATAGGGTACCACAGACACTGTATAGGGGTCTAGTATGGTTCACAGCTCTTTGGAAAGTTAAGTAAAAGCAAGAGACTACTGAGAAACTCCTGGGGAACCTCATGAAGCTAATTGTTTCAGCAAATGATGTTACAAGAACTTTTTGCTAAGAATTACTTTTCAGTGCACAAACAGAGGAACAAATGTGTTCATTTTGCTAGATTTTTTATTTAAAAAATCGGTCAAAGAAAAGACCCAGAGAATTATTTTACATATAGGGCCATAGTATAATTAGCATAGCAAGGTTAGCTGTGAGGTAAAACCTATCTCTTCAGGCCTTTATCCTGTTGGACTTGTCTGCCTTGGAGTCAAGGCAAGATGTTCACTGATTTCAGCAAGAATGAGATTCAGCTGAGACAGCAAATTATTTATTTATTTATTTATTTATTTATTAACTACTAGACAGGACAGACCTTGAAAAACATCTTCCAAAAAAGGCTTGCTTTTAAATAGAAATAACATCTTCATTTTGTAGGCAAGATTCATGACAGTACAGTTCTACTAATATCTGTGCAGTCACTGCACAATGAATTTTGCCTATTATATATGCCTTGTTCATGAAATCTCAGCTTTTAAACAGATTGTCCTGAAACATACCTCCAAGTGGCAGAGAAAGCTTATGTTGCTGCTGATTTTATCATACAACAATGAAACATTTAGAGAATGAATTATAACTTTTCCTTGTAGCTCAGTATGGACTTCTTTGCTTTCAAATTTACACCAACAAACCTTTAAGAAACTAAATTACTTCTTTAGGTTACACAATCACACGCTGAAAATGAGATTCTGGTCTCATGGCAACAAAGACACTTGCTTTCAAAAATATTTTGAAATAAACTCTTCTTACCTTTTAAACCTCAGTACCCTAGAAAAATAAAAATCTTACATAAATAAACTTAACAAATGATTATCTTCAACACAAAACAAAATGATAAAAATGATTGTAATACAAAAAGATCTACTTTATTTCTTAATATGAATTATTTGAAAAAATTGCCATAATTTTAGTTTATTAGACATAATTGCTCTATTCACATAAGAATATATTTTAGTCTACACTAAAATTTGTAAATTTGCAATTAAACACTAATCTGAAATTCTTTGTAACACTTTAAAGGCTTTTCAGAATATATCCCTGGATTTAAATGTAATAAAATTGCTCATGTGTCCAAATATAAAGGGAAAAATAGGCTGTGTTTGTGTAAGACTGACTGACTGAAATAGAAATGGAAATTCAAATAAACTGTGCTTCACAAATGATGAGGTGAAAAGATGTAGACATTACACAGTAGTTGTTACTGAGTCCTAAAAAAGTCCATTAGGCACACATGGTTTAATCAGATTTTTTTCTCTTGCTTTGAGAAGTTACATGGCACAATCAGCTCAGACACACTGGCAGCGGTAAGTAATGCAAATGATACATTTTAATGAGTTGTCTGATGGAGAAACATTTCTTTCTTCAGATGTTTTCAGACAAAGACTCAAGTTGCAAAATTTCCTCTTCTTTTGCTTTATGATCATGAATTTTCTCAGGTTATAGAGCATAAAAAGTATTTCTTTGTGAAGGACTTGATAGGTCTTGTGAAGGCCTCCCAGCTCACATCTAATGAAATCTCACCAACTTTAAAAATTATGGACAGATTTCTTTAGCAGTGTCCAGCCTCCATGGCCTGCCCTGCCACCAAGCTGACATAAGTTCTGCTGGAAGAAAAAGTCTTTACTCCTTTACCAGAAACACTCTATTGAATATGAAAAGAAGTATGCTGGGATTTCAGATGCAATATTGAGGGAAAGAAGGTGACCATTAATTTTTTGGGTTGCAACCTAAGAGATTCCTGGTGGTCATGGTAAGTCTGCTTACCCTGACCTTGAGACTAACATAGAAAGAACTTGATGCTGAGTGGTTAAAATTAGATCATGATAAGACTGAAAGGAGATTTAACTAGAACATGTAAGACCTGAATATGTAAAGGACGTCAATGGGAAGCTCACACGAATGCCAAAATTTTGTGTCTTGCTAAGTGTTTAGGCAGGCCAGATGATCTTAGGTGGCTTCTAGAGCTGGGATGTGCCCAGACCTCTTGCGTTTGGTGATTCACTCACAAATGAATCTTGAATTCCTTCTCCATTCAAGGCTACTCAGTTCAAGGACCTTTCCACAAACCCAAGCTAAGTATTTTGAGGTCAGTTCAGTCACAGGCACAGCTTCACCAATTTCTCTATTAACAAAGTCATTTTAGGACATTATTGGCTTGTTTTATATTTCCTAAAAGCCTGTGTAAGATTGAATTTTTTGAGTCTGTGTATTAGATATTACCAAATGCTAATAAAATCAATAAACATAATTCATATCTTCAAAATAGTTTCAAAATTTCAGCTGGAATTAATTTGACCTTGCTGAGTTTTCTTCACAAGTCAATACACAATTAAGATTTTATGAGGCTGATAAAGGTAACAGATAAGTAGTAAATACAAACAGAGAGTGTTATATAATTGCCTGATCTGCTTAGGACAATTTACTTTGGCTAAAAAGTTGTCCTTGTTTGTAAATTTCACTTTTAAAAAGTTTCAATATTCTACTACGACAATAACTAAATAAATACCGATGGTGCAGATGAGGTTACTAGAAACTAAGGCTGTTCATTAAACTATTGTCATAAGCTAAGACAATGAACTTGCAATAATAAGTATCCACAAGTTTTTGATGTGTTAATGCAATGAAAGGGAAAATAATTCATGATTAGATTTTCAAAGATTAGAAGGTGAAGAAAGATTCAAAATGAATACTAATTTGGTTTCGGAAGCCTTGAGGAAGCTATGCCCTTCATGGAAAAATTCTGTTTTTGAATTAGCAAGATATTTTGTCTGCCAGATGAACATAATTGAAATAAAGGGCTTAAACAGACAGAACAGAAGCTAGCCTTGTCTTTATCCTTTGCATAGCCCTTGGCTGTGGTGCCATATCATGATATGATAACCAGTTACAGCTGGAAGCTGGTGAGGAGGTCAGTGTTTGTGAGGAGCCATGGAAAGATTTTAATCTGGCAAGTAGCTAAGAGGAAAGAAACTACCTGGAGCTGCCTTGGTTATAAAGGTGGATGGTTAAATTCACAGCCTGTATCCTCTGAGCATAGAGAGTATAAAAGGCTACAGAAAAGACCTGTCAGAAATGTCCATTCAGAGAATCGTGCAGACATGACATGTAAATTTACCTTTCTGTCAGCAAAAAGTCTCTTAGAAAAGAGTTCAATAATCTTTTGAAATCACTGGATTTCTTATCCAGTTTTCTTTTCCAGATTTCTTATTCATGGCTCACAAAAGAGTAAAACATATATCATTTAATCACATAAAATAATGACAAAGTATAGTTTTCCATTGTTGTATTTGCTGTTACTTGTCATACTTCATATATATTTAAGATATTTTATCTCTATGATTTGATTGGTTTGCTGTGGAAATCACTATATTCATAGTCAATTCTGTAGAGGATTTATGTAACCTTTTGTTATGTCAGACGGCAAACAACATTTAAAAGTAGCCAAAGTATCAATTAATGTGTATTAATTAGTTTCAAACTGTAATTACTTGCAAATAAAAATATATTTGCAAAAAAAAAATCTTTTCCCTTTCATTTTGTTTGCAATGGGTGAGGAACCTTAGATGGAGCTTACCTTTGTCAAGTAACAAGCAACTAAAATCATTTTTATGTGGTGTTCTAAGGTAGATAACCAACAACTGAATCATCTGAAAACATTTAAAAATAGATATATTCAAACTGCAGTTAGGGTTACTAGGGTCCTCAGAACCCTGTAATAATCAGGAAATAAAAATAAAAACAAAAATAAAACCCTTAGAATAACATTAATTTCTTTTTTCTTCTATGATAAGTAAATATCAGTAAAATAATCCAACTAAAATAAGTTCATATTAATACATAATCAAAGTATACATAGAAAATCAACATTTAGCCTGTATTTCTTTTTATAAGGTATTAGAATTTACCTTGAAAAGCAGTGATTTAACTGTTTCCCAGAAACATTCCCACAAGTTACTACAACAAAACTAGCGCTGGAGAGAAGCATTTGCCAACCATATAAAACATGCCAAACTTTGAATTCACACTTTTGTCTTAGAGTTAAATGGGTTTATGGGATAATTAATGATCTGTTTTATTTTTCAGTTCTCTTTTATAATGTGAATGAGATGCCACTAAAATGGCTGGGTGGAGGTGAATGAGAAATACCTCTGACATATTAGAAACATGTCATATTATTCTGCCTAAACAACCCATGGTAAGAATTAGGCTTCTAAATTAGATTACCTGAATTAGTTATTCCAGAACGACCTTCTTTCCATTATCTGTTTATGGAATGAAGTTCCTAATTTGAAAGCACATTTAATAAGCCAGTTGAGATATTCTGTTGCACCAAGCAAACATCAATGAATCTATACCGGTTTATCTGAGATCTTGCCTTTGAATTTGGAAAAGCTCAGCATTTTATCCTCTGCTTTATACAAAATGATATTTCTGCTGTCATGGGGTGAAATTCACCTTTAACAGAAATACATCAAGAAAAGTTGCTAGACAAAACATGAAAATCACATTTTTAATATAAATAAATAAAAGCTTTCACGCCCACCAATGTCTATTATTTTTCTTTACAATGATTCATGGCTGCACTAAACAATATTTTTTGGCTACCATAGATATTTAAAAGACATGAAAATTATTCCACTTATTGATTTCCCTTCATACATAGCAGATAAATCAATAGAATGTGAAGATGAGGCTCCATTAAAATGATTTCTGGTGACATCACTTTTGCCTGAAAGTTTCCACAAAAATGACCCTTGAGTTTCTCTCTGAGAGGTCATTCAAACAAGCGAATGCAGTAAGATCACACGTCTCTTGTGAGTTTAAGTTATAATTTCTCCTTTGTAGGAGACTTTTATGTCTTAGTTAATATTTCTGCTATGATGTAGGTACAATTTGTTCAGATAAAAACAGAAAGTAGAAGATAAAAAAAAGCAGGTACGTTATTTTATCCTGCATGTTAAATAACCCCAACTCTCAAATAAATGACAGCTGCTGTCTAATACAAGAAAGTCTACATAAATGTGTGTCAGAAAGGCTATGTATATAGTTATATAGAGATGCCAAAGACATCCCATCCTTTGTATAACTGTTGTGTAAGCTGTAACAAATACAGCAAAAGAGGAGACCTATTAACACAACTTTTTCATGTTTTTCCCCTAAAATATTCTTAATTAGAAAGATCCCTGAAGAGGATCCTGTGACCAAATTGCACAAAAGAAACACGAGCTGAAGTTTTTGTGGTTAACACTATTTCTCTATTGTTCTGATTGACATTATAAGCATCTCCTCAGGAGTGAAGATCCCTTAGTGCAAGACATTGCAAGGAGGAGAAGGGTCCAAACACAAAATCATTTACAACCTGCATGTAATGCTGAAGGTGGCAGGGAGGAGCTGACAGGGTATAGAGGGAAGCAGTAACTGATGCTACTCAGACAAATAAAAAAAAATGGTATAATGAATTAAGAATTACTGAAATGATGTTATAAGCATTGTGTTCAAGGGGAATTTGAAGAGCAATTTACAAGGGATATAGCATGTTTTTGCATTGGTTTTGTTGACTCTTTTTCTTAACATGATTGGCAGCATGAAAAAAGTATGATGCACCTTAATTCGTAAATGTCTCAAGTGAATTCTGAAGTACAGTATCACAATCTCTGGTTGCTCAGAATGGCTTGAAAAAGCACAAACAACTTCTGGAGATCTCTGAACTTAAAGATGAGAGAAGTTATGTACGATTCTCTTCACTCCCTTTATCCTCTTCACATGCATTAATGGTGAGTGGGAAAATCATCTCTTAATCACAATCTGGGGCAGTAAGAATGGGCAAGATTGGGGAATGGGCAAGGGAAAAAGCATTATTCTATGCTGAGCTTCAAGATGATGAAACTTAGATGAGATTTTTAACATGTTTTGATAGGAAAGGCAAATATTAGAGCTGTTATGCAGACCGTAAATCCTGGCTAGGGGATGTAAATATCTGAGTTAAAGGCAGGGGTGCTGACAGGGAACACAGATATTTTCCATCATGACTGAGGACGTCAATAGCAACATAGCTTCCAGGAGCATTCATTGAAGACCTATGCTTAATCAAATTTAGGTTGATATCAGATGATTATCTATCTAATTTGCGGCTAGCAAATGTGACGCCCATCTACAAGAAGGGCCGGAGGGCAGACACGGGAAATTACAGGCCTGTCATTTTGACCTCAGTGCCAGGGAAGCTCATGGAGCAGATCCTCCTGAGAGTCATCACGCAGCACTTGCAGGGCAAGCAGGCGATCAGGCCCAGTCAGCATGGGTTTATGAAAGGCAGATCCTGCTTGACGAACCTGATCTCCTTCTATAACAAAGTGACGCGCTGGGTGGATGAGGGAAAGGCTGTGGATGTGGTCTACCTTGACTTCAGCAAGGCTTTTGACACCGTCTCCCACAGCATTCTCCTCAAGAAACTGGCTGCTCTTGGCTTGGACTGGCGCACGCTTCGTTGGGTTAGAAACTGGCTGGATAGCCGGGCCCAAAGAGTCGTGGTGAATGGAGCCAAGTCCAGTTGGAGGCCAGTCACTAGTGGCGTCCCCCAGGGCTCGGTGCTGGGGCCGGTCCTCTTTAATATCTTCATCGATGATCTGGACGAGGGCATCGAGTGCACCCTCAGTAAGTTCACAGATGACACCAAGTTAGGTGCGTGTGTCGATCTGCTTGAGGGTAGGAAGGCTCTGCAGGAGGATCTGGATAGGCTGGACCGATGGGCTGAGGTCAACTGCATGAAGTTCAACAAGACCAAGTGCCAGGTCCTCCACCTGGGGCGCAATAACCCCAAGCAGAGCTACAGGCTGGGAGAGGAATGGTTGGAGAGCTGCCAGGCAGAGAAGGACCTGGGAGTGATGGTGGATAGTCAGCTGAATATGAGCCAGCAGTGTGCTCAGGTGGCCAAGAAGGCCAACGGCATCCTGGCTTGGATCAGAAACAGTGTGACCAGCAGGGCTAGGGAGGTGATCGTCCCCCTGTACTCAGCTCTGGTGAGGCCGCACCTCGAGTACTGTGTCCAGTTTTGGGCCCCTCGCTACAAGAAGGACATGGAGGTGCTCGAGCGGGTGCAGAGAAGGGCGACGAAGCTGGTGAGGGGCCTGGAGAACAAGTGCTACGAGGAGCAGCTGAGGGAGCTGGGCTTGTTCAGCCTGGAGAAGAGGAGGCTCAGGGGCGACCTTATCACTCTTTATAGGTACCTCAAGGGAGGCTGTAGCGAGGTGGGGGTTGGCCTGTTCTCCCGTGTGCCTGGTGACAGGATGAGGGGGAATGGGCTTAAGTTGAGCCAGGGGAGTTTTAGGTTAGATGTTAGGAAGAACTTCTTCACTGAAAGGGTTGTGAGGCACTGGAACATGCAGCCCAGGGAAGTGGTGGAGTCACCATCCCTGGAAGTCTTCAAAAGACGTTTAGATGTAGAGCTTAGGGAAATGGTTTAGTGGGGACTGTTAGCGTTAGGTCAGAGGTTGGACTCAATGATCTTGAGGTCTCTTCCAACCTAGAAATTCTGTGATTCTGTGATTCTGTGATTCTGTGATTCTGTGATTAAGGAAGCAGTCAGAAAAACTGATAGAAAATGTATTTATTTGCGGAAAGAGAGAGAAATAAAGTAGAGGTGTAGATCAGGTAATCATATACCCAAAGGTGTTTTAGTTTGTGGGATTAAATAAGAATCCTGTGGAGAACGGATGAATGAATTAGCTTGGAGGAGAACTAGGAGAAAATTGAATTATCAAGGAAGAGCAATATTTCAGGAAAAAGAGAATGGTGGCAGTACTGAAGGCAGCTGTCAGGAAGCAGAGATGAAGACAGAGTACAGGTTCTGGGGCTTGGCTAAGAATAGGCCATTAAAAATTTTGGCATGAGTGCTCTGAATTGATCGAGTGCAAAGGATGCAGTGCAGAGCTAACAGGTCTGAGCATGGAACTGAGGGAACTGAAAACAGTATGGTAAATAAGAATAAAGATAAATGAGAATAGGAAAGGAAAATAGTCTCCACAGAAGTAAAGTGAATAAAGTATGGGATTGTTGATTTTTAATGGGAAATACCAGATCAAGACTGTGTAATGAGGAGGAATAAAATAAAAACTGCAGCATATGAGAAAATTAGGATAAAAGTAACATGACTGAATGAAAGGAAGATCAGCAAATGTGGTGGAATGCAAAAAAGTGCACAGGTTGGAAGATATTTTTGAATCAAGATATAAGGAGAAAGAAGAAATGAAGGATAAACAATGAATGAAATAAGAAAAAGAGAGGAATAAGGTCATGTTACAGGCTTGAAAATTTTATCTCAAAAGAAACTGTTAAGAACCTCTGAGGTCAGAGGAGGCAGGACACAGAAGAATTTCTGAGATTTAAATGAATTCTGTGAGGAAAATATGCTAAAAATCAGCTCTGAGAGAGATGGGAGCGGTCAAGGCTTCATTGATGTTGATAGACCACAAATAAATAAAAACCCAAGTGGTAGGATCTGATGAACTATAGAAAGTGAATGGGGACTGGATAGCAGAAATACAGTACCCAAATGGTCTGAGAGAGTTGGACAGCGTAGAGATCAATTGATCAAATTCTTTTTTACAGATGAGAAATCCAGCATTAAAATCCAGAGAGTCAGTGTAGTAGGCTCACACATTATAAGGACTTAGGGAAATTGTTTTCTTTTGCCTCCAGGATTGCACTGACCACAGAATTTCGGTAGTGCCTGTATAAATCTGAGGGATTTGGGGGCTTCAGAGATCAAGCTCAAAGATTTAAGCAGGTCCTCCGTGATCATCTTCAGATGTCTCAATGTCTTTTTGTGCTGATCAACTCCACAGATGTGAATTTTAGTCAGACAGAAACAATACAAGTACTCTGGCTCCTCTGAACTTCTTTCCTTCTTGTAATGGGAGAAACTGTTATCTGACATTTCTACAGCACTGAGTAAAGGTAAGGACAGATGTAAACAACTTCAAAACATCTGGGTTATCTTATGTCTTCACTTGCCCGCTGGTTTGTTATAATACACAAATGTGCAAGTTATAATACACAAATGTGCAATTTCTGTCAGATATCTTAATATCTGCTTTAAATGGCAGCTTTATCTACTTTTCTGACTACGCAACTCACATTAAGTATTCTCAAAAGAAAATTATCATTAAAATCACTTCATGTGAATTTCTGATAAACAGAAAATATTAATTAATGCAGAGCTACACACACACACAGAAAGACTGTAGGAGATTTGCTTTTGGGTTTGTTTTGTATTAGGTATCTTACAGAGAAAGCTTGAAGAGTCAGCTTCATATGAAAGCTTTATCCCAAGAAACCAGGACCATCTCCTGCAGGGAAAAAGTTATTACAAAGCCAATCATTGGGAGTCTCTAATATAACAGTCTAGATGGTTTTCCCCTGAAGAAGGGCAATATTGCTTTGAATTATAGGGATCACCACCTCTGAGCTGGACCTTTGATGTCCTGCTAGTGCCCTCCTATGGTTGACTACTACTTTCAAGGTATAGAAATTCAGAACCCCCTGGATAGGAAGATCTCACAAGCTGTGTAGAAGAGCAGCCATTCCTGTATTGCATAAAGTGCTCAACACCATGGTTAATAGCATATCACTTTTGGAAACACTGCCCTATCAATAGTTAAGAAACTCAGATCCATATGTATATAATCAATCCATATATAATCAAGCAAAGTTTTGTAATGTAACTATGTTTCCCTGCAGGGATCTTCTAGTGTGTAGCATTATAAGATTATCTTGCTGATTTATTTATTTATTTATTTTCTCCTTTCCCCTTTTAAGAAGCAGTGGGTTATCAGTTTACCTAGTCTGGTAAAGCCCATACCCTTTCACTCATGAGAGATCTGGTCTTACTCTAGGATCAAAAACTATGCGACAAACATATCTTATATATCTCACATACTTTGTTCGACTATAAAAAGTCTGAACCAGTGGCTCAGAGGTTATTCATTATTTTCATCCCTTCCTTGATATTTAAAAATAGACACTAGATCAAGTGGAGATCCACTGAAAAAAATCTATATTCATTGAGAGGATCTATATTATGAATTGAAACAGAAAGGTCCATCCTTCAATAGAAGCCTTTGTCACGTAAACCAGACAAAATACATTTCCTTTGTGTGCCAGATTCCATGGTCTCCAACATCTCATCCAATATTTGGCTGCATGTCAGCCTTTCTGTGAGAACAATGGTCAATGGATTGTGTTTCTTTCTCTCCTGACCCCTGTGGCACCAGCTCTTCACTCAGCCCTTGCTATTAAGTGCTGTCTGTCACACCAAGACTGCTCTGGAGAATGTGCAAAAATAGTTAGAAAACTTGTACAATTGTCTTTGCTCTGTAGGCTTGCCACAGTCTGGAAAAAAATATTGCCCCTATAAGAGCAAAACAGATGAATGAGCTCTGTATTCTCCTTACAAGATAAATACAATAGGAGTGTGCAGGTGTCAATATCCCCTGCTGAACAACAGAAAAAGAATTGTGATCAGCAATTTCCAAGCTGTACAGTAGCCAGTGGCCTTCACCCACCTTTTCCTATCACCATGATATTCTTAGGAAATACAATGTTGAATATAGTCTGCATATCCTTTTGGGATCATGTCTTCAGTTATTAAATAGGTGCCTGCCCCAGTTCTGGGTCCTTAAACAATGCTATGCAAAAAAAGTAGACGAGTTAACAAAGATTTGTAATAGGACAAGGCTGTTAATCTAGCATTTTGGCTTCCTCTGCTGTCATTCAGGCTGCAAATGGTGTTGCCATCTGCTTCTTTCCTCTATGTTCTCATCCAGACTACAAGATGAGCCCTTGAGAGAATGAAAAGAAAAAAAAAAAAAAAAAAAAAAAAAAAAAAAAAAAAGAATAAAAAGGACCAGCTTCATTTCAGGCTGCAGCTCGAAGTTTGTGCCAGTCATTGGCTGAACATTTTGCTTGTAGGCAGCCATGTGGTGCTAAGACAAATGGCTTTTCTGCTAGGAAAGTATTTTCCAAGAAAAATATTGGGATTCAGCCATGAGACCCTCATAGGCATAATGGAAATCAATCTGGAGGTTTTGAATGCTCTTCTTGCCTTCCTTGAAATGAGTTTTCTCCATTGACTGAAATATGTTTGCAGTCTTTTCATTTGATTGAGGGAGCACTGGGACAATTTTTGGCATTCTGCTTTTTAGTGTTGAAACTTCAGTTACATAAGGTACAATTGCATAGAAATAACAAGTTCATTCTCTGTGTGTACCTACACAAATTGACCTTTTCCACCTTGGAATAGTCAATGTCCTGGTGATAAGTAGGTAGTGATTTAGCAGAATCCTTTTCCTGAGTGCTTTGAACCAGGATCTTCAATACCAGTCTCTTAAATCTAATGTGAGTTACAATAAACTGATATTTCCCAAATCTTAAATAGCTCTAAGTTTATGGGATGCTAATTTTAAATAGCAATTCAAAATAAAATTACATTAGTCTTTGGCTATATTGGATGGTAGCCCCCATATTATTTAATTCCATGTCTCTGGTTTCTCCTACACAATAACTATTAACATTGTTATTAGAGATACCATTAGTTAACCAAAACCTTACTCTTGGTACACCTTTTCTGTACAGAACTGCAACAACAATGTACTTTTGCTTGGAAGATCTCTAAAAAAAATGGTCCTTTTATTTTTTTATTTTTTTATTTTTTTTTTTCACCGTTTCTATTTTTTAATGGAAACATCATAAACCAAATTATCATCTCATGCACATTTGTACAGACTCTAGAATTATGATTGTTGCACATTTCTGAATCAACATAACTGGCTCAGCATTACTGAGAAATAGCACAGGGAAAAAGAAGCTTTAAGTTAACAGGTAGCTATAGTATGTGATCTAGCCTAAGTTTTTGAAGTAATTGAGCAACAGTCAACACAAAATCAAGCTAATGAAGTCCTGTCTTCTTCCATGTGTGCACATTGAACTACCAATGATGCAAACACAGTTTTAAGCACACAACAGTTCAAAATTGACCAAAATAAACTTTTGCTGATTATTGAATACAGGCAGTCACAAAAGCACTTTATTTTATTAATTTATTTATTGTAACTTGATATGATATGATGATCACAAGAACTTTCTTAAAGTTTTAAATTGTTCTGCAATCTTGATCTTAAAGTTTCTCTAAGATGAAGGAGTTAAATAAGTAATAGCCTTTAGATATATAATGACATTTTGAGGCACCAGGCAAATGCACATCTCTTTGTAGAAACAATCTGAGAAAGGGAAAAAGGAAGAAGGTATGGCTAAACTGCTCCAGAAAGTAAATCACTCAAGGTGAACAGCAGTTTTCAGGAATCTGAGAAATGAGAAAAATATGTAGAACACATATTTCTATATTCATATTTCTTTATTCATCCCATTGAGCTTGTATTTTACCTGACCTGATTCCAGTGCTTTAAGAGCAATTAAAGCATCTCTCTTTACCCAAGACCTTCTTATTTATGCATTGAAGGGAAGAAAGAAAACAAACAAAGACCTTACAGGCAGCCCACCATCTTGATTTACAGTATTTATGTTTGTATTTTATTTTCTGTAATGGAGCACTTGAGTTGGGTTCAGTTTGAGCTCGGTGATTTTAGGTGTCACTTTCCCATTTATAGAAAACATTGAGTTTTAACCTAGTTTTCCAAAGTGATTGTCTTCTTTCTCTATTTGATGGGCTGTGTAACCAGATGCAAAATGCTATGATTTCATCAGAGTTGTATTTTCCTATTTTGCTAATAAGACACAGAGCAGTGCTAAAATTCTTTCCTAAATCAATATATGCATATTTGCTTATTTGCACATTTACTTTCTCCTTTTTATCCAGTAGGCAAGTTAGACTGCCAAAGAAAAAAAAAAATAGTTTGGACTGACATAAGCGACTTTGACAGAATTAGTTCCATTGACTTCATTACATTAAGTTATCCCTATTATTATTAGATCCTGTCCTCTTAATATATATATTTTTATTTTTTTTTGGAGGGGGGGTGTGAGGGGGGCTGCAAAACTTTCATCAATCCATTTGCCGTGCAGTCTAAGATGTTGTTTCCTTTCACTGACATCTCTAATAGAAAAGCATGACATTTCCTAGATAATTTAGGAACAGTATCCATGCACATCATTCAGGAAAACAGTCATTTAGTATGAGTGATGGTATAGTTTGGTTCCAGTTTGCCTTGAGCAATGAAAACCTTAAAGCCAAGAATATGTGTTTCTACATAGCGAGACCTACAAAGCTACAAAGAACACGTACATACAAAGTATGTACACACAATACATACAAAGAGTGAAAGCCCATCTCCAATTTTATTGAACAAAGCAATCTAAATAGTTGAGAGTCCAAAGGCACCAATGTACTGTTAGGCTCTGGAACAACTTCAATAGCATAAGAGCTGAGTAAATTATTTAATGGCTTCCTTTGCTATAAAGGAAACATAATCGCAGCTCTGCTGGGTAACACATTTAACAGTTATGATCAAAAGCCTTTTTTTTCTGCTTTGTCTACTGCACCATCTGCTTATTCCTTCCAGAACTTCACTCTGGCAAGTGACCCACTTGTTGCAATGCAGATTGGCAGACAAGTGACATTACAGTGTACTTTGTGTGTGTCTCTGCATGTTTAAATTTATAAATATTCATCAAGTTACCTTTTTAGTGAAATGAAGTTTACAGCAACACAGCCCTTATCTCAATTTGCTGTTTCTGTAGTGAAACAGATTTCTTGCATTTACTTGTAAGATAAACAAAAACAAAATGAAAATAACATTTCTAATATGGAGCTACTGATCAGGCCTTGGTAGATTTTCTAAGACTCCATGGCTATGTTTGGAAAATTTGGGTTTCTTGTACAACAATTGGACTAAAATGCAATTCCAGGAAGATTACAGGTACGCTACTAAGTTATAAAACAGACAAATTTTAAGCTAGAGATAAATTCGCTATGCAACAAACTTGCCTTGTAGAGCAAGGGCCTATTTGGGGGCAGGCTACTGAGCATAAAGACTCAATTAACTTCATCTTTGACACTTGGACAAATGATGGTTTCTAACTTACTGACTACCATTAAATCTACCTTGTTAAACATTAATAAATGTCTGAAAAATACAGCTTGTTAAAAATTTTGGATTTTTTTCAACAAAGTTCTTAAAATGGTAACCTCTTCAGCCATGGGAACATGTTTGTTGTTTTCTTTATCAAATACCAAGAAAGGTTTTAGTAAATATATCAACCTGCTGTTGGCATTTATCTGAAATCCTTTGCTAGGCACCTTGAATATCACAGGTGGGTATCCTTACAAGCATGCAGCACAAAATGGGTTTTAGATCTCTTTGATGTGACAAATTAGATCATCTGTTTGAATTCTGCAAAATAATATTTGCAAAATAATATTTGCAAAACAGCTGTTTTGTTTAACCATATTTGTGTCCCTTTTTATTCTTTATTTGAGAACATTTTTATGGATGTTTGGAGTTTGTTTCAATCACATCACATCAAAAACAGCACTTACCACATGATATAGGTGTTTGATTCATATGAATAAAACCCTGTGACCATACAAAGTGAAAATTTTCAGGCAGACTTTTATTAGAACTTGGCAGCTCCAAGTGTCTAGCTAATGTTTGAAAAATTTTACTTTGGGTCATAATGAGATGAATTAGTCCATGTATATATAATAAATACATCCACATTCCAGCTGCTTTCCCTGTTAAAACCATAAAGTTTGCTGTATTTTTTATACATGGAACTCTTTGCGGGTGTACCTCTCTGAGCAATGTCAGTTCTGGCAGGACATGTACTCTCCCTGGCTACAATGAAATAGTATGAAGGAAGAGCAGGATTTCCCTCATTCATTTAGGAAAATAATACATTCCTCTAGGTTATGAAGCTACTTATTCCCATAACCCTTCTGAGTAATAATAGAATATATAAACACCAACATTTTGTATTTATGATGGAGTGACACCTTAAGCAATGTAACCCAAAGTACTAATACTGGAAACACTGACTTGGGAACGGATATCTTTATGATTCCTCATGTAAATTAATTCACTGGCTATAATGAAAGAAAATAAATAGTATGCTGTTTCTTCATTGAAAGCTTGTCTTAACAGAAGCTGAGAATATAAATGAATATGGTCTATTGTAATAAAAATTTCTGAAAGGGTGGTGAAATGCTGTGGATTTAGGTTTTTTTGCTGGTAGTTCTAATGATTCTAAAATTTTCCCAGGGTTATATTGCATCATACATGCATACATGCAAATTTAATGAAGAGTTCAGGGAATTGGAACCTACAGGTAGTTGTGAGAAGCTACCTCATGAATTACATGTTATTGCAATTCATTCAAGAACCACATGGCTTTGGCTAAATCAAATATTTTCTTCATCTGAGCACTATTTTCAGTGTCCAAACTGACTTTCAAAAAGTTAGCAAAATATAAGTGTTCAGTGCCAAAAAGTGCACGGAATTTCTTTCTTATATAAGATCTTAATTTGAGAATCATGATGTCATTCAGTTATTTTCTGGTGTATCAGTTGCACAGGTTCTGAAACTTGACCTAAACATAGCATTCAGTAATTAGGTTTGAAAGCCTAAATAACCAGAACATGGATCTCTGGGATCTATTCTTAGCATCAACAGCTGCATAGCTATAGATACAAATTAACATTTTCATTTTTTTTTTTTTAAATGATATAACATCTGTGTTTTGACATGATAAATTGCTGTGAAACTTTTGACTACTCATCAACTGAAAATGTGAAAGGATTTATAGTTACTTTTTTATACTATTCTGTTTTAAAAAAAATCATGTTTTTAGGAATGTAGTTTTTATGGGGTCTTTTATCTACCACTCACCACTTACAGAATCCAACTATATAGCAGGAGATTTCTAGCAGCACTTTCTCACTGAGTGTACCAACAATTATGAAATTTCTTGGACTACTTTATACAAGAAACATGCAAGATTCACCATGTTCAAAGTGTCCTGAATCACAGAAGGAAAACAAAGCAGAATGAGATGACAAGTACTGAATAGCTCACTGAATGTATAGTCTCTTCTGAGAGTTACTAAATGAATGCCCGCTAGGTATTTGTATAAGACAACAAATGTGGTACTTTTCCAGAGTGGTTCCTCAGGTACCTCAGAGACTTTCTGAGCTGAAAATGATCGAGATATATTAACTAATAAATGTTTTTTTCTACCATGAACCTGTCGTCCAGTCACCTCTTGGAGCCATTCAGCTTCCATGATGTTCTACGTCTTTGAAACACAGGGTGTTGCACATTTAGGCACATGGAAATCCTTACATACAGAGTCTTAAAATAGCAGATTGCAGCCAGGTTGGATCGCAACCTGATCTCACAGAAGGTGTTCCTACCAATGGCATGGGAGTTTGAATTAGATGATCTGTAAGGTCTCTTCCAATCCAAACCATTCTATGATTCTATGATAGTACAGAGAAACCTAAACTTGTTCTGAGTGAGAATGACAGCATGTCCAGAACAACATGGCCAAATTACCATCACTTTCCACTAGAAACTATTTGAACAAGTTACTTATATAAACTTAGGTATAGCCCCACCTACTAATCTAGGCTGGTCCTTCCTGGGTTTTGTATTAAGATGAAATATGTTACTAGCTGGGATTAAGTTACTTAAAGGTTTTCAGTTACCAGCTACCCACATCCACATTCTCAGTTTTACCCTGTGCCATAGGTTGGGTGGTGTGATGGGTATATTGCCCATTCAGAAAGGAAATTTATTTTTCTGGCTATTTTTCTCCATTTTGTTTTGCCTTTTAAATTTTTATTGTAGCTTTGTGGAGCTCTGTTGAAGGTTGGAATATCATAATTATCAAGAGTAAGAAAGTGAAAAATAAGTGGACTTTATCAGATGTCTTCGCACCCAATCACCTGATACTCCCAATAGTATATTTATGATGTTTCTAATTTAGAAGTGGAAGGAAGTAGTTATAAAACCTTTAGGAACTTTCTCAGACTGTTCTGTACAAGACTGGTTTTGATGATATAATAGAGAA
Source organism: Aythya fuligula (assembly GCF_009819795.1). NCBI lineage: Eukaryota > Metazoa > Chordata > Aves > Anseriformes > Anatidae > Aythya > Aythya fuligula. Next base: position 30,661,530 of record NC_045564.1, read on the forward strand.
AGCACTGACATATAACGTTAAGGAAATGTGTTCCATTTCAGGGGTGAAGTCATGTAGACATGTTGAGAAATCATAAACCTATCTCCTTCTTTTGCTGACATATTATGCTATTATGACTGGCTAAAACTAGCCTGCTAATTCTCCAGAAGAAATTAATCAGGGCTACTTAAAAGGGGAGACTATTTCTTTCATTTATATCCTAATTGAAACACTAGTTCTAAAGCCAAATACCATTTTTAACACGCCATTTGATTTTTTTTTTCTTATAATGGCCTGCTTGCTAAAAGAGTCTCAAGTTCTGCTTTTAGAAGAATCTGAACAGCAGATAATAAGGTGCGTATTAATTAATTTTATTGCAAAGAAAATTGCATTGCCAATCATTGTTACTGACTAATGGGTAATGACATGAAATTACAGTAAGATAAATGATTATTCTTGCTAACTAGCAAATATTCTGTTTTGCAGTGCATAATTTTTTTAAATAGACAAATGTGAATGTAAAAAAAGGCTACATCATTGAAAAATTTCATTTCACAAGCTGTCAAGAAGGATGAAGATGAGAAATAATTAATAGTGAATTAATAATTGGAGATACTACTTGGAGAACACGATTTTGCTGTTTCTTGCTGCTTCTGGGTTTTATTCAATCTTCCCTTCCTTAGCATCTTTTTCTTGCTCAGGAATGGAGATGTGGAAAACACAAAACTTCATTTCTGACCTGAGGGTTATCATTTCCATAGAAGAATAAGAAAAGCATTTGGACATAGGCCATAGCAGCTTATCCAAAAAAAAAGTAATAAGGAGGAAGAGGGAGACAAGAAAACCACCATCACTCTTAAGCAAAGCAATAAAAGGGCTTAAAAATATCAGCTCTAATGATTGTTGTTGACCTTCTTAAGTAATAAGAACTTAGATGTGACTGATAAATACCATTCTTATTACATTAAGCAGAACTCCTGTGTCTCAGAGATGTCTTTGGAATTGTGTTACAGACTGAGAAAAAATATATATTACTTAAAGATACATAACCTGAAGATATGTAGTTGCTAGTGTTTATGAGCACATCCAGCTTATAAAGTAAAGTAACTAGCTAAAGTGCATGACAGGTACATGATCAGAAAGTTATAAATATATAGAATTTGTTATATAATGAGTAAAGAAAACTTTCAACCTTTGGGAATGAAAAATGTTTTTGCATTCATTAATCTGAGGTGCTGGGCAATCATGGCTGGATTCACTAGCCTGTATGTGGGCACCACACCGAAAATGCATACCACCAATGGCAGGAGTGATACAAGACGTATAGGATCCTTGCATCAAAGCAGGCAAGGTGGGATTTACAGATAGGCCCTCAGGAGGCAAAATGTTGCACTGTGTAGTGCAAGCAAGGCAGGAGTCTGCAGGGCTATGCTCCTGCTGGCTGTGGGATGGAAAAGCCAGCTGAAGAAACAGCAACTGTAATTTAACATGTGAATGCACATCACTACAATTTTAATCTCAGCAAGTTTAAAGGAATTAAATATGTAAAAATAAAGATGATATATGAATCAGATTTACTGGACTTGAAGCACTGGAAGTTCAGAAGAGTTTGTGTACCACAATGATTTCATAAAAGGTGTATATTTTGTGTGGAAGCCAGAAATACTCACAATGGAAAAACTTTGTAGGAGGAGATAATTTTTCTTCTCATGCTAATAGGCATGTCATTATATAAAAAGCTTCTATGGAGCAGTTTATAAAACAGCTACCCAGAATAAATATTTTGAGCCAGTGAAAAGATAGACTATCTGAAATGAGCTTATATGTGACAAGCAAAGCCACCCACATTGTGAACAGAATAAATGTTTTTAAAGGCTTACCTTTCAATCAAAATAAGAGACTGCTGCTTTCTAGACACAGTAAGGTACCTGCTTAGAAATTGGGACAACCCTCTAAATATGTGACTTTTTTGGCAGAAGAAAGAGTCAGCTGTAGTGAAGTAGGTATGCATCCTCCATGTTCTGCTCCCCACCTGTCTTCCTAAGAGGTAGCAGGAGGTGGAAAAGCATAGGTGTTTTTGCCTCCATGGGGCACTTTGATCTTGCTCAGCACTTGGTGTGGCTGTGTGAAGAACAGCGTCCTCCAAGGAGACAGGGTTTTAGAAGGTGATTGTGAATGAATAAGCATGCACTTAACTCACACATTTATGAGAAATTTTGATCTATAGTATAGCTGTCATCCACAGTCAATAGGAGATTTCCCTCAGGCAAAAGAGAAAATAAAGCCTAAACTTACGCTGTCCTCAGAGGTCTGTAAAGGCTATATCATCTTTTTCTCTAGAAATCTTCAAAAAGTAAGGGATTTTGCAAGCAGGACATAATTTAAAGAGTATATGACATTTTCTTAATGTCATTCCCATGGATCTGAGACTGCAGGAATGGTCTCTGTGTTCCGAGCCCTACAGGGTGCACGCAACAGAGGTTGATCTAGATAGTGTACACAGCACAAAAGTTTTGCCATTTCAGTCCTTCACAGGGCAGCCTTGTCCAGGCTCAGTATCTACCCATCCTTTCCATGGGACAAGTTCAGCCACAAAATACATTTTCCTCAATCTTTTTCCCCCACAGTCCTTCTTTCCTTGATTGTCACATTTTATTTCTAGGTTCCCACTGTTTCAAGTCTGACTATTATTTTTGGCTGCCAACAAAGAATAATAAGGGAGAAAGAAAAAAACACCACACCTTCTTCAACAACACTGCACAACACCAGTTGGAGGGTAGCTGAAAGGAATGTATTACTTTTTCCATGAGCATTCTTTCTCATCATGCCCTATATGTCATCCCCTACCGAGACTCTAATTATTGCAGGATGAGCCAGATTGCAATTATGTTCAAATTGAGTGATGTTACCTATAGAATTATTTTTTCAAATAAAATCATTCTTTCCTCTGAGACTGGCTTGCTACGTGCTTCTTTTCCCTTTGAAAGAAAAGGAAAAAGCACAATAAAAAAATCAGTCACTGAGATGAACTGATCCCCTGTGGAAGAGTTGAGCCTTGAGCTTTTGGAAATTCATGCAACCTGACTCTATGCTGCAGTGGGAGCAAATTTCAGGTCCCAGGAAATATGGATATGTAGCAGTTAGTTATAGATTCTGTATACATAGAAAAGAAATATAAAACCAATTGTTGAGGTACAAATGATTTAATAGCAAGAGTTTGAGGTGGAACCATTTCAGTTCATCAGCACTTTAGATAGGGAAGCCATTAGCAGTACACTGAATGTATAACATTTTTAATGACATTGATCTTTCCCAAAATAAATGTATTTTTTCCCAGTCTATTTTTAACAGATATATTTTTTTCTTTTTTTTTTCTTTCTTTTTTTTTTTTTTTTTCTTAATTTGTTTTATTTTATTTTCTACCTTAACCAAACTGATGTAGTTGAGGCTCTGAGCATACAGCTCACTACATGGGAGCTAGTTACTGCCAGGGTCCTCAAAAGGCAGTGGGACTCAGGACATTAAATTGCACTATTAGGGATTTAAAGCAACAGTTAGCACAAAAGACAAAACCAAAAGCATATGTGTCATGCATTTTCAAGAACTTTTCCCTGTTTAATTATCTACTTACTCTTTTATTCTTTCTTTTTCTTTTTATGTTCAAGTCATAGGTAGCTTTTACAGTGTTTTGTTTTGACAGACATTTTAAAACAATTGATATGACTGTAAAGGGTTAGATAAGCTATCTCCTTCTCTACATTGCTAAATGTATCTGTCTACACAAATGACTGAACCTCATCCCATTTCTGAAATAATTCTGAAATGTAACACAGGATCCAATTCTTTGCACTGGATTTTATAACACTGTGCTTATGATACTGCATATGCATCATTATTAGCTATTATAGAACAATTACACAACCATAAAAGCATTGTAATTCTCATTTCTCAGAATAAACCATGGGAGATTTCATTGCATTTATAAATCTGAACCAAGGGAAGAAGGAGATGTATGCACCAACATTTAGAGCTGACAACTCAAACTTTTTAGTGAACCCAGGCTGTTGATAAATTCCTCTGCCTAGGTTTATCTCTGTAGTCCTCAAACTGTTAGAATATGTTAGAATACCTTGACACTCATGTCATTTTACCTCAATGTGAATATAGAATCCCTATACAAATGTGACAAGACATGTTCTAATGAGAGACTATAATAGACTGACAAGAAATTAACTTACAGTGTAAGATTCTTGGTGGGAACAACGAATTAAAGCCTCATTCAACTGAAATCAGTGGTGGAAATCTCATTAATTTGAGATTTCACCTGCTATCTCTGGTAACATCTCACATGGCTCAGAACCAGGAAACTATTCCCTAACTCCACTGTCACTGATGAAACTAACAAATGCTTATCTAATACTTATCTAATTATTACTAATTAGCTTATCTAATACTTATTATTAGATAATGTTTATCTAATGCTTATATAATACTAGATAACACTACTTACTTATTCTCCATTTAGAACATCAATAATTCAGAGTTTTAATTACTGTGACTGCTTGGTTTTATTTATTTATTTTTCACTTAAGTGACCGTATTTTCACTTCTTCACATCACTGAAAAATGAATTCCTGTCTCTGCTCATGTCCACATTTAGTCCCTACTCCCGTTTTCATAAATTCTTATGACTTCAGCATCCCTAGACTAGACTATGATGGATAAACTCTGCAACCACTTCTGTTAGGGACTAATACACATTCCAACCTCTTTCTGATACGTTTTTGAACACAGCATAAATTTCTTTTCTTTAGACTCTTTTCAGGGCAATATTCATTCTCATCTAAATTGTCAATGTTAATTATGCCATTGCTACAGTTTTGATATTTATTAATCTAACACATGGCACAATCAAGCTTAAGAAGTTATAAATCCATTGAAATCCATTACTGTTATTATATATTCAAGTCCCAGCATGCAGTAAAACTAGCAACTCGATCCAACAGATAATGTCTTCTCAGAGAACTCCTCCCCCTGCCACCCTTCACCCATCCTCCAGGTCCAAAAAGATATTTTGACTTTTCTGGTTGCATAGGGGCATGATGCTGAGTGGTACTCAGCCTGGGCATTCTTGACAGGTTCTTCAATTTGTTAAATCCAGCATTTTTGTTAAGCCTATGCCACACATCACTCAGCTCTGCTCTGTAGTACTACTGTAACCGAGACAAGGCTTTCCAATAATTCTTCCTTTTATTGGCACTGGGGTCTCAATTCCAACTTAAGCTTGAACAGTATGGTGAGGCAGATTCCATCTCATACCCGAGGAAAGAAAGTCTCCAGTGTGTTCTGGGGCTCAAAGCTCAAATTTTTTGCTGCTTTGTGAAACTGCCTGAGATTCTTGCTCATCTGGAAGTAAGAATTATCCAGTTGGGGAACAGTGGGGGAATGAATTGATCCTGATGTTATCTGATAATATCTAACTCAGAGTAAATTTCATCCTAACCAAAATCACATTTACCACACTGACATACAGACATTTAGACTCACAAAGAGAGCAGAACAGATTTTTTTTCCATTTTCGTTGCTGAAATTCTTGGTAAAGGATTGTCCTTAATACAAGCTCTGTCATAGAATATGTTTTTATCCACATATGCTTGTGCACTTTGAAAATAAGCCATAAAAGACTACTGACTGTCTCTCCTGTCTGTTTCTTTTGATATTGCATGATGTTGATAAGTGATAAGAACATTCTTCAAGCTCTGGGATTCATTCCTTTCCATTACAACTTTCATTGATATTTTATGTTTGCAGTTACAATCTGATAAGTTTTAAGTTAATAATATCAGAAAGAACATTAATTTGTCTGTGGATGAGATGTTATTAGGAATAATGATATAATATTATCTGATGTTCTTTTCTAACATTCATTTATATGAACTGAGAAAGTATGAATATATTTAAATGATGAATGTAATTGCTTATTAAAATCATTATTGGGAATAAATATTTGTATTTCCAATCAATTTTTTTTTCCTCAAAGGTATAGGCATAAATGGAAAGAAAACAACATATGTATCATTCATGCAAACATATGTATCCAGTTCCTCAGCTGGTATAAATCACCATTGTACAATTGCTTTCAAAGTCACACCATTCTACATGAACTAAGAATCTGGCTTTTTCAGTCTGCAGTGGTAATTGCAGTATCTTACCTTTCAACTGTCCAATGTTGGATATCAGAGATGGCAGCGATTTTCAGACAGCGGGAACCTAGCATTTTCCGGCAATCAGGCACCTCTGTGGGTGGCATTCTGGCCTCCTGCAAGTCAGTCCAATTTTCCCTCTTACTTCAGTAGGTCTGGGTTCTCCACTAAGATAGTCCTCAGCACTTAACACTTGCAGTTATTTCAAAAAGGTAACTATACATTATTATTCCTTTGGCTTTGTAGTGTGACCACTTTGGAGGAATGCAAAACAAAAATACAAAAAAAAGAGGCAAAAATATAAAGAGAGACAATTTTATATATCTGATTCCATAAACAAGCCATGAAATTTACAAATAAATCTCTAAAGGAATGGTTTTTTTTTTTTTTTTTTTTATGTCCATTATCTCCCAGTCCCTCCAAATCCTGTCTAATTGCACATTCTTCTCCAGAAAAACCCTGTGAAGTTAGAATTGTGCAAGTAGCATAAAGTTTAAAGGTTAAATGTAGCACACTTCAGTTAGAAAATCAGTGATGAGATGGCATCTAATTTCTTTTTAGCTCCAAAATGCTGCAAAATGTTGTATTAATTCACTGCTATACTCAGTATTATCAAATGTAAATAATTGCATTAACCGCTATGCTACCCCACCTTGTTTCATATCATAGGGAAGAGCAGGCTGACAGAAAAGTCACAGCAGGGCATAGCAGAGCGAGGTGAAAAATAGCAGTATGATTTCTAATTAAGAGTCAGGAGTCTTAGATGACACATTATTACTGGAGCTGAACAAGGATAAAAGATGAATGTCTAATATAATAGCGCGATAGCTAAAAATGAGGTACAATAGCAGTGCCCTATTTAAGGTACCCTTTCCATTCCAAGGATTTTCATTAATTTTGGCTGGTCTGTAGGACAGGGAATGCATGCATGTGCAGACAATTGTGCACGCTTGAGGGATAGCTGACATATACTTTGATGTTACCAAATCTTAACAGCATTTAAAGGGTAACCTTGGAATCAATCATGACCCCAATGGTCTGCTTTCAAACTCAGGACCAGGATTTGGTTGTGGTTCCTGAAATCTGATTTGTCATCAATTGGATAGGTTACCATGTCTGAGATCATTTTGTTTTTATGCATTTTCTAGGGAAGCAACCTTCAGTCTTTCTTTTTTCAATATATGCATATGTATATACGTGTATGTTTGTGGGGAAGTATTTGCTGATTTATCTGTGCATATTCAGTATATGGAAAATAACTTTCAAGGGAAAACATCACCTGTTTATGCATTTTGAAGTTATTTCAGTAGATACTCAAGCACCTTGTATATTTTATTTTTTCACCACTCCAGTGAACTACTGTTTTCCATTGCTGAGTACAGCACTGAGGAATAAGGCAGTTAATTTTAGGTTGATGAATCAGTTAATAATAAAAAAAAAAAAAAAAAAAAAAAAAAGATTGCATATCAGAATATGAAATTAATCTTTGCAGATACTGTATGAAATAAACTTATTTTCCAACTTTGCCCTGCTGAAATGATCAACTGATTCTATTGTGCTAACATCTCCTTACCAATTTTCATTCTTTGGGTCATTTCACACTTAAAATTATGTGGCAACCTTTTCAAATCAGAATTACATCTCTTCATTTAGTGAACTGTCTGCTATACCTTAAGTACTTTATTTTACCAAAAAGTAAAGATGATTTCTTTATGTTAAACTAAGTCTTTGGTTCATCAATCCCTTTATCCATATGGCTGTTTGAAGGTGGGGATACACAACACACAGGACAAAATGGGACAACAATATTACTGAAGGATTTTTACATCTTCTGGAAAGAATATAAAGCTATGTTTGGATACAGAAAAGTTCAAGAAAGGAACTTAAAGGTGGGAATTCTCACTCCAAGCACCTGTAGGATGTTCCATCATGTCTCCTAGTAGTGAGGGCTTTTCTCTGAAAAAGGAAAGACTTCTAGTTTTCAGTTGTCAACTGATGTGAGAGGAAGAAAACTTCTAAACTAATTTCTCTTTAATCTCTGGCTCTGACTACAGATCTCTCAGCTGGCAGAAAAAAAAAAAAAACAAAAAAAAAACCAACAAAACAAAACAGACTGCAGTTCTTCACTGGCGATACAAGTTACAACCCCCAGTTATTTCTTTGCATACTTTTCCATTATTTTTTTTTTTTTTATGTCCATCATCTTCCATTTCATCCAAACCCAGTCTGATTGCAAATTGTTCATAAAAAATAGTAATAGACTGGCTCTTGGGGGCTTGGAGGGAGTCCTGATACTGTGCCAGTACTATGCAGCAATAGACACCACAGTGGAGTGATACCAGTGTGGTTCTATCTACGAGTGCAGAGCTATCTACGAGTGTGTGGGCTGCTGCAGGGAAAGCTAACTCCATCCCAGACAGACTCAGCACAAGTGCATGGAATCCTAAACCCAGAGCTAAAAAACTGCACTGAGATTGTTGGCAGGGAGCTTAACCTACAAGCATTGAAGATTTCTACTTTGAGATCTTACAGCACATATTACTGCAATAGCATGATAGATAAATCTGTATCTATATATAGTATTGCAGTAATGTATAGTAATATCACAGACCTTTAGAGTGTTCATGATTTCTCCATTTAATATGTTTCATATATACAGAAAAAGATGCCAATTCTGACCTAAAGAAATCATGTTTGAGTTGGAAGAATAAATGGGAAAGCAAACACAAAGAAAAAAATGGAGAAAATAGGTTATCACATTGCAACATTAACAGGTACTTGTGAAAATTGCATCCTTAGAATAGACTTTAATCATATTTTAGGAAAACAACTAAGTAAATATTTTAAAAATGATAAAGTGTGCAACTGAGATAACATTCTCAACTTTACTTTTACTGTAAAGTATAAGCCTTTCAAAGAAAATACAAGGCAGCATGACAAAAAAAACCCTACACCCTCTCCCCCTCCCCTCCCCCAAAAAACTATCCAAAGAACAGCCCATCTAAGACAGTTCTACAGAAAAGTTAACATCAGTTCTCACAGACACAGCAATTTGTTTTGTAAATTTTAAAATATAACCAAAAAATCAGATCAAAAGGCTTTAGAGCTTTTTAGTTTAAGCTGTTCTGGAAATGACTAATGCTGATCTAAAATGATAAAGGAAATTATATTTAATATCAAATTTTGTATTTACTTGCTTAATTAGTAGTCTAACAATACATAGATTTCATATTGAAGGTCAGTGCATAAAGTTTATTCTGTTGAAGTGAATAAACTTCACTTCTTTTCGTAATTTAAAATGATATCAGCCTACTGTGTTTCTCTTTGAAAACAGTAGTAAATATTCTCACAAAACATATCATTTGCTGATATTATTGTGCCATCTAATTTAGATGTAGTTGTAGATCCCCAAACCCATTTTTATGTCACATTCATTTCTACTTCTGGTTAAAGCCATGCTTCTTCATGAAAGGCACACTGATATTACAACAGATGGCTTACTTCTATTCATAATGACTGTGGAAAATAATAATGAATCATATAAGCAAGAACAAGCAATTCACTTGCTCTACAAGTTACTCTGTGCCTTCCAATTTGAAAAACAAGGGAGAGCTCTGGCAGAAATGCAGGCATGCTCTCCAGTTCGGCTGCAATGGTGTATCCAGTCAAGGAACAGCAAAATTAGCAAACCACAAGAGCCTAGAATCTCCCCACTTGAACATTCAGGTCCTTCCTTCTTAACAAGATGCTGAAGGAAAAGCAACATAAATCCTCATTTCTATGTCAGATTATAGTTTTAGCCAGGTACTGCATACATTGTATGTCTCCATCCATCTTGCTCCATGGTAGGAGACTTGCGTATCTCTGCAAAGGGTGGGTCAGGATTGCAGCCCCACTGTCAGCTACCTTCCAAATGACTGTGGCTTCTTTCTGAAGTGCAGAAGAAATGTACATTTCTTTAAGGAGGAATCCATTTGAAGAATTTAATTTTGAAGAATAGAAATTCTAGCTGGTTGCTATATACTATAGAGTATATACTCTGCATAGCATACAACACATTATCTTAACATACCTCCCACCTTCCATACATCCCATCTCCCAAAACATCCCAAGTTATCTCCATTTTGTCTCACATTGTAATAACATCCTGTCCATTTACACAGTTCTGCAATGCAATGCATGTTCTGAGCTCGAGAGACAGGCTCTGACATGTTGATGGCTTCTAAATCACCACATGAATAGAAGGTGTTCCATACTGTCCTTCTTCCTCCTCTATTCTTAAGTATCACTGTGCTGATTCGAAAATATTATGGCACAAGAAATTAGTTATTGAATGAATAGAAACAAACATTTATTTATCACTTCTCTTTGCAATACCCAAATTTGGCTGAGTCAATGCAAAGAAATATAAGGTTTCTCTTAGTTACATACATTTTTGTTCATTTGTTTCATTTCCCTTATTTTTGGCTTGTTCCTAAGGAACGAATGGTGCTTTGTGACCTTCTTGGTCACATTATTCACAAAGCTCTCTCGGAACATAAGAATTAACACCCAGAATTAAACCAGACATTACCTTTTAATTGTTTTATCTTCCCAGAGTAAATGAGAGACAGTAACAGAGTGTAGACAAAGGCTGTCAGAAAAAGCAGGAAATATTTTTAATAGCATTTTAAGGAAAGACAAAAACTGAATGACCAGCCTCTCAGATGATGTAGAAGTCTTTGTAAAGACCAATTACTCTGACATGAGATTTGAACTCAAACAGATGAAAAAAAATATTACCTAAATACAAACTTTTAACATCATCTTTTTATACATCTGATTATCCTATGTAAACTCCAGAAGGGCACAGTTGCCCACTGTCCGGTGCCATACCAGTTGTACCAATCTGGAACTCTTGCATGCTTGTTTGCATCTCCAATGTGGTTGGTACAGCTACTTGGGAACCTGAACCGTTTCTGCAGAAACTGCAAAATATAACCCCCAAAAGAAATAGGGGGATCATTGTGATACATAATACATCTTTGCCCAGATTCGCACCCTGGATGAGAAAAACAAAAGAGAAGGAATAAGGACACAAAAAGGATTGACATATTTTCTATGAATATTTTCTAAGGTAAGGTATGTTTCATCTCCACATTTCTAAATTAAACTGCATTTCAGTTTTGAAAAGGCATTTTTCATTCAAAAAAAAAAAAAATTAAAACAGGGAACTAAGTAGTTGAAAAGAAAGAAAGCAGATTACTTTGGACAAAAAGAACATTTTGAGGTGATTCAAATGATTATTTTTTTTTGTTTGGTTCTCTGCTTTAATAATACCCAAGAAATCTTTTCCTGCCAGTACAACATGTGCTATATGTGTTTGGCTCTGAATTGCTAAACTGAAAAATGTCTTACTATTCAACTCTTTCTCCCCCTTTCTGCTTCCTGCTAAACACCATCCTTTTCTCTTCTTGTCAGTGGCTACTTCAAGCATAAATGTCCAAATGGGATGTATAGATGCGAAACCCAGGCATGATTTAATGTGTGTACATCAGTCACTTCTGAAGTTCACTCATCACTTATTCTGCTCAGGAGGCTTGGGAATGACACCAGGCCAGATTCTCTGCCACAATTAACTACACACTTGGAAACCACGAGTCAGTGTGTGTAGGCACAAATAGTTCATTCTTCTCAGTGAAAAGTTAACTGTGCTATATCTCATTGCATATTTATGAATTGTGTGGGTAATGGTGGATGGGAGTCTATTGTGGCATCAGTTTTGTTTTATCTCATTTTCTACGAATTGTTTCTATTATTTTCTTTTTGTTAGTTTGTTTTTGTTTGTTTGTTTTTCCCCTTTTACTGCACTTTTTATTGCTTCACCAGACATATTTTATTCCATTGTTTTCACACAGAAGATACACACCAAGCAGCAACTGACTTTAAGCACTTAACTTATATGTCCATATATACTGGCAATTTAAGATGCTTTATAAATTGCAAATATCTTAACGTTATAGCTTGCAGCCAGGAAGTACATCTATAAATTATATTGTTTAAAAAGTGTCAGTATAAATATATATATTTTAGATATAAATATATCAAAATTAAATATGAGAGAATACATTAGAAATTTATTTACTTACCAAGTTGGTCAACCCACTCACATGGTATCCTTCTCTTTACAAGATTTTCAAGTACAACGTTGGTTTCTTCTGCTGTACAACAGCCTGCTAGTTCTCTACATTTGACCTGCAAGTCAAATATTCAAAGAATTCTTACTGCTTTCCCTAGAAAACTTTTCTTACATAGCACTGACTTCATACTGCTGACTACATCCTTTGGAAAAAGGAAGATAACTCAAGATCCACAATGTATACATTTGGGTGGATTTCTCTGAACCAGGCTCAGGTTGGAAAACACCAGGTGCACAGCTGGAACACATTGGGTACACAGCTGGAGTGCATATTTCAGTTTGGTTTAGTCCACAGAGAATTCAGTATCTGTGCTGATACTTACTGAGTGAGACATGAATGAAAGCAGTTCACAAAGTGATTGGGAAATTCAATAACCAGGAGGTTCAGAAGCATACTCCAGGTCTAACACACATTAATACAGGTGAATCCTGTCTCGACTACATAGGCCTTACATTTCTGTCTGTACTGCTGACCTAAGGGACGTAGCTGGGATATGGAAAGGGGACACTGTTGCAGGGCACTTAGGAATTTGGCTGAGTCTTGAGGAGTGTTCTTTCCTCTCTAGATTGCACTTACTGTGCAGGGAACCTGACAGGTCTGACAGACCTTGTCAACTAAGTGACAAAAACGAAGACCTATATCTTGCTCATTTTTTTTCTACACTATTTCTACCTCACAGTAGGCAAAATTTGAGATAGGTGAGATACTCTGTTACCAGTGTGCAAAATGCCACCAACTAAACTAGCATTTTCCATTTGCAAATGTGAGAAACTTCTGTATAATTAAGAAAGAAAAAAAAAAAAAAAAAGTAGATTTTGTGCAAAAGCCTATAAAACACACATGAATGATGTCTCCAGCAGGGTAATGGAATAAGTGTTCACAGGGGGCTTTGATTTGAGAAGCTCACTCATTTAATGTTATATTGATAATAAAGACGATGTATGTGCACTGGGACACATGGTCCTTTTTGGAACTCTGTTCAGGTTATAAAATGTCCATATTCTCTGTTTTATGTTCAAAATCTAATTAAGAAATATTTGATTTACCTACTAATTCTTGATGTACTTCCAATATACTTTTCTATTTTTGTTATTTTTTGTTTCTTTGAACTTGTTCTCAGTATTCATATATACTTTGTTATGCAAAGGTATTCATTACATTTTTAATGTCGATTTTAATATGCTGAATCTAGAATATGAAAGGCGCCATGACAGCCTCATAATGTTGCATGCATGGATCTTTGTTCACTAAATGTCATGTCCACCTCAGAATCTGGATTTAGTACATAAATTCTATCTTTTCCTTATCAGAATTCTGCTCAGAAGTATTGTGATGCATAAAAATGGGAAGAAAATGATAAATCTGGCAATTATTTTTTGATCTAGTGAAATTTTGAGTTTTTTATTAATCATTGAAAACCTACCTTGATGTTACTGTGCATGGATTTCACCTTGTGAAATGCTATTGGCTATGTTTTTCACTGTATGTACATGGTTACATTTCTGTAATATCCTCCTTTCCCAAAGTGAGCTCTCTTTTTAGAAATTGGTCCTAATTTGTGGAATTAAATAAAGAGTAAACTAGTGTCACCAGAAACATGTTGAAATGGTATGTTCTTTCATTTAATGCCTCAGATATTTACAAGGTTGAGAACAGAGTGAAATTTTCAAAGCAGTTCTTTCAACATTTTAAATGTTTGCTGAAACCAGAATCTTGCTTTCTTTGAATAAACCTTGAACAGTGGAATTTCTCTGGCACAAATCTATGCAGGAAAAAGTGTTAGTGTGGCTTGTGGAAATACATCAGAAATGCATATTCATCAGCTCTGTATCTATCAGCTTAGAGAATGGAAAATCTATCTTGCAGTACAAACAACATATAAGAACTAAGCAATGCGGATTGGTCTAATTCTTCATGGTCAGCCTGGGATATAACTCAACAAATAAGCCAAATGTCAGGTATATCAGGAAAAATCACTCACAAGTGTGCTCAGATCACACACACACACATATAAATAAATAAATTAATTAATTAATTAATTAATCAGTTAAGGTCCCTGCTGTTTCCCAGCTGATCAGCTCCAATTGTGATCCCTACCAGGCAGAGGTAACAAGTTCTTCATTTTGCTGCTTGAGGTTAATTGTTTTCCTTGAACAGCAATATAATGTAATGAGAAGTGTCAAAGTTCCTCTGCTCCTGGAGTTTACAGAGCCCAGAACAAAATGTGTGGGAGCCAGAGATAAAACAAGATCAAGAGAAGAGATCTAGCGAAGGTATGCACTCTCCAAAGAAATATGGCTAATCAGAATTCCTGATCATCTTCAGAGTACATTGCAAGAACAATAGTTTGAGTAAATCCCCAACCTTATACCTGGATGAACAATAATAGGACCAGCACTGGCTGTAACCACAGAATAATGAGGAAGGTTCCCTGAGTTTAATAAGGCTCATCTTTAAAATTTAAAGTTTATTTATTTTTTTTATTCCATAATTTTTTTGATGTGCCTTAGGAGGCAGTGGAGGACTATTGAGAGGACTTAGGGCAATTCTGTTATATCTGCATATTTTTCTGTTAGCACCACATAAAGACTTTATTCCTTCTGAATCGTGATAGCTGAAATGAAAGGGGGAGAACATTTTACTGCACATATTGTTAAGTGGTTTGCCAAAGTATACTAGGCAAAGAAGTTGCTGCTTCACCCACCAGCAGGAGCAATACACACACTGGAAAATCCCTGTTTCCTTGCTAAATGGTGTTTTAATTCACAAAGTTTCCAGTGTTGTGGATAAAAAACTCTTCTATAGTGAAATGTTTCACAGGGCACGGCAGTGCAGAGATGATAAAAATCAGAGAGCACTCAAGGTCTTATCTCCAACCCATGAACACTCTCTTGCATGGAACAACTATCTCATGTGCTTGAAGGGGAAGAAAAAAAAAAAAAAAAAAGAAAAAAAAAAAAGCAATTGAGATCTGGCTGCTATAACAATTGCTTCAGCAAGTTCCTCCTCACTGGAGGAAAGTGGTCTGGCAGCCAGGGAATGGATCCTGCCCTGCCCTTCCAGGAAGCTCCTCCATCACACCTGGCACTATGTGTTTACCAAAGATCTCCCAAGGCATTGTTTCAAAGGAAAGGAAAGAAAAAATCCCTGTCACTTGAAGCATTTCTTCTTTCCTCTTTTTCTTCTCTTTGAATGAGTTTTCACACACAGGAAAAAAGTCTGTATTTTCTACTGATAAGCAAATTAAATAAATAATGATAAAACTTAGTTATACAAATGTTTGTGAACAGAAGAAAATGAGATATTAAAAAAATATCTATTTTTTAATATTTAGGTTTCCCAGAAAGGATTAAAGACTAGAAGTGGGCATAGCCTGCAGTATTTATTTTATTTTATTTTATTTTTTCTAATCTGGATGGCTGGTATCATTTTAAGCTGCCATTAATCCAGTGATGACTACTGAGCAGCAAAGTCCAAGCTATGTAAGATAGTACCATTTTGAGACCATCTACAGAGTGGAACATCAGTATATAGAAAGTAAAAGGCTTCCTTGCACAGTCATATGTTGGAGTCAAAAGGTGCATGTAGGATGTTTTTTCCTCGTTTAAGGGATTACTTGGAGCTGAATTCCCCATTCAGAAAGGTGACGAGGCTCTGTACCTCTTGTACATGGGGAGCCATGTACCACGGGAAATTGACTCCAGTCTACCAGAGGAAATTGAGGCAGACAGATTCATAATCTGACTCCTCTGTTCTGGAGCAGGGTAGTAAGTGGTTTTGTCTTGGAGTCATGGACAAATCTAAGTCAGAAAAATGGAGAAAAAATGTCCCCCTGTGAACCTATTGTTTTTGCAGGCAAGTATATCTGTCCCGTACTGTTCCTGAGGTGAATGTAGGATAACTGTTTCTGAAAACTTTCAGCTCTTTTAGCTCAAGTGTCCTGAGTTTGTGTAGAAGTAATATCACAATGGTGTTTTCAGTGCTGTCTCAATCACAATGAGATCTTAAAGCCCTGTAAGCAGTAGTCTGAGCACAATAAATAATACAGCAAATTATCCAAGACTATCAAAAGTGATGAAGTGCAGCAGGCTGTTCAAAGACAGCTCTGCACTTAGTGTTTTATTAAAAAATAATTATATTCATGAAGAAAGACTTCTACACAGCTGTTTACTTTACACAATGCCAAACAACCTTAAGAAAAATTATTACAAGGAAAATCATGAACTGTCAGTATTTCCTATTCTGGGAGTTAAATGCGGCACCTCGTAAACTCAGAGAACTTTTTGTTGTTGTTGATACCCACAGGATGAATCTTTAGCGTAACTCTAGATTTGCATGATTTGCTGCATAATCTTCCATGCTAGCACAAGGCTGTCTATCCTTTATCCTTGAAGTCCAGTGTGTTAGGTAAGGTAACCTATGTTATTTAGTGTGTTATTTAGGGTGAATATAAATCAATTTTCTCTCTGTCTGCCCTTGTATGCAGATAGACCTTTTCCTGAATTCTCCAAAAACACCTAATATGTTTATTCTTGTAACATTGACATGGGGCCAAGGAAGTTCTGTTTGTCTCAACACCACAGATTAGGAGATTCCCAATAGTAATGAGACCTAATACCTCTTCCATGTACCTCTTTGTAAGTCTATACCTATGAGACTCACACCAGGTAAATAAGTACACAAGGAGCTTTCAGCTGTGCTGAGATATGAGTGTGGACCTCCCAATACTCAGAGCTTCATCAGCAGAACATACCCTTTCCTCCTGAGACACGACCTCAATACCAAGTGATATAAAGAGCTAAAAGGATTTTCTAGGAATAGAAGGATATTTCCAGGCTTTCAGGTCACCGATAACTCCTCTCAGGAGAAAACTAACCTACTAACCTTCCACCCCCCTCCCCCCCCCCCCAATTTTCTTCAGAGTACACAGATCGATGACACAGAATTACACGATGATACAATATCTGGTATTCCCTGGAATATGCCACCAATATGACATCATCTTACAATTACTTTATGACAAACAATATCTTGCCATATACTACAAGTATCTATAAGAATCAATGCATAGCAAATATCCTTACGCTTTTTCATGGGACATTGAGTTAAATTTTCTATGGGTCTAAAATTCATTTCCAAATGGAAAATATATATATATATATATGTTATATATATTCTTTGGAATTTTGTAGCCTTATTAAAAGACAATAGAATTTATATACTTCTGGAAAAAATCCTTCCCTAACATTTTTCTAAGCAAGCGTGAGCAATGATTCAGACAAAAAATGAGAGTAATAAAACAAAAATATTAAGTCCTTTTCATCTTTATTTTCTTACATCTACAGAAAAATATGAATCTTCAGAGTCTTTTACATGCAACTTTTTTTTCAGTGAAACTATCAGGTAAAGCAGAAAAATAGTACAACAGAAAAGGAAAAGGATAAAGTATGGCAAAACTGTCACAGGAAAGCTCCCCAACTCCTGCAGTTTTAGGAACTATTTAATAAATTCTTATGCTGGGTAAATGAGTAGAAAATGTAGAGCCTATTCCTGGATTAATCTTCCATTGAGAATAGCCCAGACTAATCTCTCACTGAAGTATTTTGCTTCTGGTTTCCCTCGGGCCTCCAGTAAGATTAATGTGTGAACATAACACATTAGCTTATTTTGCTGCACAATGGTCATACTTGGTGGCAAATTATTAATATTTATGAAGAAACAGAGGTACCAGAAGGCTCTGTGCTGGATTAGCTCTTTAGGAACACATTTCCAATTCTGGGACAAGTGGAAACACTTAAAATGAATTGTCAGTTTTTGAGTGTCACTACATTAAGGCTGGAAACCAGTGGCAGTATTTTCACAAATTCTGGCCCAGTGTACATCTACATCGTTGAAAACTCTACCTGTTTTAGGAGCCATTGCAATATGTACTCAGGTTTAGATTGTTGATCGTCCCTGAACATCTCCAGCGAATGACCTGACAGCAGTAAAACAGGTCTATTCTTGAACTCTGTATTAACCTTCTCAGAACAGGTGTTAGGTTTTCTTTGCCTGTGCCCAAATGAAACCAGGTGTGCTTGAACCTCGGAAGTATCTCACAAGTCTTTCTGGCCATAGGTCGTTGTTGGTGGAACCTCACCCACCTGTAAGATGCACACTGTGTCACCTCCCCAGTATTTCCTCTGTAAAGCTGCAATCAGTGTTCCACCATTTTACAAGTAAATAGGGAATCTAGCACCAAGAGATGGCCTGTAAACTCATGCTGGCATCTAACTATGAGCTATCATGGCAAAAATATCTTTTCACATGTGTGTGCCTCTGCAGGAAATGGCATGCCAACAGTCATGTACTATCTAAGATGAAGCTTTAACTTGGGGCATGATGGGATCCCATTCTAGGCACTGCTAGAGCTTATAAGGATTAGAAAAATGAATGTCCTGTGTCCTTGTGCTAGTAAACAGCACTTACCTAAAGCACCTACTTGCTGTTTGGTTTCTGACTACGGTTTCTCCTTCACATTAAGTGTATCGAGCAGTTTGCTGTCAGAAAGATGAAAAATGGGTCACAGCTCTACACTTTGCTCCCCCTACCTTCAGTGGGGCCAAGCTGATGAACTGATTCAACTGTATTTAAGTCAGTTCCTGTAGAGTAGGGAAATATACATTGCGAGCAAGGACCTAATCCTGTAGTCATTCAAGCTAACTAATTGCATGAAGGGTCATGGCCAGATTATTCTTACAACTTAAATTCTTTTATTACTTGAAAGCAATAAATCTAAAGCAGAAAGGAGCACCCATTTGCTAGATATAGATTTATTTTCTGCTTTGCAATTCTCAGGAATCACTCCTGAAATGGTGAACTTTTCTAAATGTCAGTTAAAAGGTTCACTGATTTCTTTGCTCATTTCCTAAAACTAATGTGTGTGTTTACTCTCTGGGCCTGCTGCTTTAGCTTATCCTGCCCAGCCACTCTCTAAGCAATTCCTTTGTCCATGCTTCTGTCCAGTACTACTATCTTCTGTTCTTTCCAAGCTGTCTTTCAAAGATCAATTCATGACTTCATCATTAAAAAAAAAATAAAAAAATACATTTCCCTGTTCATTTAACACAATAAAAAATTGTTGTAAATTTTAAAACATATGCATTTCCTTTGTCTTCTGTTTATTGAATATGGACTTGAAAGTTCCTTACCTTTGAGGTTTCAACTTCTCTTTGTCATTTTCTTGCTTTTATCTCTTCTAACTTGTTCTTAAAAACCTCCTGGTTGCTTTCAATGTTTTGTGTCTCCCTTTTTTTTCCCAATAGCATTTGCATACTCAGCCTCTTCAAGCACAAATGCTCTAAGATGTAGCAGAACAAAGACTCAGTATGCAGGGTCCCAACAATATATAAAAAAAGTATAAATAAATAATATACCTTCCTTTCTTTCTCTCTTTCCTTTATTGGTAACTTGGACACTGTGAGAAGAGAGTTAATCTATGAGGATATTAGGAGCTTTGTTCCAGTGGCTGGTGAGGGAGCACAGTCTTGGAGAGCGGCCAGGTGTGTGGAAGCTGTGTGCTTACACCAGCTCCTGAAATAAGAGGTTGGAAGCCTTGTATGAACCTGCTGGATAACCAGGTAGAGACCACAGATTTAATTTTTATGTCTGTAATTGAGTAGCCCCAAGGGGGTGAATGAAGCTTACCCTATGATCAATATGAGTACACCAACTGAAATACAGATTCTGCAGTCTGGTTTTGAACTTTTTATTTGTTTTTGATACCCTGAAATTTAATTGTAGTCTTGCTGTTGATATCTGAAAATTTTAGTTGTTTCCCACTTCCTCTGTGTATTATTAAATTTCAGCCAAATTTCACACTCTTTTCACATTCCTTCAAAGTTTGCTTCTCTCCAAGCCCACTATATTGGCATTGCCACCTTCTCTGCAGACCTTCATCAGCACATTAAACTGAAAGGGATCTTTGAAATCTCAATGAGCTAAAATTGCATGCATGAAACAGCCTGCTTTCCTGAGGTCACAAGCAAGGTGAACTATTCTCATAACAACACAATAAAAATGCCTTTGTTTTATGTATAGCAATTCTGTAGTACACTCTACCTTGCGGTGAGCAATTTGTCTGAGAATAAAAGATAAGTGTTCACTTTTTATATGATCATTCCTGTTTGAGGAATCTTACTAGCCAAACTGAGGTAAAGAAAGTGAATGTAAAGAGAAGAGAAAAAAAAAAAAAAGAGAGAGAGAGAGAGAGAGAGGGAACAGAAAATAACGTAAGTTGGAGGATCAAGAAAAAAGAAAACACAGGGATGTATAAAATTGAAAGTAAAAGGACAAATTTTGCTTTAGCAAAATTTTAGCATTAAGGGGAACTAAACCAGGCTAAACCTATCATTAGTGAATTCTACATGGCATAAAAGATTTTCAGGAGCTTTAATGGCACCACACTCCACCAGCAGTGTCCTGACCATGAGAAAGATACTCTTATCTCAGTTTCATGTCCCAAACAGAAGCTAATGGTGGAGACTGAGGGACATGGGTCAGAGCAATGCCATCACATGACCGTGCTTTTCCAATATGATCTCTCAGCTCCAGAGGTTTGTGAATCAAACCTGATCCCCAGGTAATTTACATTTAATAGTCTTCCAGAGAATATTTTTCCCCCCATGAAACTGTGTTATATCTCAACACAGGTAAACTTTCTCTCTCTCTCTCTCTCTTTTTTTTTTTTTTTTTTTCTTAATTGTATAGTTCATTAAGAGAAATCACAATGAAATGCAGGAGATCCATTTCCACTGGATCCACACTCCTGGTTCAGGACTGTAAAATCATCTAAGATGAAATCTTGTTTCAAGTGTCCATAAATCCCAGAATTTTTATTTCCAAGGACAGATCGGGTGGTACTTTGAGCAACCTGGTCTAGTGGAAGGTGTCTCTACCCATGGCAGTCTATTGTAAGAATTAAAAAAGTCTGTTTATACTTTCTACACTTGTAAAACTAAAACCAGTCAACTTCTGGATGTAACATTATATTTATTTTTTTTTTTTTTTTTTTTTTTAATCTTTTGCTCTTTTTTGTTTTCTCCTTTCTTTTTTTTTTTTTTTTTTTAATATGTTCACAGTACATTCACACACATCTCAAAATAAATAAATAAATAAATAAATAAATCTACAGTTCCTGTAACACAGTATGAGTCTGGGAAGGCTTTAGGCTTCTAGATTCAAATTACTGTAAATCTGTCTTTTAACAAAACTTGTTATTTTTCTCATTTTTCAGAGCCACAGAAATACTGCAATAAGACAATTAGAGACACATTCAGCAACTTAATTACTCTAGATACAATTCTATGAACAGATTCAAATCTTTGACCATTTAATGATGATTGAGTATTTCATGCCACTTCCCATTAGCGGAAAAGGACCCTCTGAACAAATTGAACTTACCTCATTGAGCAGTCACCCTCCCAGGGCAGCATATTGCACTCAGTTGAAGCTGATCTAATGCAGGCCTTCTATCACTTCAGTGTCAGGCAATCAGCATACATTTCTGAAGATTCATGAATGGCAAAAGGGCAACTTGTATAAAGTGCTTCTCAAGAAAGAGTGTCTTTCTGTTCAAAAATAATAATAAATCTAAGTAAGCTTATTTTTAAACTGAAAGACATAGAACATGACCTCAGACAGAGAACTGCATGTATACACATATATATTAAAAAATTATTATATATTAAAAAAAAAAAAAAAAAAAAAAACAAAACATGGGAGAGAATTAGAGCTGTGCTGGCTTTCACATTCATATTTCTACCAAAAGGTTTAGCCCCTTTGGGCCTCCACACATATCTTCTTGAGGAGGGATGAGGAGATATGTAGAATAGGCAGAATTTTGTCTTGTTCTTACTGTAGAGCAGGGTCAATCAGTGAAAATCAGGATCTATTGCCTTTGCTTAAGATGCCAATTGTGAGGTATTTCTTAGCATAGACCCATGAACTGCCCCCTTGCACAGACTTATTTGTACAGGGAAAAGCACAGTTTTCATGAGTAGGCAAACAAAATAATCCTTTTTTTTTTTTTTTTTCTTTTTAAATAGGAATTTCTCAACACTCTGCTTGATCTTTTTGAAAAATATTCACATCTGGTACTGTCTTACTTGGATCTTTTACTGCCATTTAAATTTATTTGTCCCTCTCCCCCTTTACTGGATGAAGCTGCCATCCGAGCTGTGCTCCCAAAGAACTGGTGTTACAATAATGCTGCACTGCAATATCAAGAAACATTGGGCCAAACCTCATGTGTCTGTGGTGGAACTGGGCAGATGCTGACTAATAGTCAAATGCAGTATACAAGGCAGTCTTCAGAGATACTTTTAGAAAATATCTTCCTGCATCATATCATTAGTGACTAAATTATACATTTTATGATCTATAACTTGTGCTCAATGTAGATAGAACAGGGCAGAGACAGAGTTACAGGAATGGAGCAGGCCTTAGGACCAATAAAGCTATAGAGAACAGCCACTGGAAATAATGTCTTTGCAGACACAGAGGCAACTTTTTAGTGCTTCCTTGAGGTGTCTCAAAGCAGATGTTTGCACTGTTGCATGTTTTTCAGCTCAAGGCTTGCACGTAAGAAACTCAAGAACAAATGTTTCTCCTTGTTTAGGATATATTTCTATTCTATTACTATATCACAACCTAGCAGCTTACTTCTTATATCCAGAGTAATTTTCCTCATTCTTTTCATGGTATTCTGTGTTCTAAGATGCAAATTGAGATCTATATCTTTTTCTCATTAAGGAACAAAGCTCACTGCTTGATGACCACTAGACTGACTGCCAACTAGTGAGGAAAACCATGGATGTAAATGAGAGTTCTGCTCTTCAAACAGCTTGGAACAACATCAGTCCAAAGAGGGCAATAAACTTTTCTGACACTTCATAGCTGCACAAACTTCCAATAAATCAATAAATTCCAGAAGAAGAAAGTGTTATATTAATAGTCAGAAACAGCAAATGTTTTGCAAAACAGTGATCTATTTTTGTCACATGAACTTTGCATCTCCTTCAAGCCATGTATTATAGTTATCAAGCAACTTTTGTTATCAAGCAACTTTTTGTTTTGTTTTGTTTTGTTTTGTTTTTTGAAACAAACAAACACGTTTTTCAATTTAGATTATATAAAAAAATACAGTTTGTTTTTCTACACATAGAAGTAACTGTCCTCTTCTGTGCCTCAGACAGTTTTTTGACTGAGAATATAGCCCATATGGAGGCTCATGGAGGAAATCATTGATTTCTATGTCTAGGCCCACAGCAAGATTCTAAGAATCTAAACCCTTTGTTGTCATTCTAAGCTCTGGAACACCAGAGACTTCTCAGGTTAGCAGGTTAGTCTTTGTGTTTCTTCACTTCCAAATCCTATTTCAGTGCTTGACTACCTTCAGATTTTCTCTGCCTTTCATGGTATATTCTGTGGAGGCTTCTAAATGCCCGGTGTTTAAGGGATGAGGTTCCCCCACCCCATCACTAACTCTACAGTGTAATGGTAATGAAGAAAAGGAGAGATGGGTGGAAGCAGACAAGTTTTGCAAGGCTTTTCAGTATTATTTTGTTTAGTTGTATTTTCATACAAAACTAATTTAAGAACTGGGTAAGTAGCTAGATTTGTGGTATATTCTTGCATAAGCTATTTCACACCATTAATGCCTGAAGCCAATCTTAGCATTAACCAAAGCAAGCACCCTGTTCCGTTGCAGTCACATGCACTAAAGAAAAAGCAGCATTACAGATTCTCCCACATAGATTTTCCTGTGGGAAAAGAAAAAACAATTCCTATTTTCATACTGATGATTACCTGACATCCAGTCCTATCTGTGTTATTTGCTTGTGGACATCCAGATGCAATAAGCATGCAGGAACACACATACACAGAGCGAGGCTGAAGTAAAGTGTCATGGGACTTTGTTAAAGTATAAGGTACAATGACAATTTAAATCATTACAAGGAATTACTTCTCTCTTTGAAGAACAGCTCTAACATAAATATATCAAGAACAACCAACAGTTCTAGCTAGGTAAAAGGAAGGAAATATATAAACATTTTATTTCTTGGTATGGAGCCTATCTAGAAGTATGCTGAATGGACTGCTCTCTGGGTTTTTATAATTATTCTTTAATACTTCTCTGAATCTGTCACACAGACACAGAAAGCAAGCTACAGGTGGAAACCCTAGATAAGGTCCAAATATTTCATGGAGGCTGATGACATTTGCTCGATGATATTCAGTAGTTTATTACAAAGGTTTACACTATGACATAGTGCACTAGAGCTAACCTGCATTATCTGGGTTATTCAACTCAAGGCTTCAATATGAATCATTTTTATTGTTTTATTTATTTTTATCTTTTTTATTTTATTTTCTTATTTTCTTTTTTAATCTACCCTATTGGGCAAATTTCATTCAGAAAGTGACAGAAGGAAAATAGGTCTCCAGTAGGTTCCTACAGGCTTTGCAAAAGCACATGAATAGCTAGAGGAAAATGATCCTCTAACTGCCCTGGTGGACAAAAGCCAACAGCAAAAGCTGACAGTATGAGATGTTGAAGAACCAACATAGCAGGAAAAACAACAACAACAAAACAGAAATGCCTAAACTGCACAGAAAACTTCAGCTAAAGTTTGCAGCCAAAAAAAAAAGGTAAGTTGTAGATCCTCATGAACACCAGAGAATATGATCTTTGATATATCTTTTGGCTCCAGGACTACTACTATTATACACCTAAAACCCTTCACTGATAATTTAATTTTAAGGCCATACAGTGAAACTGCTTAGAAAACCCACTCATTCTAGGTTTTGTTTTGACTTCATCCAGTTAGCAGGTATTTCCACAAAGTTATTGCAGTATGCTGTATTTCTTACCTTTCTCTGGTCTCTGCAAACCACTGCAGATCTCAGCTGTGGACATAGAACTTCTGGAAGCCCTGAAGTTCAGATCTCCATAAAATAACAAGACAGACATCAAATTACATATCTGTGTAAAAAATTAGCAGCCCTATCAGAAAACATTGCCCTATTCATTTTCACCTTACCCTCCAATAATTCAATCAAAGTTCCACTCAAAACAATATGCCACCTCTGATTTCCTTCACAGCTGACTATGAAGTTATTTTAACTATTAAACTTTCATATTCTATTCTCTTTGTCTCACAGATTATAAAACAAAGAGGAGAACACTGAAGTACGCACCAAAATGGTGACTCTTTGTCTTCACATTTTGTTATATAAAATATTATGTGCTTTCTTTCTCTGCTTGTCTCTTTTTCTCTGTTTTTTTTTCCCATCATGAAGTCAATTCCCACAGCAATGCTTAGGGCAGAGTGTATCATTGCAGGGCCCAGATGGTTAGCTATGGAAAACTATCTTCCATCTGGTTTCTTAGTAATATCCTTAAGCGGATAAGCTTGCAGCTCTGAAATTGTGTTAAGCTTTCCATGCAACTACTGTCTGTAGCAATCTATGCTCGGCATCTAGTTTGTTTTTTAATTTAGGGGGAGGAAAAAGGTTAGGATGAAGCAAAGTACCACAGTAATATCAAACTCACTTAAAAACAGAAGAAAAGTTACCCAGAGAAAAAAAAATAACGCTAAAAGGTGGTTTAAATTTTAAAATAAATTTAAGCCTTTTGAATTTTCATACCATTTTGTATTTCTTAATTTCCTTTCCAAAACAAAGGCAGATATTTGTTTCCTTTGTCCTTGTACACTTACTGTGATAATACAGACTGTTCTAAATGTCTAG
The DNA here is from genome assembly GCF_009819795.1 of Aythya fuligula. Lineage (NCBI taxonomy): Eukaryota > Metazoa > Chordata > Aves > Anseriformes > Anatidae > Aythya > Aythya fuligula. Next base: position 30,687,682 of record NC_045564.1, read on the forward strand.
ATACTACTGCCTAATGAAAAATGCAATGTGAAAACCTTTCTTTTTGTAATTTAAAGAGATGAAGTGATGTTGAGAACAAAGTGAAATCAGGGGTGAAGCTAACTTCCAACTAACAATTGGAAAGTCTCTCAGTGCAGCTGGAGGGAAAAAAGAGACAACCTGGATGATAATATGTGCACAGATGGGATGTTTGGACTACAGAGTAGGCAAACTCCAATAGAAAATAGAAGAATATTTTTAAGATGTCCTAGAATAAAATGGGAAAGAGATTTTTTGTACATTTGCTGTCAAACTCCTCAAGAGTTATTCCAGCTCCAATGACTCTGGATCTTACCCCAGGCTTCAAAAAAGCTTTGGATCATGCTACTAATTGTAATTAGAGCAAGCAACTATTAAAAGTGCTGCATACTATTTCAGAAGGATACTGTGAGAAGATTTGATCATTTTGGGAAGTCAACTCCCAATCTACAATGCTTACTGCTGTTTGTAGTTAGCAACAAGAAACACTTTGTTCTGTTACCAAAGAAGACTATGTTGAATCATCTGCTTGTAAAATCACTGTTTGCAAATTGCTAAAGCCCAACAATTAGTTCTCATAATCCTTGTTCATGAATACAATAGTCCTTTGGAGAACCAGCAAATACAAATATTTCCAATTTGTTTAATAGAATAAGGGCACTTTTAAAGGGCTGCTGCATTTTTTAGTAACTTTAAAATTTATTTAGACTGTAATGGTGTGAATAAGATGACTCATTCATGATGATATTGTCATATTTTTGCTGAAGTAAGAGAAATTGCAATTGTCACTTTTAACTGATAAAAATGAAGAAATATGTGAGGATAGTTCAAACCCATGAGGGGACGGTATAAAAGGGACAGAAACACTTGCTTGCTCAAGCACAGAAAAGACTTGTTATCTCATTACTTGCTGTCTCATTGCTGAGACCATAAGAAGTTGAGCGTGCTCTTCCTTCACCTTGCCTGCTTCCATGCCCTAGCCATAATGGAGAAATGGGAGTTTTCTGCCTGGATGGGGACGGGTGTAAGCAGTCCCCAGAGCTGAGCCTGTCTGTGAGTTCTCAATTTCTTTATACCACCAGAAGCTGAAGATGAACAGCCAGACTGCAGTGCCAGGACCAGCTGGGAAGCAGAGCCTGCTGATGCCTCCCTCCTGGGGGATATTATTATCTGCAAACAATTTAGCCCTCATCACTGGAGCAGAGCAGGACGATTCACAATCCAGTGCTGTTTTTGGCTGAGATGGGCTAGCCATGGAGAACTGCTATTTCTTGGCCAGCCTGCCGCCTGCTGCTCCCAGCTGCCTTTGGACAGGATAGTGCTGAGCTAGTGGTTTGCTGAGATGGAGCCTGAGTCAAACACAAATGTAGGCAAAACCATGAACAGATGGCAGCAGGACACGGTCTCTGGTCTCAGCCTTGGCCCTACGATGTGATGGTGGCATCCACAATCTATTGGGCCTTGGGTGGGTTACTGAGAAAGTAAGTAAACGGGTAATAAGGGGAAAAACAGAAGTAAGTGCTTTATGTCTCAAACTAAACAGAATTTTACTGTATTAAAAAGAAAACAAACAAACAAAACAAACAAACAAACAAACAAAAAAAAAAACAGAGAGACGCTTTTTGATCAGGGACCCTTTTCCAGCCAAGTATCAGAAGGGTGATGCACAAGGAATTTCTGCTGCTTCTCAAAGGAGTAATCACAACAACATCTTGAACATAAAAAAATGATTATAATAATAATAATAATCAGGGACAAGTAAATTGCTATGTAGAATTAGTGTCAGAATGCAAATAAACATGTAATGATTTCACGGGAATTGGGAGTTGACATGCTAAATCTACATGGCCAAGGTTCTGAGGACACAGTTTGAACAGACACTTCATGGGTGAAATGCTGAATGTAAACAAAAAAAACGAAGGAAATTAATGAACAAACAGAATTTAAAAAGCCCTGTGTGCTGCTTCACATTCATGACCAAAAGAACAAAACAGATGTGAGAAAGGATTCACAGTGAATAAACAAATTCCTCCAAGCCCTTCACAGGGACCAACCTAAGAACGAGAGGAATAATAAGGAAATATTTATGAGGCTTCCTCAAAGGCAAAGCATGTGGGGGAGGGAAAATTAAGGTCTTCAAGAAATAAATAGAAGTATTTCACTTTATAGAAAATTAAGTGAAATACACCATTCTCAGAGCTAAAGATTTATTATTTATAGCTGCTGTCCCCAGTGCACATGCTTATATAGGAGGGAATTTTTCAGAGGTTGATTTTTATTTCTTTTCTTATTTTTGTTGTAGTATATATTTGGTGCACATCCTCAGGTCCCCACCACCTGTGGATGGTGCCAGTCAGCATGGTTCCTTTAGTGTGAATGAAGACAGGTTTTTATTTCACCTTGGGATTCTGCCCACCATCACCTCACACTGAGCTTTATGATTACTTTACTACTGGTCTCTCCAAATATTCATCTATTAAAACCACAAGAATATATATATATAGTTTTTGTATGCTATTTGCACAACAATTTGCATAGCAGAAGTGATGAGGGTTCTGTTTATTTGTTTTTTTTGTTTGATTGTTTGCCATATTTCCTTTTTAATGTATTTGTGATCACAATGAAAAATGAAAGAGTGGGATTTCTTAAGAGTACAAGGGGAATGGGAGTCATGGTAGATATCTGGAGAGCTATGGCAAAATTTAACTTCTAAAATGAGCTACATCAGACATAGTACCCTACAGCATGTGATGTCCTCATTGCCTTGAGAAGAAAATTCCCACACAGTAGTATACATCTTTCTTCACATTATTCTTGGTAATAGTCATGATAACAGTCTCTAGATCTGAGCTCTAGATCTGAGAAGCAGACTCACAGGGAATATATTAATGACTTACTGTTGTAGTGTCTTTACTGCATGATTTCAAATTCCAACCCTGAACTGGATTGGATGCCTTCTGAAGGATGGCTCTTAGACTAAGGTTAAGAACTTAGATCTTCACCAATAAAATACAATCTAGAATACTTAATTAGACAAGCTTTTTGCCTTGAGTGGACAGTCACCTGAAAAACTGTGAAAAAGTATGAAAAGGTGCCAAAAGGGGAAAGTTGTCAAGAGCCTTTCAGCTCTTGTTCTGAATGCTGCACCTACAGCAGACACTGGTGTTCGGACTTCTCATTTATAATTCCTCCCACTCCCCTGAAACAGGATACAACAGGATGATTATTCTTTTTTTTCTTCTAAGAGCAAAATACCAGCAGTTGTGTTTTTTTGTTTTGTTTTGTTTTTGTTTTTTTGCTCTTTTCTGCTTTTGTTTCTTAAGTAGCTGACAAACCATATCTGTGCATGGTTGATCTTTCAAGGCTTGTACTTTGTTTGCATTTCAAGGAAAGTTATTTCATGACTCCCATTCCCCTTGTATTCTTAAGAAATCCCACTCTTTCATTTTTCATTGTGATCACAAATACATTAAAAAGGAAATAATGTGAAAGTCTGAAGGACAGCAGCTTCTGGCATATGCTACTCTTTCATATTTTGTAAAACTAATGGTGCATACCATCCTAAGCAATGAGAGATATGTTAGGCTGTCATCTGAACTGTTAAAAACATGTGGTGGTTTCATTTAGTCTGGAGTAACTTTGACCACTTTAGCCAAATTTCATTAGGACAAACTTGTAAATGATGCAGCTAATATGCATTACAACTCCTGACATTGTATGCTGGAGGGACAGATACTAATGTAACTGTACAAATAAAGCAAAGACCAGCACCATCACACAATATAAAGGTAAAACATAAGTGTTAAGGTAACAAATGCACCTGGAAAGGAGTGGAATAGAAGGCTGACAGCTTCTTTGCATCTCATTGATGCCACAAGCAATGTGCCTTGCCAGCACCTACTCATGGGATGAAAGCCATTTCTCGTTTAAATAAAACAAAAACCTTAAATGACACAAGAGATTTCAGTAAGCAACCTAAGAGGTGTTGCCCATGCTCAGAGTCCCTGATTAATACGGCCTCTATATTCCAGATAGCTCTAAATCCAGATTACTTTCAGTCATCATCTGCATGTGTTTTTATGTATTCATAATATAGGGCTTTTGTAGGATTCCCTGTAATGGTCTATACTGACACATATACAGGTGTTTCAGGCTGAAAACACTACACCATTCAAAATATATATTCATGGTATGCTACTATTCTACTTAGAGTTTATTTCTTGTAATATACTTAGTGTCTTTCTATTTTATGTCCACTCCTGAGCTCCTTGCAGCTGCAAGGTGTGTCTTAAATGGCAGAATAAGTAAACCCCAACGAACGGAACACATAGCAGTATATTAGCATAGCTTACTTTGTGCTTCTTACTGCAGATGCACTAAGCCACGACAGAGCCTTTCAAGTGCTTTGCAGCAGCTTCATCAGTGAAACTTTTTTATTATCACAGTAGCTAAGTAGTTTCATCTGTACCTGGAAAAAAGTGCATGCCAAGCTAGGATGTGAATCTGTATCAGCTTTGCTTTTTAACTCCATATGTAGGTACCCAGTGTGTCCTAAGGACAGGTTTGTCATCCATTTGTTTCTGCAGCCCTGGATGCCAAAGTGGCCTGTGCCCTTCTCCTCTCTTCTCGCTCTCCTGATCACACAGCTTCTCCTGACATTTCCCCTTTAGGCATCCTCATACAATTGTTTGTGCCACCATGGGGACAACTGATCCAGAACAATAACAGCCAGTTTTGACTAAGTTATTTTTAACCAGTACCAATCGCTTAAGGTGGTTCAAGGCATGGATGCAAAAATGCCACTGCTAGCAGAGCTGAGGAAGGGTGAAGGAACAGAGACAAGCAGACAGCGTTTGCAATCAACTTCTCACTCTGTTAAATAGGTTCAGCAATTTATATAAAACTAACCAAGAAACTACTTGTTTAGAGCTTGAAACTGGCTTACCAGGTGAAATAACCCCCAGTCCTGGTGCAAGGGAAGAGCTGGGAGCATGCAAACAGGCACAGAGAGCAGGGAGGGACAAAGAGGAAGTGACACCACCTTTTTGGTGGCAGCTTGCAATTTGATTTTCCTCAGCCACAGCTGAAAAATGCCATTCATTTAAATGAATGTCATGAATTTATGGAACAACTTTTCCAGGAAACAAGTTGTTTCTGTGGTTGCCTTTGTTAAGCTCAAACTGTTTAGGACTACTCATGTGTTCTGTTTCTCAGAAATCTGGTGGAAAACTGATATGAGTTCCAATAGAGCAGCCCCTCTCCTGGGGTGCTGGAGACTGACAGAAGTTAAATGCTTTCTGCAAACAGAAGATTATTCTATCTTATATTTTTCACTTAAAATTGGTAGAATCTAGTACTGTTTAACCTACTGGTTTTGACCAATTGACACTTCATCTGTGAACAGCCTATGGTGTGCATCACCAATGCACTGAAGCAAACACACATAGCAACACCTGTTAGAGCTGAGTGAATAATTTTATTTCAGTATTTTGTATAAATGGGTCATTAAGAGCAAAAGAAATTTTTCCACAGTGTACCAGCTGCTCAGAAACTAATTTAGAAAAAGAATGAGCATTGTGCTTATGTCAACATAAATTTTTTTTATTTTTCATCTAAAATTACTTTTCCAAATATTACTGGTTCCTTTAAAAAATAATAATATATATATATATGTATATATATATATATGTATATATATATATACACAAACACACACTTGGGTTGTCTGAAAACTTTTGGACCAAAAGAATAAGATTACAAATTATAAAATTGTTAGTAAAATAGAAAGTCTGAGTCCTTCTCATCTTTAACGACATGGCACAGAATGATGCTGGTTCTGCACAGTTATTTGAAAGGGAGAATACCACTGGCAGTAATGCAAGAGACTTTTCTATTGTCAGTCATCAAGAAGCAGATGGCATGTCTTGGCTGAGTGGCTTCTTGGGCATCTTATTTTAACAACTACTTCAGCATACCTGGCAGCAGAGTCAGATGTAAAACACACAGCCTAAACATGGGCTGCGATAAATCAAGTGCAATGAATTCCCAGTCACTGCAAGATTAACAGTAATCCAGAGCACAGGAGTTTTGCTTGCCCTGTACGGGAAAATACCTTATCTTGTCTGAAGTTAAGGTACTTATCTGCAAAATCAGATCATTTGCTGCTACTTTGATTATTTAGCATTAAAATGATGTTGTGTTTTTGTTTGTTTGTTTGTTTGTTTTCATGTTTGCTTTGTTTTGTTCTGGTTTGGTTTGGTTTGATTAGCAGCCTAAGAATGACAATACTAGTGCCAGAAAATGACAAAAACTTTTCACCTGTCAAGTCAGTTTAAATCAACAAGAATATTTTTTAATAACTCTTTACTCATGAGGTAAAACCAATAATTGTATAGGAGGACAATGTCACTTGCCTTTTGTTACTTAAATTATGACTCTATTACCAAACGGTCTTTGGGATTTCTCATTCTGCAGAACTACTTTATGGAGGACTACTTTGACAGTCATTCAGAGCTTGTAGTAGAAATTACCAAGTTGGTCCAAATAGTAATTTAGGCACAGGGATGGGATACTAGCCACACTTTTATATTGAGGTTGATTGAAAAAAAAAAAAAAAAGAAAGTTTATTGTAGTGGCTTCTGGAATCCCTGTAGATTTAACTTCTCTGTTTACTTTTTTTTTTTTTTTTTTTTTTTTTTTTTTAGTACACTTGAAGCTCCAAGGATGCCTAGATGTCCACACACTGGGCATGGCATCAGCACATAGGAAGAAGGACAGCAAGGGCTGACCCTCAGCAGGCTTGCTGGGCTTGGAGCTTTGCTTTCTACAGAAACTCCGAGAAACTCCATGAAAGCCAATCCCCTGCTGTTTCTGAAAATAACAATGGATGTTCACTTGCTGCTTCATGTATTAAGAGAGAGAAAAAAAAAATGTCCTGAGAACACTTGCCTACCATCATACACTAAATGTGTGACATAGTCAGGAGCTGAGCTCCATTTTTTTAAACAGACAAGTGCCTGCAGCACAAAGCATTCATTCTCATTCTGTTGGTCTGAAAGAAAAATTATTCTGGATATAGCCTAATCTAATAGGGATCTGACAGCAGTCTTTAAGGGTCATTATTCTTTAAACAGTCATTAGAAAAGCAAGATGGGCAGTATGTACCAAAATAACATCTGAAAGCAAATAGCCAAAATACTGTTGTCAGAGGTAAACAAATCACAGAATCACAGAATCACAGAATTTTCTAGGTTGGAAGAGACCTCAAGGTCATTGAGTCCAACCTCCAACCTAACGCTAACAGCCCTCCACTAAACCATATCCCTAAGCTCTACATCTAAACGTCTTTTGAAGACTTCCAAGGATGGTGACTCCACCACTTCCCTGGGCAGCCTGTTCCAATGCCTCACAACCCTTTCAGTGAAGAAGCTACAGAACTCCATAACTCCAGAAAATAACAGAAAATATATAATTTTAAAGAGGTATTTATTGTCCTTGCCCATAAACATGTATCAGTTCTCTTAAGTCTAGTACAAATCATGCATGCAAACTGGGACAAGAGAGATCTCACAGCATGTATATACATAGGAAAGGAGACTTTAGGGGTTTGTATGAATTAAATAAGGTATAAATTGATATGCATATGTGGAGTCCAGACATCTGAATATTTAGTTAAGGCCACATGTCTGAGTCATTTGTGGAAAGGTGTCACTTTATTTTATGCACCACATAGCAACTGAAAGACTGATTGTGAACAGGGTGAGACCATGAACCTATATTATCTAAGCTCAAGACCAAGCTGTAAGTACATAAAGCACCTGTAGATCAATTAAAAACCTCAATAGATAGCCAGTAAATCACTTTACTGCCATTATTTATCACTGCATTGTATCTAATGCCATTAATTCTCTTTTGTCTGTACTGCCTCTACCAAACTGTGGATACAAAATTGGAGTTTATGCAAAAGGGAATTATTCCCATTGGACAATTAAATTTACTGTAGCAAAGTTATAGGCACTTCATAGATATGTGTTGCACATGCACATTATAATTGTTAATTTTAGGGACAGTGGTGGGTACCCCACTGAATGGAAAAGGAAAGAAAGCAAAGAAATGCAATCTGAATGCAATGCAGGAACCTCTGCTGCATTTCATCAGTCTGCCACCTGAACCAACACTAGTCTATAAGAAAAAAAGACAGACTCACAGTTAAGACTTCTTACTAGCCTGACCTGTGGGAGATTGAGACAGACAGACAAGGATACAAAGAGTTCACAGGCTAATTTTCCAGACTGCAGCCACTGCAACAGTCTTATTAGGCAAGGTTGCACAGAAAAGAGAAAGACAATAAATCCATACAAGTTTCCTTCCCCAGAGAAACTACTGCCATGGAAAGAAGTACAAGAATAAGGTCCTAGGGAAAAATTATACTGACCGATAAATCTCTCACTATGCACTCAATTAAAATGAAATTTATATAAACAACAAGCCTCAACTATTAAAGTGTCTGGCCATCTGCCCACACCTACTTCAAACAACTGTTAACTATGAACCCCGAAGCTGGGCAAAAATACAAAAGACCAAAATTAGGTGCCTTCAGCCTTTTTCATTTCTTGCAGAACTGCTACATATGATTTATTAGTGAACAGATACTTGTCATCCATTTTAAAATTAAAAATCCCTAAGAGGCTCTGCTGCCCCCTCTATTACATTACATGCAGGTCACAAAGGTACAACTGGGAAAAGAACTGGGCTCCATCAGTCAAAAACTCTATTTTCTTCTGAAATGCTAAAATGTCTCTAAGTGTGCAATTTGAATCATCCTTAAATTCCCCAGTCCATTTAAGCACCGTGCTAATAGGATAAGAAGGTATTAAAGCATACAGTTTAATCCCAGTGTTCTTATGCTTTGGTTTGTCGGTGGCAGCCAGGGTTTGCTGCATGGCAGAAGTGACAAACTCTGGCCTCCGTCACTGTGGAATGAGGAGGGGCAAGCATTGGGACCTGCAATATTGCCCCGCACTTCCCCAGAGATTCACAGCTGAGATTTCAGAGCCATATTCTCCACTCCATTGCTCCAATTTCATTGTAGTTTAACGTCTCCAGTTTCTACAGGGTTACTTCAAAGAGGGAGAGGGTCTTAGCTTGGAAAAACTGGGGAGACAGGCTTCTCTGCATGTGCATCATATCCCAGGGATAAGTTCACTCTTCTGTGAAGCCACTGACAGAAATGAAGCGCAATAATGATGCCTGGGAGAAAACTGAATCTGAGAAGCCAAAAACAGACAGGCAGATTGCCACAATTAAACCATATTCAATCTCAATATCCTGAGCCCCTCAGCTAAGGAAATGTGTAAACTGGTTATCCCATCAGCACGTCATGATAACCCTTGTATAGACAAGGTGCATTGTACCTTCATCTCAGGAAATAATGCATACAAAAAGGGTTATATACATACCGAATATATAGGGTTAATACATACTAGAGGGTTACTCTTCAGGTCTGACTGGTACTGTGTATGAGCTGTGTTTATGATGTTTTGACATGCAAATATATTTTGTAGGTGAAAATGAAATGGATTTTAAGACAGCCGCAAAATCCCTTCCTCTGAAAGCCACGTGACTATACATGCCCTCTCCCAGGCTTCCAACAATGCCAACATTACGAGAGGGCCTGTGCGAGGTTTGTAGGTGAAGTTTGCAGTATGCCTGGCTGCAGGACACATTTCCCTTTTACTTCAGATGTGAGCTCCACCCTTCTGCTGCAGTTACCTGGTAGGGGTTTGCCTTAAAGCACTATATGCAGCCATTACTCTCTGCAAAACAGATCAGCTCCTCTCCTTGAGATAACTTTGTAACTGGCCTAGAGGTTCAAAATCATAAAACTTGTATAGCCTTGATATTTCCCACAAGGCAGCCATGGATCATCCAGACAGCATGTCTAAGGGGCTGGTAATTGAGGGGACAAATCTTTGGCTGCGATTAATTAGTACACTTCAGCCTGCGACAACACAGGGCCCATCAGGAAGGAACATGAACACATATGTGCCTCATAATTTTATTCAGACAGCTTTGTTCCTTACAGTATTTGTCAAATCTTAAATAATTAGATAAACTTTTACCTGACAGAACTTATTACACTAAATAATTAGGAGGAAAGAATACAGACCAATTTATTCAGGCTCTTAGTTCCAGTTGTACCCACTGTGCACATTCTTGCCAGTACATTAAATGCAGCCAAAGAAAAGCCCATCTGTTTCCACCCCTTCAAGAAAAAGTTGAGCATGTACAACAGACCTTCAGAGTTTCAGGGATTTAAACACAATCTTTGCTACCCAGCTTTTAATGCATATGTATACCACAATTCATCCTTTTTTAAAGTAAAATCTTACAAGTACAGCCAAGTCCTATCTTCTTTAGCTGGTCAGAACAAAGTCTGACCTATTCTTTCTCCAGTTTTTGTTTGTTTTTGAAGCCCATGACATTTTTTGCACCTAGCTCTTTCCCCAGAGGAAATATCTCAATGGTCAGGATTCTAACAAACAACAGCTGAGGTGCTGTGTACAGAAACCTTAGTATAATACTCCTGTTCACATGAAGAGTAGAGTAAAATAAATTGTATTAAAGAGCAGATTGTGGGTGAGGTTCTTCAAAGACTTTGCAAATAATCACAAATGTGTTTTAAAGTTAATAAAGGAAGATAAATTCTTTTTCCAGTTTCCTTGTCCTTCAGTAAAAAGTTAGAAAATAAAAGACATGATAGGCAGCACAGACACTTCATATTAAAACTGAAGTAAATAAGGTTTGTTTTCATATGTAGAACAGAGGTAAAATGAGCAGCCTTGATCTTCAAAGAAGATGAATTCCACCATTTGCATGTCAGCAAACTTCAAAAGACTTGAGCAAGTTAAAAGCAAATTAAGAAAATGGAAGAGAAAGTCCCTAATTAAGTGTGAACAACAATCTGGAAGAGAGACTTCATTTAAGTTGATGTTTGCTCATTAAATGGACATTAAAGCAAAAACCCTTCTCCATGCATGCCCCACAGTAACTGCTCTGTGCCTTGTGGGGATTGCAGGACTGAGTGCCTACTGAATATCTAACATGGCCATGGTGTGAATAGGATATCCAAGGGCCAGTTGTGAATCTGCCTGTTTAGCTAAATAGGGGAAGAAAGAAACAGAGAGCTTTGTGAGAGGCACCTTTGTCCAAACTGCTGCCTTCTGTGTGTATGGAAGGGAGTAGGTAGGGCTTTGATGGAAAAAAAGAGCAGTGCTTGGTTTCCCCAGGGAATAACTGAGTAGCTGAGAAGTGGCTATAATTTGATCTCTGCTCCATTTCTGGGGAAAAGCAAATACATCAAATACATGCTGCCCTTTACTCACCACAGAATGCCAACTGCCTATCAATCCCAAGCCCTGGGAGAACTGTCCAGGTGCAGGCTAATGAGCAGCAAACCTGGAGTCCAGGGCTCCATAAGATTATTGATATAAATACCTAAAAGAAATACACCCTACCTAAAGGTAATTAACACATAGGGCATGTATTAATTCTCAGATCAACTGCTTTGAACAAATACAAAGGATGTGTGCAGGTGTATGGGTGAGTGGGTGAGAGAGGATGGGTGTGCATGGAAATGTTTCCACATACTTACATCCAAAATCCAGGGTTGTTTCACCCCCTTATTACCAGATGTACAGTAGAATGACCACACAGTTAGCAAAATCAATGCAATCAGCTAGTCAGTGAGAACCATCATTTGGGAATTCTGAGTAAAGATTACCCACAGCAGCATAAAAGGCTGCTGCCCAGCCAGGCAAAAAACAAAGTGTAAGTAAAAAATGTCCAGAGAAGCATTAAAGGCTACCCAACCAGGCGTTAACAAGGGAGAATGAATGAGGTAAAAAAAAAAAAAAAAAAAGCTATGCAATTTAAACAAAAGTTAAAAAAAAAAAAATCTGTCAGTAACCCAAACAGAAATTTTGTGCAAGCTTTTGCTGCTATTACTATTTCTTTTAAATTTGTTCCAATATCAACTGGTAATATCTACCTCATTCTTCAATCATCCATCAGTTCTTTCCCTGTTTGCCAAAAGTACATTTTCATAATGTTAAATTTCAAGACGTCACTGTTTCTTCAACAGATATTTTAGATATTTTGGCAATAGTGAAAAGAATAATTCATATTCTGAAGGGCAAACTCCCCTGCAACAGTCATTAACAAGGTCTATTGTCTAGCAACTGATGCTTATAGGAACTTAATTCACAATTGTGTGGATCTGCTTCAGTTTGGTGAAGCAACAGCTTGATTGTTTAGCTAAATTATTTGCAGACCTCCCTGTTTTTACTAAGTGTACACCAAGAGAAAACTTTAGGAAGGCAAATATTCAGTGATAACTTTGAGGATGAAACTTTTTACACTTTTTCCAATCTACTGGAATACAAAGAGAGCCAAAACAGGAAAGTATATCTTGAAGAGTTAAGCAATACTCTCCAAAGTACTTATTTATTTAGTTATTTATTTATTTTGATGAAGTTCTGAACCATCTCCGGTAGCTACTGAACTCACTTTTCCATGTGTAGGTCTCAGTTCTACTGCAATTACTAAACCACCTAAGAGGTAAAATGGCCAGTCATTTCCCAAGTCCTTAAAAGTCATCCTCTTTTTCTTTAAAAATATCAAACTGAAACTAGAAGAAAACCAAACCAAAGAAAATTAAAATTCCTCTCACAAAGTTTGAGAATTTTAACTTAAAAAATTACACAGACAAACAAACAACAAAAAAAAAGAGCTCATTAATTCCCCGACATGCAAAAAAGCACAACTGCAAACAGACTTAACATGATACTTTGCACCTTAGCTTTGCAAAACCAACAAAGAAAAACCAAACCAAACCAAAATGTTGTTTTTTAACTAAATTGTTCATTTTAAATTTGGGCAATATCCCACAGAGAATTTGGGATGACAAGACTCATTAAGGTTTTAGAAAAGATAACCTGCTGAGGGTGGTCTTAAGGTTTGCAAGTGGTAGAAACCCACCAGAATCACTTTGGCAGGCTGTCACACCTCTGTATCCCCTTGCACACAGCTTCAGTTATGAAACATGCATGAAATACTATTTTTTCCTTCCATGTGGTGAATAAATCATAATCTGGTGAGGGGTAGGACTGATAGCTGTTGTTAAATTTCTATATTGGATAGTAGGTCAGAGGTTGGACTCGATGATCTTGAGGTCTCTTCCAACCTAGAAAATTCTGTGATTCTGTGATTCTGTATAAAAGCAGAGATTATCATTGTTCTCAGAAATTTCTAAACTTAGGATGTTTTTATTGAAAGCTTTTGTGTTGTTTACTAAGAGATAAACATCACCACTACCAGTTAATTAACTTTGATTCTTTGCTACTAATATTGTTATGGAACACTATAAAAATATAGGCTATATTCATAAAGGTCCATATCACACTGACACACATCAAGGTTTGCAAAAAGACAGGAGAGTCACCATTAGCTTTAATTAACCCTGCATAATTAATTAACCACTGCCAGGTGGCTACTGCCTTGACATGATGGAAAACAGTTGAGACTGTGTGTTATTCCCAAATACAATTTGAGCCCAGAGCCACTGTACCATGGAGCTTCAATGTATGATTCTTTATAATCTTGCTAGCAAAATCAAGGGTTCAGACACACAAGGTGTATGAGAACAATAAACAACTGGCATAGCCTATAAAATGCATACAACTAATGTAGGAATGAAGCATTGTGTCATGTTGGAAGAATGCAGGTGTATAGTAACAAGTGGTAAAAAAATGTGTAGCACTGGGGGAGTAGTGACCTGTAACAGATCTGATTTGCAGTATCACATGCCTGATCTTACTTGCAGTCATAGATCAGAGTCAGAGAGATTTGGTCACTCACAGATACAGGCAGTAACAGTGAAATTAAGCAATGATGGTTTTCTACTAGACAAAAGCACTGAAACAAAGATCAAGAGCTCTATGATAAATTTCCATTTTTGCTGTTGGCTTGAAATATATGAATCACTGAATATTGCTGTAACACTTTGACTCTTTTCTATAGATATAACTGAAGCTTTCCAGTACAGACACTATCTTCATGTTTATTCACAAAATCTCGCTGAAGTGGGCCTTAGCTTCAGTTCAGAATAAAGCCATATTAGCAAATATATAGAAAAAATGCATTTCTTTTTACACAATATCTGCTTTGATTGTATTTTGTACTTTCCCTCTCATTAGAAAAAAAAAAAAAAAAAAAAAAAAGTTAAAAATAAAACTCAAACAAGACCAAGCAAAAAGATCACTCCAGGGATTTCTGCTTTTGGTACATCTCTTTGTTGGGATTGGTCTGCTCCTGCTCTTCCTAGTTTCGTTCCTGTTTTATTTAAATTGAAATCTGAAAGCCACTCCTTACTTTCAGTTCTTTTTTTTTTTCTACCTCCACTCAACAACTCTGAATCATTGTTTTCAGCTAATAGTTAAAAGCCTCTATGAACAAGGTCCTTCAGCCTCTGTTAGGTTCCTCTGTAGAACTTCGGTTCCTCTGTAGAATGTTCTTGATTCTGCATACCAAATTTTTACCTAAGCCAGATTTTTGTTCTTTTTTTTTTGTTTGTTTGTTTGTTTTTGTAGTTACCTAATATTCAGAAGCTTTAATGTAGCTCATATCCTCTTGTTAAATTTCACATTTGAAGAGGGAATATCTATATTTTGTCAGAAAAAAAAAAAAAAAAAAAAAAAAGATCGAGTGAATTAAAAATAAAAACAAGTTACCTAAGTGTGTATTTGTTCATGTCATCTGTGCAAGTGTTCACAGTTGTGAGGGAATTATATAAAATATATACTACCCTATTGTTCGCATTTAAGGTAGATACTGCATTTTTTTTACAGAAATTTTATATTAGAGTTTAAATACTTTCCCCAATGGAAGTTTCATCAAAACCAATGCCTTTTTGTCAAAAGTTTTGGTAGTAATGAACTGACATTTTCTGATGAAAAACTTGCCCCAAACCCCTGAACTATCTCTACATACATCCTCATGGAATGTAGGTAACTACTGCCTTGGGCTCTTTTCTTTAATTGTATATATTTTCATCAAATTCTGGTGTCTCTTGTCAGTTTGTACAATCTCTGAGCGGTAGCTAAGACATTTACTGTATATATCTGTTCTTTGACTTAATGTGAAATTATTTCACAGCTTTGTATGTTTTTCTTCTTATTCCTAATATATTTTAACATTCAGAGATTTAATTTGACAAAAATATGTTCAAACTCAAGCAGCTTACAGGCAAAATAATTTAAGTCAAAACATTATACTTGGAGGCTAACAGGAAGAATCAGAGCGGTGCCCATTCAATCACTCGCATTAAATAAATGCCACATTATAGAACCATAGAATCATTTAGGTTGAAAAAAACCTCCAAGATTATCTGCTCCAGCCATTCCCCTACCACCAATGTCACCCACTAAACCATACCTGTAAGCACCACATCCAACCTTCCCTTAAACACCACCAGGGATGGTGACTCCACCACCTCCCTGGGGCAACCCATTCCAATGCCTAACCTCTCTTTCTGAGAAGAAATTTCTCCTGATTTCCAACCTTAACCTCCCCAGTGCAACTCGAGGCCATTCCCTCTTGTCCTATCACTAGTTATCTGAGAGAAGAGGATGACACTCAGCTCCCCACACCTTCCTTTCAGGTAGTTGCAGAGTGCAATGAGGTCTGCCCTGAGCCTCCTCTTCTCCAGACCAAACAACCCCAATTCTCTGCGCTGCTCCTCAGAGGACTTGTGTTCTAGGCACTTCAACAGCTTCATAGCCCTTCTCTGGACACATTCCAGGGCTTTGATGTCCTTCTTGTACTGAGAAGATTACTTGTCTCTTTGAGAAGTATCCAAATACCAAAATCTACAATCATGATTTAGAAATCAAAGACTGGACAGTTTTCATATTATTTTTGTTTTAAAGTAAAGATATGCCAGCCAAGATCCAAATCCTGTTGTATGATGTCCTGTAAGGTATGTGAGCTTACTACTGATATCCCAAATATCTTCCTGGGAAAGAGATTTCTCCTGTCTGACAGTTTTTTAACTTGTCACTGAAAGACTTTCAGGGAAATTTTGTACAATCCTAGAGAGCAATTCAAAAACTGATCATTTAGAAGGATAAAATGAAGAATGGAAGTCATGCCTCACAAATCTTGCCTTCGTTACTTCAGAAATTACTAACAAACTAGACATTTTCACTTGATGGTGTGCCTATCTGTGCTTGCCTACTCATGTGACATGAGTATGTTTAGAAATTTAGAAGAATTTGTAAGTGTTCTAATGAATTAATTAAGGCTCAGTTGCATACATTGTTTGGTTTAATACTACGAGAAGATATTTCTCCTTTAGTGAGAGGGTATATCACTAAATAGTGATATTCCCACATGACTGATGGGTAGATGACATCCAGGGTCTTGACTTTAGTAAGCATTGGACAAAATATTTTCTAATGCACTGAGAAGACCCTCAGTTTATAGGTAATTCAAAGCACTTCACAAATTTACCTTCTCAATATTTCATAAAAATCTGTCAAGAACTATTGACTTTTCTGCTACACTTTCCATATTAAGAATTAATGTGAGTTTCTCTCTTAAATAAAATAACATGTGATACAGTTTGACAGTGGCATAGAAAACAGGTAGAGGTGTATATATTTTCTGTGATTTTTTTCCTAAGACAGTAGCCAACAATTCTGCAAGGTTAATATTTAACCCCTGATTAAATCTGCTGGAATTGAGAAAGATCCAACTAACATTCTGTGGTACTTGGTACCCAATATAAGAAAAGCAGGAAGACTTGATAGATAGGGAAAATCTAAATATGGATAGTTAGGCTCATTTCAGTTGTCCATTCAGGTCAAAAAAAAAAAAAAATATATATATATATATATATACATATATATTTAATGCAGAAAAATCAAGGCAATATTTTAACTGTTAAATTAAAAGTGGCTATAATTATTCCTTGCCAGTGATTAGCCTGCATCCGTGCTTTTAGGCCTCCAAACCGGAGTAAACACATTCAAACTGCCTAGTGACAAAAAGCCTTATTATATGCCAGCTACCGGACTCCGACATATTTGAGAGTGCATTATTTGGCTTGAACCAAAATTGTAAGCAAGACCACATCCTTACAGTTTAACAGCACAAGTAGTAGATTTCCAGCTGTTAGGAATGTTCTCTGGACCTTTTTAAGTTACTAAAATAAATGCATTCAGAATGTCCCAAATAATTAAAAACATACAAACAAAGAAACAAAATACTATTAATACAGTATTTTTAAATAAATAAATAAATAAAAAGTCTTAAAATCTTCAGCAGCTTTAGCAAAGATACAGAGAAAGACACGGAGCACATAACTTCTCAAAAAATCCTATGACAGAGCTTAAATCTCAAATCCAGACTCCTGGATTATGTTCCAATGGTTTCATGACAAATCTTCCTCAGGAGGAGAAACACATACAGAAAATGTTGAAACACACAGATTGGCCTGACATATTTCAGTATTAAAATAGCTGAAGCATTTCAGTTGGTAGTGTGAAGCAGGGGTGGGCAATGTGCCTGGATGTTCAACAGAAAAAGTAAAAATCTTTATTTATTTTGTGTTAGTGAAATGTATGAATTTGAAATCAGGACAGCTTGCGGTGCCATGCTGAAATGTAGTCAGTTTTCAATGTGCAGTCCTTTCTTACAGAAATATTAGAAAAAAGACACCGCTTTTTTTCCCAGACTGTTTGTACCTCTAACATATAATTTTGCCATTAGTGAAGTGTGGTGAAAATTAAGTCACTCGTAGAGACCAATATTCTCAATCAATTAACCTTTTTTTTTTTTCATTGTTACTAACTCCAAGCTTTACTCAGCAATAAATTGGCTGTGGAATTCAAGCTGCTAAAAGCTTTTCAAGGGTCTTTAGCATTGCAACCATGCTGCCTCCACCAGAGCTCTAATCTATAAATCTGAGGACAGAGTAAGGTCAGGCTAAGAATGATTTCAGAGCCATAACCTTATCTCATGCCTCAAAACACGTCCTCTACCACCACATGGCTGGTTGACATCACTGGCAGGCAGTTTTCTAGCTAATAGTGATATCACAAAGACTTAAGGAATCATATAGAAGAGGACCTTCTAACCTCTTGTTTTTCTTATATCCATTAATATTTGTAGCTTCGCTACTTTCATAGCACAGCTGGCTGATGGAGTTCAGAGGCTAGTTTGTGCAGAGACTGCTAATAGGAATGGCTGTATCAGGGTGATGCGGAGGATCATCTGGGCCAGTAGGCTCCAACAGCTGTGAAAATCAGACAGCTAGGGAGGAATAAAGAAAGCCAGCAGTAATGTTTTCCTCATAGACTCCCTCAGCCATGATGAAATCATCTTTTACAGGATATTGTACAACAACTTACTCACTTTTTCACTTGGGCTACATATATTTAACTATGTGCTTAGGAACCCCTACCATAAATTTTCCCTCTCCACCTCTTCTCATCAAAGCCCTCCAAAATCAGAAGAATGGCTGAGCTTTTCAAACAGACTTTTCAAGGATAAGCGACTTTGTGCACCTCTCTTTAAACTCTAGGCAGTTTTTCGTGACTTTTACTTATACCCACAAGAAGAAAACAATATACCACATGCAGTTAGTGATGGAAATTTCTCGTATTACATCCAAAATTATTTGGAAAAGCCTGGAAAAAAAGAATGCAGCATGTGATGCATGGGAGGGTATCCATGGAGAGCTAACCATGGGTTTCTTTCTATATCTCAGCTATCCATTTTACCACTAAACAGTCTGGTCTCCTGAGACTTTTGGAAAGAGCAGCAGAGTACTAGACTAAATGGAAAAGAAAGCAACACTGACACTGCTTGCTTGCTTATCTGTGAAACAGAGATCAAGGAGGGAAGTCAGACACTTCATTTTCCCGAATCCAGAGCTACAGCATAACTTCCATTGTGTTTGCTGCTCAGATTGCTAAAGAGACCCTGGGTATGTTAAACCTTCCCAGTGAGTCTGACCTCCTGGTGGATTAGGAAGATCCCAGCGCAACGTATGGAGAACTCTGCTTCTTATTGCATTACTAAGGGAGTATCACAGCAACTGGTTGTAGTTTCTGTACTATAAAAAGTGAATATGTTAACTTTTTTTTTTCTCGGCTGAAATCTTGAAAACTGAACTTAAAATGTAGTCAGACTCTCAGGATCTCCCCAGTCAGACATGACAAAGTGCAGTAATGATCCCCGTATACCCTCCAGCACACTGGTTATTCATTGCCTTTCCCTCTTTCTTGCACCCAGAGAATTCCCTGCCCACTCCCAGCAGAAGGATGCTTGTTCTGGGTACCTCTTGACAACCTGGCACAAATTACATCTTTCTGGCACACCACCAACCTGCTCTCTCCCCAGCCTTTGCAAATACAGCATTTCACAGCTCTCTGAAATGTTCTTTCTGATGCTAGACTGCAGCTCAGCTTGCCTGCAAATGTTATTGCCTGTCTCACAGCAAAACCGTGCCATGCTTAGTGCTGTTGCCCAATGTTGCTCTGAATGATCATTTATCCTCCAGCACATTGCTCACTCTGTCACAGAAGACGGGACTGAGGGAAATATTTTTAAATGGGCAGGAGGGGGACAGCAGTACCAGAGGGTCACAGTGACCTGGGGACACTGACAAGACAATGCATGAGCTGCTGTGCTGGGCTCATTTTACATCCTCACGATGTCATATCATGCTCTTTGTTTTGTCCTGTTCACCTCACTCCTTTTTTGACCACACTGTTCCTGTTGAAGTAACGGTGAAACTGGCCCTTCTCTGCTTCACCACTTCTCAGAGGTTACTCATAGCTTACTTATTCCTTTATAACTAAAATAGAATTTGTGCAGTTTTTGGGAGCTGTGTCTTTCTACATCCAACAGAGAACATTTCAGGCACTACCCCAAAGCAACAAGAAAAGGAAATAATTCACTATAAGAGTTGATTAAAACATTTTAAAATCTTAACCAAAATTTCCTTAAGCACAGGGATACCTCACATAGCCTATTACTAAACACAAGAAAGAGAAGCATTTCTTACTGTATTTTTAGACTAATCAACCATAACTTTTGAACTGAATCGTGTTTCTTGAAAGAAACCTTCTGAAGGTAGCTAAGAGACATGTTTTGTTCTTTTATGTAATGTCTGTACTTCAGTAAACAGCTTTCCAGCACAGGCAAAAATGAACTGGCAAAAAAAACCTTTTTTTTTGAAATCAGTAAATAACTTATACATTATATATATAATATAATACATATCTATTTATAAATATAATAATAGCAAATAATTTTGGAAACAAGTATTAGGAAATTAAAAAAAAAAAAGCTGAAATCTATGAGTGGGTTTTGGAAAGAAATTTTTCCTGTGGATAGAATTTTTTTGTTCAACAATTTTCTGCCAAAGGTTTCTTACCTCGTTTCTAAGAAAAAGGGGGGAGGGAGGGTTGGTCTGTGTTGCAGGCTAGATACAAGACTAGACAAGGACTACACAACTGTGAGAAATAATGATTGAAAATTTATAATGTAATTCTCACATACATTTCCCGACTCTAAACGAAGTGGGATACTTCGACTGGGTACTGTTGGTAAACCTTTTTAATAAAATAAACACCTAATAGAAAATATATTTTATTCCAAAATGAAAAAATTGTGATTTTTCTTTTTCATCATACCTTTTTTAAAAAATAAATTAAAAAACAAACAAACAAAAAACATTGGAATGTTCAATAAGGTTCACTGTAGTAGTGAAATGAAAATCATGTTCTCCCACTTCATATTTTTCCCTCTGGAGAGTGGAATAATTGAAGTGCTTTTCCTGCCTGCTTAAGTAAAATTAAATTGAATTTTAAAGCACTTTGTTTTTATAACATTCAAAATCTTCACTGCAAAAGGAAAAATATTTTCATTTGGTTTTAAATGTTTTATACTTTCCAGTAATTTCTATTATCACATTGCCTAATGGTCACAGTCCAGAAATGGACTCAGAACAAGCTACAGTAGAAATTTACCACATAGAAGCTCATAGTTATTCCTGCTCCAGTTGTGACTATGGTACTTCTCAATAAGAATTTCCATGCAGAGGGTTGGGGAAGTTTAGTTAATTGGCTTTTAGTTTTAATTCAGTTTGTTTCCTGGGTTCACTCACATGGATAAACTCTATTTCTGTATCCTCCACTTTCTAGCCCAACTTGCTTGTTAATGGTGTCATACATTATTAAATAGCTAATATAATGCCTTCTTAAAACCATTATGAATAACTCTAATAGTAGAAATGTCAAGAAAATATAGTGCTTACTACGATGTTTCTAACTCACAGTGGAATTGTGATGCTTAATTAGTTAATGTTTCTAAATTTCAGATGAAAGAGGTTAATAAGTTCAAAGTATTGTTATTCCTATCTTTTTCAAAATATATTACCCCTATTAATTTCAAAAAAAAAATAAAAAAATAATTGCAGAGTCAGAACATTCACATTGAAGCTTCATTTCTATACATACTTATTTTTTGAAGTAAACAATAAAGCTAATGATATTGCAATTGAAGTTATCAGCTGGGCAAACTTAGACACACATACAATTTAAAGACAAGAGTTAAAGAACCATTTCAGTTCCCAGATATCAAGGACATTATAAACAGAATAAATAGTATTTAAAAACAAGAAAAAGAACATATTTGGCTTTGCTTGTGCAGTACACATGAAAACAGATTTGCACACTTCACTCATTGTCATTTTCATCCCATGCCAAATTGTCATCAACAGTACTTTCCAAGCTTGAATTTTCTACAATGGATTTATTTTATCCAAAAAAAAAAAATAAAAAAAAAAAAAAAATATTAAGAGACCCCTTACAGGTCTAGATTTTTTTTTTTTTTTTTGTCTTTCTGGCTCTATGAACTCATTTGAGAAAACAAATGCATACAATGATGCCACTTCAAGATTTGATTCAGCAGGGATATCTTGACCTTTAGATGAGCCACTATGTCACATTGCATTATCAAGTGGCACAACCCCATGTTCCTAATTCACAAAATTAGGAACTGTTTTCTTGTTCAAAACCAAAACTGGCATAGACCCATTTGTAATTTGAGTAAGTTACTAGCAGTTCCTGAAATGGCTTTCCTGGAGAATAATGAGATGGACCAGTGGAGTAAGAAACATGATAAGTGACTCCACAATGTAAAGCATAATGAATAGTAGCTCTGTCCCTGGCAGAAGACCACAGTAGCAGAGAACCCTGTCATGCAGTGTCTTTTATGGCAAGTCATAAATTAAAAGAGATTTTTATTGTGAAAGCTCCTGTCACTACAAGGAGGAAGAACAACATAACACCACGTTTCTTTTCAGGACTGCAAACCAAGGCCAAAATCTCTCCTCATGTAAATTATGTCAATCCATTCACTTCAGTTGCATTTTACCCACATTTATCAGCAGAAACAGTCATAAACTGCTTCTGTTTTAATTTAATTAATTATTGATTCTTCAAAATTGTTATGTTAAATAGCATTTTAGTTACCAGTGTCTCCTTGTAAGAGACAATCTGGCACAAAAAGAAGATTCTGTGTATAAGCCAATAGGAGTATATAGGAGAAGAGGCACAAGGGAGATGGGAAAAAAAAAAAAAAAAAAAAGCTATATAAATTTAAAAGGCCAGAGAAGTATCTATCTTCTACTGTAATTGCCTCACATGAACAGAAAAAATTACAACAATCAATTACAGCCAACACAGAAAGAAATCTAGCAACAGTTCCCAAATAAAATGTTACTTATTTTACAGGATCTTTCTTTCGCTGCTCATAAGTTAAGGAGAATTGAAGACTTAACTAAGTTTGGCTTAACTTAGGAAAAAATACCAAGTTCTCAATGCGTCTTCTCCAGTGTTCTATCCAGTGTTCTAGAGGCACCCATCAGGATAGCCAAATTTTTAACCACATTTGCAGAAGCGTGACCAACACTGTACAATGATCAACTGTGTTTCAAGGCTGACCTCACACCGGACATCCTGGACTTATGCATATACATTTGTTTGTACACACATACACAAGTATATTTAAAACTTGAACTGACCCAACATTCAGTCTACCCAGGACTCAATTCCCTTGCTGCAAAACTCCTTCAGTAAAGAAATTTATACTAAGATCTAATATAAAACTCCCCTGCTGCAGCTTGAGGCCATTTCCCCTCATCTTATCACTTGGCACTTGGGAGAAGAACACGATGTCCACCTCACTATAACCTCTCTAAGCAGCTAAGAGAATAAATTATTTATTTGTCCTTCCATAGTGAAATTCAATTGAATGCTATGAACTCCCCTGGCCTTAAATAGGAGCAGCTCATGTACATTTTCTGTGAACCAGAACATGATTTACAGTTTCATATCACTAATCAGTTATTTCTCTCTTGTATTCATTTAATTATATATTAATAAATCTTGACTTTTAGACAGAAGCTCTATGAGATGCATTCTCAACATGATTCATATGTAAATACCTATAGCATCATCAGTAGTTAGGCACACATGGAAAATTGATTATAGCCTTAGTTTTTTAGCCATTGCTCACTAATTCATTTTTTTATATATATACTTTTTTCCTCTGGGGATTTCTTGAACACCAACGTATTTGCCACACGTACTCTTTTTGCTGAAAATACATCCTATGAACAGTATTAAGTTTATACAAAATATAATTTCAGTCTAGAAAATGCAGATTTTAGACACCGCAAGATGAGAGAAATAACCTCAAAGTGCAGCTAAAGATGTTACAGAAGCAGGTCATACAGATCTGGTTTCCTAGGGAGCTTCTGTATGTTAGAAAAATGCATTAGGGGGAAAAAATGAAAAAAAAAAAAAAAAAAAAAAAAAAAGTTACTGGCAGCTCCAAACTGCACACATTAAATGTATCTACAAAGGACTTTGACGGGTCTCTACAAATCTAACACTTTCTGTCTTTTTTTTTTTTTTTTTCTTTCTAAAATGACTGGATAAAGCAGAAACAGGAATTAGTGCCTGGTACGACTATATTAGTGATATATCTGAGCTTCTTCTGCAGAGTTTAAAGTGAGATCAGAAACGTTCAAGTAATCAAGCTGAATCAGATGTGGGTTAACTGCTTTTTAAGTTTTTTTGTTGTTGTTTGTTTGTTTCATACATGTAATCTAGACTACCTTAGAATTTAACGCAAGGTTATGTTGAAAATACTAACAAGTAGACCTGATTATACTTCAGCTTTTCTTTCTTTTACTTTCCCCCCCCCCCCCCCCCCCCCCAATACCCATTTCCTATTACTTAGAGAGTTTGGCTCTTTAAATAAATCCCTAATGAAGATGTTAAGATGTGATGTGATGATATTTATGTTCCTAAATGTTAATTACCTTGTGTGATTAAAAAGAAAAAAAAAAAAAAAAAAAAAAAAAAAGATTCAGCAGAGCAAAATGTAGATCTTTTTTCTTAATGTACCATTTACTTATTATTAAGTTTAACAATAAAGTGTGAGCATCTTCACAAGTACATATCCTGCTGTCCCACGGATGCTGAAATATCAAGTGGTGCTTCTATGTTAGTGAATCAATATGACCATTAGAAAAATGTAATTTTCTGAAATGTCTGTTCAAGTACACAATGGTTCCAGAAATGGAAATCATCAAAATTTATCTATAACCAGCTTGGACATTCATTTGGTACCACTGAACGGAACTCTTTTACAGTCAGCAGGAACCAACCTTATTTTATATCAGCTGAGAATCCGGATGTGAGACAGAATGATAACAGAAATTTAAGCATAAAATTCTGAATCTATGCCTTTGCATTAGTTTCAAATTTGTGGTTATCAAGCAACCCATTATACACCATTTATCTTTTTTTTTTATTTTTTTTTTTTTATTTTTTTTTAGCTGACTTAGAGTATCAGGGATTATCATTTAAAAAAATACATGTAAAAAAATAAAATATGGGATCTGGGAAGTAAGTCATCCATCCATAGATTTTATGAATCTAACTACTTGGAGTTACACATTAAAAGAAGTGCTAACAGATTTGCCCTAGTCGCAGCTATTTCACAAATGGTGAGTGTTGCACATATTCTGTGCATATATATAAATAAATCATATGGAAGAAATCAGAGCTGATTGTTTTTGAAAGTGACAGAAATTGAAACTTAATTTAAAAGATTGATTTTCAAAAAATGCTGATAAGACACAGGGATCTTAGAGTGAGCAACCATAAGTAGGCATCTGAAAATCATTGGATGAGATTTTGAAAATCATAAGTGAGTTAAAACATCACGGTGTTGTAAATTTTTCTGCAGAGTGTTATTTTTCTGCAACAATACCATCACCCTTAACTTTTTCTCAGAGCAGGACTTTGCGGTTAGTAGATCAGTGTCACACAGAATATCACTTTGCCATTGGATTATAACTGGAAGGCAAGGAAAACATCAATACTGCAGCTTCTGATATAGAAATGCAATTCAATAATTCACACTGGTGTAATTGTACATTGCAGCTGACTGATGCATTATAGGATCTTAAAAGACTGTTGGAAAAACTGTAATAAAATGATTGTTGCTTTGAAATATTATTCAATCAGTTCTCTTGGAAAACAATATCCTCCTCTTAAGAAAACATGTAGTTTTGCTTATCTTATAATGGGTTTTCCATGTATTTGAGTCTATCTGCTTGTTTTGTACTTAAACTGCCCATTTCTAATAAAGCAAGTGTTCAGTGCTTTTTAGGAACCTAGTCCTGTTTGTTTTCTCTTTAATGTTTATTACTGCCCATGACAGATCTTTTTCTTATACTGCTAAGTAATGCAGAAGGCTAATCTAGGACAGCATTGCTCTCCTCGGGCAATTTAGATGAGATCAATGTTCATTAACATTGGTAATTTATGAGGCAATGGGACAGTGGTTTAAAAAAAAAAAAAAAAAAAAAAAAGAATGGCCAGCAGAGAAGTGGGAAATGTTATCCCATGGATAACATGTGGATACACCACATTCACTTTTTACACCTTCTTTGGACAACAAGGAAGAGCAACTGGTATCTTCTACCTGGAATTGTATAATGCATTTGACACTGTCCTACATGATATCCTTGTCTCTAAATTGGAGAGACAATGATTTGATGGATGGACCACCTGGTAGGTAAGGAATTGTCTGGATGGTTACATTCAAAGAGTTGTGGTCAATGGCTCAAATGTCCCATAGGAGACCAGTGACAAATGGCATTTCTCAAGGGTCAGTATTGTGACTTGTGCTGTTTAACATCTTTGTCAAAGACATGGAGAATGAAATTAATTGCACACTCAGCAAGGTTGCTGACGATGCAACCTGTGTAGTGTGGTCTACATGCTGGAGGGAAAGAATGCCATCCAGAGGGACCTGGACAGGCCTGAGAGGTGGGCCTGTGTAAACTTTGTGGGGTTCAACAAGGTCAAGTGCAAGGTTCTGCACCTGGGTCAGACCAATCCTAAGCACAAATACAGTCTGGGCAGAGAATGGATTGAGAGCAGCCCTGATGAGAAGGATCTGGGCGTACAACCATCAACCATAATGGGAAGCTTAACATGAGCTGGCAACATATGTTTGCAGCCCAGAAAGCCAGCCATACCCTGGGCTGCATCAAAGAAGAGTGGCCAGCAGGTCAAGGGAGGTGATTCTCCCTCTCTGCTCTGCTCTCATGAGATTCCATCTTTTTTTCAAGGGCATGCAGTGATAGGACAAGGAGTAATGTCTTTAAACTGAAAGAGGGTAGATTTAGATTAGACATTAGAAAGAAATTCCCTATTTACTAATTCCCTAAATTTACTACGAGGGAGTTGAGCCCTGGCACAGGCTGCCCTGAGAATCCCCATCCCATTCAGGGCCAGGCTGGATGGGGATTTGAGCAGCGTGGTCTGGTGGGAGATGAGCCTGCCCACGGCAAGGGGGTTGGAACTGGATGAGCTTTAAGGTCCCTTCCAATTCAAACAAGTCTTTGAGTCTATGAACACATCAGCATCTATTTGATTGCACTGCATTTACTTTTTTTTTTTTTTTTTTTCTCCATTCTGTCCAGCTGGAATGTCTTTTGCAATACTCTGTGATCACTGCCTCTTGTCATTTTGCTGTTAGCCTCCTTGAACCTGTTTGCTTAATTCTTTGTTCTTCCCTGTGGTGCTTCCCTGGCTCACTTCCAGTCTGGGCTCACTCCCAACATTTTTCCTTCTCCTGCTTATGGACTGTTTTTCTGGTAGAAATCACACGGCAACAATGATTTGCTTCATCTTTACTTTCTCCAATATTGCACAATATTTTTTTTTTCTTCATAATATCTCTATGATATGACCATTAACATTAAATAGGTAAAACATTTAGTAAGATCCTATTTGTCCTTCTCCGTATTGCAACATTTGTTCAAAATACTATATTCCTGTGAAGATCTCCATTAACTTTTCTTGAGAATAAGGTGTGTTTTGTTTTGTTTTGTTTTGTTTTGTTTTCCTTTTTAAAGCATGTAGCCAAAGGTAGGGAAAAAAAAATCCTTTAATTCCTCTATCCCAATAGTATATTTGGGCACACACTCTTACATTTTCTTACGCCCTATAACACCTGACTACCTGAAACATTAAAGGAAATTCTGAAATGTGGCAAGCTGTCTAATTGCACTTCACATATTGAATATTATTTGTACAAAAGAAAGATATACAAAAAATGTTTGAATTTGAAAGAAGTGTTTCATTCTGAGATATTTGTGTAGATGGAGTCTTTTAGTTGCTTCACTGCAATTAAATTTTAAAAACTTAAAATAGAACAGGAAGATTTTACTAAACACTTAAATCTCTATTTCTCACAGGTGGAGAGACTAAATAATATAATTTATCTTTATTGATAAATCTTTAAAATAATAAAAAGTTGACATTGTTTTGTAGTGTGGTTTATTTCTTTTATGAAAGAAGTAACAGATGCAGTAGAAACAGTACACTGTTACTCTTTAACAACAAAAAAGCCATTATCTATTAATGGTTACCTCTACTAGAATTTAATTCAGTAACTCCAATGACTTCAGTGGAGTTAAACGGAGTTACTGGGTTCAGAAGAGCTGACTTCTGACATATATTTTAAAAGTTATTTATACCTTTTTTTAAGTCCCATGAGTTGCATATTTCTCATGGGCTTGAGGAACAGTTGATCTGTGGGATTTTTTTTTTTTTTTCCTTTTATCTTTTAGTTCTTACTCCTCATACATAATTAAAATGATGCCATGGTGAGATGACAATAATAAGCCATTAGAACAACAAAGGCATGATACTAATACATTTATAAATCAGAGAACAGATACCAAAAACAAATTGCTAGAATGTACATAATCTTTTTTACTAATAGCTTTTCAAGCTGAATTTAATTAGAATAATGAAATAACACATGGAAAGAAAGTAAAATAAACACCATAAAAAGATAATGCCAGAAGACAATTACTGACATCCTACCAACCCTCAAGATCAATAACATGGCAACAAAAGTGGACGTCGTCAAGAAATTGAGCTTGACTAGATGTAGATTTGTTCCAATCCCTCCTGCTACTTGACAGTCTATATAGATGGGGTTTTGTTATTCCATGTTGTCTTTTGGAATGTTGCCACCCACTTTGTTTTAAATATGACAATAAACTTAATATTAAACTACACGTGTCTGTTCAGTGCTCTGGTTTTGGAGCAATAATATGATTTACAACAGAAAAAACATTTTTCCATATGTGAAAAAAGTTTAAAACAAAAATCTGGATTTGAAACTGAAAATAATACTGTAAGAACAGAAATAGTTCTTTTCAACCTAAAATTCTGAAAGATGTGTCATCATATTTTGTTTATTCAAATAGTATTTGTGCATTCAGGTTTTTATCAACATAAAATATAGGAAAGAAATATAATTATAAATATAAAAGATATAAAAATAAATAATATAAATATATTTTTTAAAAAAATGTTATTTTCAAATGCAATTTCCTGTTTACCAGTTTCTTCCTAAGATTTTTATGTCATATTTGTGCTATAAACTTTTATTTCTCTATCTGTCTGCAGTCATCACCAAAAGTCTACAGCATATGACAACATCCATTTCATGATGTTGCCGTTTGTTAAACTCCTTCAAGAATGATTATCACCTGTTTTACTGATGGGTTTTCTTGCCAGTTTTAATACATTTGTTCATTCCTCCAAGGTAACTGCATGTCTTTTCTCACATTACTTTAGACTGAATTAATAATGACTGTAATCTGTTAATAATTTAATAATGCATCCCTCAAAATTATATTTCAGGTGCTTGGCTTTGCTGATTGACCACATCATTTAGCAAGAGGAATTAATTGTGAAAGACTTGAAATTCTACATAGGTAGACGTGGCAAAACATGTGTGTTACCATGGAGCAAATCCGGAATAGCTCCCCTGACGTTAAAGCAGGTTATACAACACATTTGAAACTGAGAAAACTGATATCTATATATGTAAAAAGTAAATAAAAAGCTATAGAGAGTTTTATGCCTCTTCATTGGCTGTCAAATACTCTATGTAAATTAATAAAGAAAGAAAGAGAGAAAGAAAGAGATAAAATTAGCATACAGTGCTAAGTATCACTATTTATTGTTATTTTCAAATGCTTATTTCCCCCAGTAGAACAAGTGCATCTTTGCATTAGCTTAGTATTGCCAGCAGTTTCTAATCAAGGGATTTCAAGCATTTATAAGTTCAGTCTTAACTTACAGGTTAACTTACAATCTTAACTTACAGGTTAGCATTTTGTATTATGTAGATGTAATGTAGATATCGTATTTATAGCAAATATAGAAAACTAGTGTCTTCTATCAATTTAATTAATTTCACTGTCCTGTGTTCTGAAGACAGTGTTTAAGGTTCTCTCTCTTGCTTGCATTGGCCATGTTGCTATACCTTGCTAAAACACATCTAACTAGGACTTGAAGGTAATATCAAGCATAAATGCGACAATATGGAATGCATGCCATGTCATGGCCATGCCAATAAAGCTTTTTGTGGGGCCTTATGTGATTTGCTGTGAGTAAACACAGCCCTAAGTCCTCTGTGCCCTACTTTGCACTGCTACCCTGTGCAGCACACATAGATGAGTGCTGTTATACAACTTGTAATGAGTTGTGATAACCCATTTGAATGTAACCACAGGGGAATGAGAAGCCCATTTTTATATGCATTAGAAAGAATGAAAGGAAATTTAAATATTTCCTTAATAAGCAACAACTTTAAATAGATCAATAGATAGTGCTAGTTCAGCCAGTGTCCACAAGCAGCTCAACTGCATTTCAAACCATCAGATTTTACAGATCCAAATTATACAGGTTAAAAATGCATTTAAAACTGCATCCACAGAACTTAGTTTGAGTCCAAAAGGTTTAGGAATGAAAAATGTGAATCGCAAGCCAGATTCTCAGCTGACATTAAATCAGCATGACTTCAGTAGAATATCTGCCTCCAAATATATTTTTTGTTGGCAATGAAATATATATATATATAGCTTGAACTAACAATGAAGAATTTAGATTAAACAGAGGTTTGAAGTGCTGACTCAACATATGGCCCCATTAACTGAATTATAGTGAATTATTTTTAAAGCATAAATTATAAGTGACTGACACTTACATGTGTAACTATGCGCATCGATCACCTGCAAAATGAGAAATACAAGACTATTTGGAAGACCACAAAGCATACATATTGGTAATGTCTACAAAGACATTCCTGTAAGTGATTGAGCACAAGCTCTGGGAATGAGCAGCACATATTTGGTTTTGAACCTTCCATCTGACCGAATACTAAGCACAACCAGATGGCGAGTCATGTCCTAAAGTTAACATGTTTACTTTTCCACTTAGCTTCCACAACAATGACATTTCTTGATGGACCTTGAAAGATGAGTAGGTGATTTACAAATATAACACAGTTTAAACTAACATGCTTGGTGTGTGTGTGTTTTTTAGCACTACTGAAGATAGCAGATTCAAACAGGGAATTTCACTGTCCTATGTCTGTATCAATTCTGGGATCCAGGGAGTAGGGTAGCTACGGTGCTTCCCCTTTTCTTACAATATTCCGTAGACAAGCTCTGCTGCTGGAATAGGAGAGGAAGTTTCTCTTGTCTGTCAATGGTAGCAATTCTTTTCTCTTGGATAATGATTTAATTTAAAAATTAATTAAAATGTTTCATTACCAACTCCAGTTACCTATAAGTGTCATTCTCTAAAACTTCAGCACTAAGACAATGAGATCTGCAACAATTCTATTTGGAGGATAGGAAGAAATATATCTGGCGAATTTAAAGGCAGAATTTTTTTAAGTTTAAACTGTAGGAAAGGGGTGGAGTACATCATTCAGAACCTCCTTCTGGCTCTGTGCCCTTTCTTCACAAACCCATTACAAAATTATGAATTCTTAGTAGTCTGATGTTTCAACACTTCCTCATCTTAAGTTGTAAATGGAGAGCTTCAAATATATTTTGTTATTAAAGCAATATTGTTGTGTGCAAGAAGAAAATAACACCAAACATATTATACAGAAAAATACTCATCAACACAAGCATAATGAGGATTTTATCCCTTTCCCATTTCTAGCTGAGCATTACAAATTTGAAACACCATATCTTAATGGGGGTGTTTCATCTTTCCTGACTGTAAAACTATGATGCTTCAGGATTACTATCATTTAATTTATTTTCTGAAAATGATGCTGTAACCGCTACAGAATTTCAGTGTAGGAGAAAAAGGCACATTCTGTACTTCTGCCTTATGTTTATCAAAATATAAAGACCTTGGAGACTGTAGGGTGTGCATAAGAGGGGAGAAGGAAGATTATTTTCATTATTATTATTATTATTATTATTATTATTATAGAAAAGTTGAGAAAATTAAGGATTTACTAATTAATGCAAGTCAATAAACAGACCCCAGCAAGCCTAAATTACAGTTAGTAGTCCCTTTGTACAAGTGAAAACACAATAAAGAACTGGCACAATGTTAATTAAGTTTATGTTGTGCACTAGGGAGCATTTCAGAAATACCTGAGCTAGCACTAACATGGGTTGTAATATACACAGCACCATGCTGAACAGATGCATAGCTTCTCTTTCCTGATGAACAAGGATTCAAATATGCAACTGCTTTTGTCTACCCAATGGTTAGAATGAGATAAATAAGCCCATATGAAACTGGTTCTTTCCAAGATTAAACATGGGCTAATTGTTTGAGTACTATTAGCTATACAAAGTAAGAAGAAAATACTATGGTAATTCGAATTTATAAAGAGATACTGCTCAACAGTCTGCTATACAGTCTGGGAGAATGCATTACATTGAATTTTTGTTCTTAAATATTTAGAAATGCTTGCATCCAGAAAAATCTAGCTATACAGTTTCAAGGCTTGACTGCCATCTGTTCTCCACATACAAAATGCAAAACATCTGAGCTCACCAAAGCAAGTTAGCAAGGCAATCAGTAACCAGATTTGCAGACACTGTCACCCCAAGAGGCAGCAGCACAGAGAATTCCAGTGCATTAAACATGGGTAATAATCAAAGTTTCATTTGATGACAGGTAATGCAGATATTGGCCCCTCTTCCCCAATGCATGAGTATCTGTCCTGCTGCAATGGTACCTTTTAAAGCTGAGTGAAGAAGTCTTAAATATTTCCTCAGTGGCTCTGTTGCAGGTTGGAGAGAAAAAACACACAGTTCCTATAAAATGGAAGGGAGGGCTGCTTTGGAGGCCATCTGGCTACACAGCTTTTCTAACCTTTGGAATCTTTAGCTTTAGTGCACTGTGTATGATGGGCTACAAGAGGAAAAGGAGCCACTCTGCCAAGGCACCACATTGTTGGATACCAGAACCACTGTTTCAGTTCATCAGCAGGCTGAAGTTCAGAAGAATTTTTCCTGTGAATGCACAGGAAAATTAAATTCATGAGCCAACACTGTGTCTCATATGCATTTTTGAAGTGTTCAGAACAATGTGTCCAGAAAATGTCAGTGTGTTTGTTTTCTCCTGTTTCTTGCTGAGCTGCTGTAAGCTGCCACATATGACCTTTTCCTGACTTCATGCTTGGTTGACATCTGGTTACCATATGTTTGTATTGTTATTGCTCTACCCTTTTATTGTACATGGTGCAGCCTGAAAGATATCAATCTGCAGTACATGCAGTCCTTTATACAGAAAGTATGTTTTAGGTAAATGACAAAATAATAATAATAATAAAGAGCTGGAACATCTAGAAAACAATATAGTAAAAATAGAGTGTTATGGTATGAAATCAGAGAATCAATCAGTAGCAGGTTAGTTACCTTCTTGTTTGTTTGTTTTTTTAACTAGATAAATAGAATTAGTTTTATATTTTGATGAAATAGGGAAGAACTGTAGTAACATACATGCTTGAACTGAAACAGTTCAGCTAGAGACTTAGTTAGTCTTCATGATGAATGGAAAAAGAGCCATTAAAAATCAAGAATTAGTATTTAAGCTGTATTGATTCCCCGCCTGAAAGATAATACTTACTCAGGTGAATGTTCCCACTAGCTTTAGCTAATTTACTTCATTAGCTGTTAGTAACCTTCAGCTTCATGAATGGCACAAGACAGACACAGCTTCTAAAAAACTGCGAAGGCATATTCCTCGACTGTGGGAGGCTGAACTGGAGTTAGTATTTTTATCATTTGGTATTATATAACTTCCTAATATTTGTTGATATTCCAAAATATTGATGGCATGACAAGAAAGCGTATTTCTAATGTGAACTCCATTGGAAATCATTTGAATAAAGCAGCTCTTCATGAAGCCTAGTGTATGATTAACAGCAATTACTTATTCAGATTTGGAGATGCTCTGGCAGTCATTCCACACTTGGAGTGCCCATTGATTTTAGCAGGAGTTTTAAATAACAGATGAGCTGAACACAAGGCCCTCCAGGGAAATACGTATCGTGCAAACAATAACAAGTAGATCGTTCACTTTAGCTTTGAAAAATTCAGTTGTCAGTACGCTATTTTCGCAGTTGTGTGAGCAACAGAAGATCTGTCTCACAGAGATACTTGTTTTTCACACTGGTGTTACAGTGCAGAAATTCCCAAAGTTGGAAAGGGGAAAGTTTGGATGCTGAACGTCTGGGTGATAAAGGATGGCAGTGGTGGTTGGGTGAGAGCTCTGATCTCAGTTTCTGTCCACCCTCAGTAAATTGAACTCTTTCCTACCACAGAGGACGTCTGAACCACAACATTAGTCTTGATTCTGGTTTTGCCCCTCTGGCATTATGATTAACTAAAGACTACAGTTTAATATTTTCAGCATTCCAGGCATATTCATCGGTTTGCAAAGTTTGTGCAATCACTCACACTGACAGCTCTGCCTTGCTGATCTCTCAAGTGAGTGTCACCAAGGCAACATGCAAGATAAACTGTTTATAACTTTGCAGAACTTACTGGGGAGACAGTGCTGGAGTGAAGGATGCTGCAGAGTGCTAAATGGTTTCATCGTCCATGAGGTTCTCAGCTATCATGCTGCAAATACAGACAGAGGGTGCCTGTAAGACAGAGCATGATGAGTCAAAAAAGAGCCATTTTATGTGACATTCCCATGTCATTCTTCAGCATGTCACTCAGGCACTAGAAGGAATACAGAGATCCACCAAAGATCAGAGCAAACTTTTGGCTGTTTACTAGAG
Source organism: Aythya fuligula (assembly GCF_009819795.1). NCBI lineage: Eukaryota > Metazoa > Chordata > Aves > Anseriformes > Anatidae > Aythya > Aythya fuligula. Next base: position 30,722,491 of record NC_045564.1, read on the forward strand.
AAGGTTTCATGAATCTGTCTGGATTTTTATGTCTTATTACAATGCTAAAGATAGTCACATTATTGTAATATATAGGGAACCAAAAAGTTTCTCTAAAAAAATAAAAAAAAATAAAAATAAAAAATAAGGCCCCAGAGCTCGAACGTATTTTTTACCTGGCTTTCTTCAAAAATGCTTCACTAACACCTTTCTGGTGTCTTACAGCTCAGGCCTGACCTAACCTCAGTAAAGTGTACTTTCTTTACTTGGAAATAATATGCTGTATATTTTAACAAAAAGACCGTTGCTGGAACAATTGGGATGATATAGCACATTAATGATGTGGGGAAGGAATTAGGGCAACCAGCTACAATTGTCATGTTTTCTCTGGCTGAGTTTTATCTCATTTCACTTAGCATGTTAAGGTGGTAGAGAAGTTGGATCTGACAACATGCATGGGCAATTCCAGCTAACAAAGCAGCAATATGGAAAGTCAGAGAAGTTAAAGCACCTTTTTCCATGAACAGAGGACAGAAATCTCTGAGGTCTACACTACAAAGTGATGCCAGTCCTCAACCTTTTGCCTAAACTTTTTGAGATAGCCATGGGTTACAGAAGTACTCATCAACAAGACTGAAGGTCTTAGGAAATTATCTGTTATTATTGATGTCTGCCTTCTTTTAACAGAATATATTCTCTGATTTCTACTTTCTACTTTTTTCTCTTCCCATGAATTTCTGACTCAGTCACACACGCTTTCTCTGGTGTCTTTGCATTTCCTTGACTTCCATAAGAGTCCAAATATGCAGAACAGCAGTACCCTGCTAATAAATTATGCACTTCTAAAAATAATCTTTAATTTGTCTGGCCAAGGAATGGTGTGTTTGATGGAACAAGAGTGTAATCACTGCTCCAGAGCCTGTCTGTATGTTATATTGTGCATGTTAAATAAAAACTGAAATCAATCATTTCAGATTGAAACGAAAAGTAGAAAAAATATCAGAGCCTTCTGTATAGCTGTGTACTCTTTTTTTTTTTTTTTTTTTTTTTAAAAAAAAAAGAAACGTGACAAACAGCATTGTAATATATAGGGAATAGATACATCTGTATCTTGTTTTGACAGACAGCTAGGATGAACGTATGACAATGACGTGTTAATAGCATGTGTCCTGCACTGTGGAAACTAGCAATCATAGATTTTAGCTTGTGTTTTAAACACAGAACTACTTTTCTCTTTCCTCTATTTTTTTTTTCATGTCTACAAATTGTGTGAGGTATATGTACATCTGTCAAGAATCTATCACAATATAGCGAACTATAATAGTGAAATATGACTCAGGAATAACGGATTTTTTTTCATATTTGGAGACAAAATGACATAGAAAATGTTTAAAAAGTACACTTTCTAACACTCCCACCCACCCGTGATCAGATTAACCCGTGATCAGATTAACAATTATATTTTTATATTTTATATTTTTATAAGGGGTCAGCAAAAGTTGTTTTTCAACTAAAGTCAGTTTTAGAACAAATAACAATGTTTCTAGACAATAATTTTGTCAATAAATCTGTACAAAATTTAGTGAACAAGATTTTGGGAAGAGAGAGAATATGTATAAAACATGTAGGAAGAGGAGGGGAATAAACAGAAATATATATATATTATTTCTGTTTATATATATATATATATTTCTGTTTATTTATTATAAACATGTAGGAAGAGGAGGGGAATAAACAGAAATATATATATATATATTATTTCTGTTTATATATATATATATATATTTCTGTTTATTCCCCTCCTCTTCCTACATGTTTTATACATATTCTCTCTCTCTATATATATATATATTTTTATATATATATATATATTCTCTCTCTCTCTATATATATATATATTTTTTTTTTCCCAAACAAATGTTTTAACTTTTTGCTGTAAAGTATCACTTTAAATTAGCAGCATTTTAAAAGCAATCCAAAACAGAAGAAAAAAAAAGAAAAAAAAATAAAAAAGAAGAAGAAAAAAACAGTGGCAGTAAAGAATTGTGATTGACATGAAAGGAATTCCCTCCACCCTCTTTTTCACATTAGCCACAAAATTGTAAAGCCCAACACGAAACTGTACCTGACATAAGCAATGCGGTCACTGATCTATTTTAGGAAACTAGAGACAGACTCAAAATGCATTGCTCTTATCTTTCATACATTACTTACTAAATAACGATTGTTGCAGGGGAACTTGCCTGCCCATATATTTCTCTTGCATTCATTGGCCTCTCCAGAGAATCCCTGTGCTGTATGTCAGAATAACATTCTGCTCTCCCTACTGAATTCCTGTCAACAAGGTCTGAACTGTAAGCGTGACTCCTGCAGTCCAATTACTTAGTGAAACCAGCAGCTACTGTCCTGGGATGGTGATTGCTTGCCTTAAATATTGCATCTTACAGGAAAAAAAAAATATTTTATATATATATATATTAGCAAAAATACTCAGGAGAAGATCAGGAGCCAAGCAACAGTTCCAGCAACATTGAATGAAACCTGAGACTATGTCTATCTGCAGGAGATCTGGCCTAGAAGCAGTGCTGGTTTGAGAAATAAGGTGCTTTTATCATAACAAAATGCAACAAAAGCAAAAGCCTTAATTAAAAGGTATGATGAACTGAGAATTATTCTACTTACTGAGAAGTTTGCTGAAAACGGAAAAGTAAAGCTTCCTCTTGTGATTAAAAATATGCAACAGGTTTACTTGCCACGTGCTTAACAGAACACACAGTGGCACTCAACAGTTTGCTTACAGATCTTAACAGGTGCATCTCCTCTGCTCTTAAAGGCAGGAAAGAAACTTATATTTCCCATTATTTCAATGCCCCTTTTGCTGTCCCAGCAGAAAAAAGCCAGTGTCACCACAAAGCAACCACAAGCAGTAATACCTACTTTGCTATATGGAGTCCAACAGCGGATCTATAGAAGTTCCTTTTATTCTGGGACGGGACTGAGCTGCTGGAGTCAACTCTTTGTCTAAAATGCTAAGGATCACTCCAGGATTAGCCAAAAGAAACTCAGATCCTCTCTCTATCTTCACTGAAAGGATACAGAAGCCAAGCAGAGATGCAACAGCCAGGCTTATTTCTTATTATAGCCCTGTCTAGTCAAACAAGGACTGGGACAATTTTGCCTAATACAAACAGTCAGTGGTGCATTTGAAATTCCCATTTAGAAAGACTTCAGACTGTAAGTCCATTATGCTTCTATGAAAGTTATGCTCTTAAATTAGTAAGGATTAAAACAGAAAGCAGCTTGCTACTATATCTCAATTTAAATGTTGAAGCACCACATTTTTTTCTTTCAGGATCTCTGCAAGTAAAGCATTTTCCTTTCTTTTATTGAATTCTGCTGTTCACAATAACAGACTAAAAGTTTTTTTCCAACCTGAACTAATGAACAATAAATCATTTAAAGCATGCAAACGCAGTTCAGAGAGAAGGAAAAATCAATTGAAACTCATTGAGCTTCCAAAGTAGATTTTTCTGCATGATGTTTTTTGGTTCTCCTTTCCACAAAACATGTTCATTTTAAAGAATTAAACAAAACAGAATAAAAGAAAAAGAGATAATTTTGATTCATCTTAAAAAGTGTTAAGTAGCGATCATGGGAAAGGGAATGAAGCCTAGGAAGTGAAAATAAAAATTTGTCATTTTTTCCTTTTGGAAATATTTCATACTTATTTTCTCACATAAAAAATATTTTCTCTTCCAAATTCCCCCAAGGCACTAAATAATATAGCTCTATTAGACTTATTAAAAAATCTTGGTAGCATTAGAAAAAGAAATTCAAACCACAAAGACACCCAATGGGAAAATTATGACAAATGATCTTAATTCTGTTTTACCATTCCTCTACTTTTCTCTACTACAGAATATGAGTGCTGAAAAAAAATAATGTAGCAATAGGAAACCCAGCATTAAATTATGGAAAAAGAAGTAAATTTAAGTGCAAAGTTTTCCTCTTAGAAGTATAAGCCATCCTTCAGGAATATTTTCTGTTAGTTCTTCAGTTTGCAGTTAATATCTAATTATAAATATTACAACTGGGTATCCGTGCTCCTGCAGAGTGATGAGATGTGACTGCACAATATGTGATTCATGTGTATACATTCTTTCTCTTAGTCCCTCCTGATATTTAAAGATATTTATTTATATTCCAGAACCTTGAACTTCCTTATGCTGGCAAATATTTGCTTCGTAACCCCTCACCTGTTTTGAAGTGAAAGACCATTGTAATCCTCATTTTATGAATGCTCACTAAAACAAGTTTGGCCCTAGAATTTTAAATCTTTGTAAAGAGTAGGTCAGAGGGGGGTTGATTTTCATAAGACGGGTTACCCTCAGGGCCTTTGAACTCCTTAAAACAAAATTTGGAGCCAAGTACCATGAATTTGCTGTTGACAACTCTTTAAATTCTTGGGTGTAACCACTAGTGCACAATACAGAGTAAAGAGGAACACTGGACAAGAAATTGCGCTTGTTTCAGTTCCATGTGATTAAAAGGCAAATGAATACTAGTTGTGGAAACATAACTGTTACTTGAAAATAATGGGTCTCACTTACACGACATTCTAATAACATGCAGTTTGCAGACCAGGGTAAATTTTGGCTTCATTAAAAAATAGTCAGCATTTAGTTTGTGGCATCCCTGATCTTCCTTACTAGAGAGAGTTGTAAGACCAGACTTGAATTCCTTGAGTAGCTAGATGGAGTACCTTTGAACCATGCCTGGCAGCCAGTCTTGTACGCAATGCAAACCTAAGAAAATAACCACACTTTTAGTTTTAATTGATCTATTTTCTCACATATGTAATTATGTAAACTGCATTACCTTGCTCAAGGCTTGCTGTAGTATATAAACATCTAGTTTATATACATGATGTTTCCTTCAGCATAGAAGTCATTCATGAGGAAATTGTAACCAATAAAACAGGCACTCAACAGCAAACCTTCAGGGACTGATGCTTAATGGACCATGTGAAAAGAGGAGTATACCCAAACTGAGAGGGGAGATTCTGTTTAATTTATGAGTAATTTAGTTAATAAACACAAAGATGTATATACCTCACAGATATTTGCATGTAAACAAGGTCATCTCAAGAGCATATATTTCTCAGTTTTTATTGGCAATTTTAAGTACAAAACACATTTAAGCAAAAATCAAAGATCCTTTTCTAACCACCAAGAACTTGAGACTGTAAAGATGGAATACAATCTGTGGATTTAGTCCTATGCAAATGTTTTCTTGATCAAATGTGTTGTGTTTAAAGCAACTGCATTAAATACATGGAGCAAACAGTAATGTAACGATGTCAGATATTGCAGTGATCAGATTTCTTTCTGTTTTAAGTAAACTTTTCCATAGCAGAATACAAGCAATAAGAAAGCTGACTTTGCTTTGAAAATGTGCTTGTTATAAAGATAAGACAAATCCTGTACCAAATGACACAACACTCATCTTTATAGCTTCAGAGGTCAGCAAGAGATAAGGCAGGCTTTAGAAAGAAATGCTGCTGCTTTACAAAGCAACAGCAACAATACATTCATAATGAAATCTATTCTAACCATAAATTTTCTGGAAGGTAGGAGATGACAAAGAAATCATCTTTTAGGTAGTTTCAACTACTCTGTGTTTTCAAGTTATTCATTCTGAGCAAAACAGCCTTACAACACAATCTCCTGGACTTACAAGTAATAGCATTTTATGGTCATTTATGTCAACTTGCTATAGTGTCATAGCAAGTATCATCTTTGAACTTGGTTCAGAAAACAATATTTTTTTTTCCAGAAATTCCTCTTCCACAGTGGGTTGAAAGGACTCAGCTCTGAAATTAGATCTGTTTATGGAGGAGCTGCACTCTTTGAGTGGGAGAAGCCTAACACAAGCAAACCTCAGTATGTACAAACTGTGGACTATGGGAAGGATGTCAATAGAGTGCAAAAAGTCAGGTTTTATGCTCATAAGCATAATGTAGAGGAGGCTACAGTTTACATCAGTTTTGCAGTGGCTTCTATGTTTTGCACAAAATCACAAGGATGGGAACAAATTTCAGTCTCGTTTCAGAATCTGGATTGCCCCTGGTCTTTCTCTTTCACTGCTGTGGTGCTCCAATACATTATCACAGCTTCATTCTACCTGGGTCTGCACATGAAGTTCAGCAGCATCGAGCAGTTAATAGTGCCTGCAAGGTGCTTGTACAGCTTTATTTATTGAGATGCATTTTTCTGTTTCAGCATTAGATCCAGATCATTTAACCAAGAAAAAATGCAACAACCACCAGATGTTATGTTGTGCTAGTGACTAATTATCAAAGAACATGAAAGACACGTCATTTTTTGAGGGTGTTAGAAAAGATTTAGTGAGTGTTGTGAGAAAAAAATGGGATTAAGAACTCTTGGAATTTAGAGTTAGGAGAAACATTTATATATAAAAATATGGGGAATGCTATAGCTTTTCCATAAAGGGCAGAACATCAAATGACAACTTGCTGAGGTTGGAAAGCACCCATCTGTTCAGAGCAGAGTCATGTGGAACAGGTTACTCAGGATCATGCCCAGTCAGGTTTTGAGTATCTGCAGAGACGGAGACTCTGCAACTTCTCTGGGCAACCTGCACCAGTGTTTAATCCCCTTTACACTAAAGGAGTTTTTCTTTATTTTACTTGTAATTTGATGTATTTCAAATTGTGCCCATTGCCCCTTGTTCTGATGCTTCGTACCACTAAGGAGTTTAACTCTGTCTTCTTTGCTCCCTCTTTGAAGTATTGATACACATTGTTAAGACTCATCTGAGTCTTCTCCAGTATGAAGAGTAAGAGCTTTTTCAGACTCTACCTGTATATTAGATGCTCCAAGATGTCATTATCTTCATGACTGGACTTGCTACAACTCAACGAACCACTGCAATATTCCCTGCTGTGGGACAACAGAATGTCAGACCTTGAACTCACATGTATGCTAAATATTAAACATGTGCCTAATCATGATTCTTAGTAAGGAGTTTATATTGAAATCTTTTCTTTAAGCAAGTAAATCAAGATGAATTCAGTGAACAATTCTTGGCAGTTATCTGCCAATTTTTAACATCTTTGGTGTCTGATACCGCTAAGAAGTAACCATCTCCTGGGGCTTTCAGAAGGCATTGAAGATAATCTGAATTCCTCCCTGGAGATGTTCAGAAACATCATGAGACTCCTTTTTAATAATGAGGATTAGATGGGACAGTGGTTGTGAGATCAGACTTACTGTAATATCAGACATCCAGAGGGTGCAATGTACCTACTTACCACTTATCAGTAGGTCATTGAAACTGGGTATCAGTCCTAACTGTTCACTAATCTTGTGCTGCTGCTATCATTCTACTGCATTTACTTCAGCTGCATAAGCTTACTACACAACACGGTTTAACTTGAAAAGTCTTCTAAATCATCTAAAAGAATAAGTCTTTTCAAAATTTGGAAAAAAAAAAAAAAAAAGTTTTTCTCAGTCACTGCAAGGAAATTACAGGGAACTAGTTATTTATACCTAATGTACTGTATTATATAGTCTGCAGGTGAACCCAGATGCCCTACCATGCTCTGAACATGTTGCAGTATTATGCCACAGTGCCTCTGCTTTATAAACTCCTATACTGCCACGCTCAAAAATCAATGTGTCGTTCTTTGCTTTTACTGTCCAAGTCTTGCAGAAGCTATGTGAAGTAAAGGAACCAGAGCAGATCACAGGTTCTTTGCTTTTTTTTCTATCATTTTCTTGTTATAATATAAGTTATAATGCAGGTCATAGCTCCAGCACAGGTTAAGGCAAAATTCTCTTTTTCCTTCCTTCCCTCACAATGGCTTCAGCAGTGATATTACATTCTGATGTTTTCACAAATGCATAGGAGCTAATTTCAAAGTCAATCCTTCTGGCCTAATGTCCCTGGATTTCCCTTAGGGCAAGAAATTTATTCTTTATAAAATACCCTGTTTATTGCCTGACAAAGAGCCTAGTCTTGTTAATGCAGCTGATAATTTAGAATGGGCTAGAATGTCCCAACAGAAGCTTTTCTCACCTCTGTTCCCCACAATGGAAATTCACTTATTGATGGGCTACTGTATAAACACTGAGTTGAAGGCAACAGAGAAATGTTTCACTTCTGTCCTCTCCCTCTGTTGCTAGAGCATCACAGTCACTTCCCTCCTTATGACTACTTAATATTTTGACAATGCTCTACATCTCCGCAAAGGTGCAGAACTGTTAAATAACTCATGCTGCAAAATTTGCAAGATGGGTGCATTTGAGAGATAGCCAGAAATTTTCATTTACCATTTTCACAGGAAATTTCTGATGTATTGAAAATTAAAACTGTTATTAATTTTCTAAGAAAAATCTAATTTTTCCCATTTTTGTTTTGAAAATGATTTTTTAAAATAAGAACTATTAAAATAACATTTTTCTTTTTGATTGAAATATTTTTTATTATTTTTAAATACATTTTAAAAAGCTCTGTTCTTAAAACAATTAATGAAAAGTAAAAAGTAAGCTAATTTACAACCATTAAATATATATATATATATATGTATATTGATTTTCCAGGTCTGATTTTTCTCTAAAGATTGAAAGCATGGAAATGTTCAGTTTTTTTTTACTTTGATTAGCATTGCAATAATTAGCAAACATGAAAAATGCTAGTCATAAGGGAAACGTTTCCATTCAACACTTACATATTATATCACTCTGCAGATAGGGAAGTAGCAAACACAAGCAGAATGATTTTACAGTGTCACACATTTGGTGGCATATCCTCTAGCAAAGCTCAAGGTTAGGGACTCTTCGATGTTTAGGTTTAGATTGTTATATCTCAACCGCAGAGCCTGGGATTTGACAGGACTCAGTCAGAACTACTTGTGAATGTGAGGACTACCATTTGCTTCCCCACATAAAGGTCTAAAATTAGATGGTTGTTACATTCTTGCTTTCAATGAAAGAAACTGTGCCTTGGACTCTCCTGTATTCTGAGGTATTTGAGCAAAGAGAGAGATTTGAGCAAAGAGAGAGAAAGGAAAGAAAATAGCAGTGCCTGTATGGCAGGCTGCTGTACTTAAAATGCACAGAGCACTGAAACCATTACTGCAGAACAGCGAACATACAGCAGCTTGGGAAATCACACAGAAAACTTCTCCTGAATATTTCCATTCACAATTGCATTAGGAAAGTTAATCAGGTATTGTAAGATGTACCAAAATAAGTCAATTTCACAGTTATACAAAAATGGAGACAGTGATAAATGTAGTTTAAATAAAGTGGTGTGTTAGATCAACTTGCTTAGTGAGAAAACTGCACTGAATAGTCTCAAAGCTGAGATTTTGCCAGAGATAAAACTTGCATATCTCCATTTTTACATATACCTGGAATGACTAAGGTCTCTGTATTTATTCGCTGCCATTTTAAATTATGTGCAACTCACTACAGAATTGAGTTACACAGCATATTATAAATACTAAATATAAAAAATAAAGTATATATTGTGCTAAACGGTTGCTCACTAAACTCTCTCTTTAAGTGGAAAATAGTTTATATGTTTTGGTTTAACTGTGTTGTAAATCTTTTCCTATAACTACCCACTCGAGTCATTTCTCCACTAGGCATTTATAAAATAAAAGGAACACACACCAGCTCAAATTGAGATGAATAATAGTTATGACACTATCCATACACAGCATATTATTCACAATATAAAAATAATCAAACTAATGCTGCTGTAAAGGTGATAATGTTCAGCTAGAGCACTGGGATCTCAGGAAGACTAAGGCAAGACTATATAGATATGCTTTAAAGGGGAAGAGATATATTAAGATCATGCAAAGTGGTGCTGTTTGCTATATCAAACAGAGCTCCCTGTACGGGACAGGGACCTATAAGGATGCAAACATTGATCATTGGGCAAATTCTGCCCTTCAATACCTCTTTAGGACCTATTAATGGCACTAGCTATGCCACTGGCATGGTTGCTGCACCAACAAAACCGCACCGAAGTACTGCTGTGTATAAATATGGGGCCCATTGATTTATATGTTAAGAGGATAAGAAGATGGGAAATACTCTCAGACCAACACCCACCGTGGTGTATAACTTCACTGATATTTGTACTTAAATAACTTCAGGTGATTAAAACCTTAGGTCTTCTTTCTGGCCAGCTAGGACCCAAATTTATTCCTTTCTATGAGGTCTCATACAATACATATTTATAGAGAGAGAGGGAAAGAGAGAGGACTACTCTAAAGATAAATATTAGATTCCATTGATTTAAATGTTTACAGGGATATAGAGATTTAAGTCTTAAAGCAAAAAAATTAAAATAAAAAAAAAAATTAACTAATGCTTCTAGAATTAGCACCCTCCATTTTCCCTCAAATACTCTATCAACTTCATGTCATCTTACAGCTGCCATGAGAAGATATAGGTGTTGATATATGAGAAAAGCATAGGTACTTTAATGAAGCGCATGACTGAAAAGGCCATGAAGAAATAAAAAAGCCCAAATTTACAAAGGGGATTAGAAGATCAGCAAATAAGTCATGGTGCTACACATTGAATAATGAGAATAAAAGGAAACACTGAATTGCTACTTATTTAGTGAGACACATTCATCCAGTGCACTGAATGAGGTAGGAGCCCCATGGAGAAAGCAGTATGCGATCAGGTAATTAAAGACTGTATCATAATGCATGAACACAAGGGAGCCAAATTAAACTTGCACAGAGCTATCAATGTAACATTTCCTAACTTTTCTGCATTTGACTTTGTAACCTTAACATTCTTAACACAGCAATTTTTGTTTGGGTTCTTTTTACATAGTCATTGGTATACATTACCCATGAACAATTTATTTTTCTCTTAATGATCTAGCATTCATGTAGCTTAGCTATAGCTTTCCAAGCACTGTGGAAATGTGATTAGGTGATGCAGATAATCACCTATAGACTTGGTAAAAAGAAATTAAAGGCTTCAAATTAAAACTGTGAAAATGTACATTAAACCATTCACTCACATACGAAGAGACACTTTTGATCACAAAAATGAGCTACCAACTTTTCCAACAAGTTCTTACTTAACTTTTCTAAAGGAACACAATTTATGTGATTTTGATGACTGTTTGTCTACCTCTATGTTTGCCAATCCTTCTCATTCTGATGAATTCAAAATCTATTTGTGAATTATAGGGTGTATAAGGAAAAATAAAGGTGTTGAAGATAACAATTTTTTGCATATTTAATGAAAACTAAGGTTGAGACTGGTTAGGAGACAGGTTAGAGTAAGACTCTAAATTAGTGAAACGAATAAATTTCATCCAAAGTAATGGTAGACAGAACATGGCTATTATTCATTCTGCTTTTCAGTATAAATTATGGAAATATATTTTGTGATAAGCAAGCAAGAATTCAAAAGTAAATAATGTTACAATTTTATTATTTTTTTTTGTCTCTTACTACGCTTTCTGTGTCCCTCACTGTTATCTCACTTCTTCATGGATTCATTCAAAACCTGAAAGAATCAGATGGACTGCCCACAGCGTCATCCTCACCAGGTGCTGAAGGGCACCTGGAGGAGGAAACTGAGACCTGTGAGGATGATTAGGCATACCAATATGAAAGATAACATTACTTGTCTTTGGCCTATGTAGCTTGGACAAGGGTCCTGCACTTAGACAAAGTATGATGGTCTAAAAGGCTAAGAGAATAACATTAATGACTACCAAGCCATGCAAGAATCCTCAGATCATGACTACACTCTATGGGTTGGATAACTAGAATGCAAAGTCTGAGGAGTAGATTTCACTGTCACATAACATTTTAACCCATCAGTGTTCACCAGTTATTTTACTGCATGTTATCTACAACACTTCCATTCACTTTTTTTTTTTTTTTTCTCCTTTTGTATTCGTAGCCTTTTTGTAACCCTTCCCTACTCTTCTCCCCAGACATAAGATAGTTTTTCATACTTGCTGCCTGGGCTTGCTTACAATGGCTGAGCTACTTAAGTTGATTCTCATCTTCTAGTTTCATCTTGGAGGGCTGTTTCTCTCTTAGACTTACAATAGCTTCCCACTGAAAAGTGTTTTGTAATACTTTGTACAATGGAATAGTATGCACTTTAGAAACTGTTCACTTGGCAATGTGCTGTGCATACAAATAGAAGTAATGTTTGCAAGTAACAGAAGTAGTCAGACTAACCTAAATCCATCTTCCATTAACTCATTTTTAAAGCTGTGATTTTTTTTTTTCAAATCAAATATAGAAAGTTCCTACTTAAATGAAACATGCAATTGTGTTAAGTGTTCCAGTTTTGAATAGCGTTCAATTGTATATGACTGTCATATCCTGGCAAAATTTCTGTAAAGTGAAGCTGAGGTAGAGGGGAAGGTTTGAATTAGCAACCTTGCTGAGATTAAACCCTCACATGGGATAGGTGAGTGCAGGCTCAGAGAACTTGTACATCCTCACCAGTCAGCAAGGACTGCAACTGTGTTTCTGCAAGCAGTGAACAAGGGGCATAGATAGGACTATGCTTGGTGGGATTTTGTGGAGAACCTTGGAAAGGTATGGAAGAGATGAAGAAAAGATGATCTAATAGCCATAAAGACAGTCATGGAAAGCATATAACAAAAGATTTCATGGGAAAAAAAAAAAAAAAAAAAAAAAAAAAAGTTTAATTTGTGGTGGAGATGAAAAGTAGATGAGAGATAGGAACCAGGTATTAGAAATAAATATTCAGTCTTAGCACAGGAAAAGTTAATAGTTAGCTGACCAAGGCTTGGTAATATACCCATTACTCTTTCATACAGACTTAATAATTTGGACAAAGGAAATAAAATAGGAGACAGGAAAATTTGTAGATGTTTACCTCCCTTTACCCAATGACTTTGGATCAAAGTCTCTGGAAGAAAAACAAAACAACAAAAAAAAAAACACTAATTTATTCAGACTTTCTATTCCTCTACTGAATTTCAGGATTCAAGTTTAGTATTATTTTTGACAGATAATGTGAGGGTGGTGAATATCTGAAAGGACAAATTACATAAAAAAAAAAAAAGTCTGCATAGTTCAGCAGTTTGAGCTGTTTTTGCAAATTCATAAGCTGTCATCTTATACCATGCCATATAGAAAAAAGTATATAGTTTGCCAGTAAAAAATAATTAGGTAAAATTAAGAACTTAATTATAATGCTGATATTATTTTGAATTTAATTTCTGATTTAAAACTTTTATGCAGACATCATATTTCTGTTTATGCATATACCTTGTAACTCATTAAACTTGACCATAGATTTACCTAAGTTTATACCTAAGTCATGCCTAAAGGAATATGTTCCTAGATATCTTATTGCACCCAGTCCTTCCCATGCCTCCCTCTCCATAATTTCCTCTGTACACTATAACTATTATGCATTTAGATGGCAACTGATTAAACTTTTCCAGGATAAAATATACACAATAAAAAGCACATGCAGTAAGCCAAAAAACACCTTAATCATCCTCAAGCTCTGTAACTCCAACTGAAAACAAAGAGAAAAAATAATCTTAAAACCTAAAAATAAATAAATAATAATAATAATAATAAAGTAAGCAAACAAACAAATAAACAAAAGAAACCAGAAACCTTCAGGATCTTGACAAATAGACCTCATCTCAACATATGACATGAAGTAATTTTTCTGTCATTCACCAGGTGTAACTCCAGTAGTTGATGTTTTGCTGTGTCCATTATAAATTTTATAATTGAAAAGTCTGTTGGTTCTGAAACAAGTTTCATAAGCACTGCTAAACTTAACTATAATTCTTTGCTATGAACAGAGATGATTTAAATACAATTTCTGTGTTCTTTGTAGAATATGGAGCAGCTTTTAGTGGTGTAGCTGACAAGGGATATCATGACAAGATCTTGAAATAATTCTTTCTGCTAGTTGTTTAATTTAAAGTCCCTGAAGTCGGGTAAGACATTAATGAGTTCTAGATCTTGCCTTAGATGTGTAAAAAGCCTTGCTTGCAAAATAACACTATATGCAGATTTGGGGAAAAAAAGAAAATAAAAAAAATTTGGACCTATTTTCTGGGAGAAAGCATATACTGAATCTAAAAACATTAATAAGAAAGGTTGAAGAGAACTTTGATTCAAAATCTGCTAAGTTTTATATCACTAGTTGACATGGGGAATAAATACAAAAATACCAAAAAAAAAAAAAAAAAAAAAAAGATTAAATGCATATTTAATATATAAAATTACATTATTATATAAAAAAAAAGTGACTTTGTTCCATTCCATTCCATTGTTCATTGAAGAAAAAATGTATAATAGAATTTGTTATCAAAATAACATATATTTTTCTATATTTGATATATCTTATATTCCATGAACACAGAAATGAAAAAGGATTATCTATTATATCCTTATTGGGAAAAAAAGAAAATGAAAATAGGGCCAGGAAAAATAAAGAAAAGAAAGGAAAAAAAAAAAAAAAAAAAGCATGGCAAAACATTAAACTAAATTTAAGATAAGATAATTCAAGATAAAAGAGAACTGAGTGATGAATAATAAATGCCGATCTCATTATATATCAAAAAGGACAAATCACAGCAGATTCAAGTTGAGTGAAATGATTATTAACTCAAATTCAACTCACAGATACTTTGACTATGAGTAGGTCAAATTGCCTGGGGATGAGATGTTACAAATATACAAATGTGTGACCTTGTGGTGAAGATAAACCAGAGACAAGACCTCTGCTCACAGTAACACAAAACATCTTATCGTTAATTCACTGTCATTATCCTTATTCCTCAGTATTCTTTATTAGAGGAAATAAAATATAGATGAGTCTTAAAGAGAGTTTGAGCGTGAGTTATCATAAAATCAGAATGGTTTGGCTTGGTAAGGACCTTAAAACCCATCTAATTCCAATTCCTTGCCATGGGCAGGGACACCTCCCACTATATTGGGTTGCTCAAAATCCCATCCCACTTCACCACTCTCTGCACTATAAAAAAGAAAGAAAAAAAGTCGTCTTCAACTTTTTGATACCACTTTATCCCATAAATAGGTTCTCCATTGTTCTGCATCTGCTAGAAGTCAGGCAATGGACAGAGTGGATGGCCCTCTAGGGACTTGTACAAAACCTTCCAGAGCTCCTCCATCACCTATCTATATACATGTATGGTCAAATGCAGCCAGAAAGGGGATGTCACCATCGCTAACACACAAATGAGGTGAATAAAGACATGCACAGTAAAGGAATCCTACCTCTGAGGAGTCGAGTAGACTAATTTATTTATTTTTTTTTCTGACATTTCTATCAATAATCCCCTCTGTGGCATAAAGGTTAACTAACACTAGGGATAATAGGAACAATATGTTTTTATCTCTAAAACAGTGGGCTGTCCTGTTTCACTGTGAAACAGCTTACCTTTAGGCTGAAGGGAGACTGATAAAACAGAAATCTATAAGAACAAATAAGTAAAAGACATAAAAAATAGGTGCATCAGCTATACAAGTAGGAAAAAGATAAAAAGGAAGATAAAAGCCTGCGGAGTCCAAGCACTATTATCAAACTGCAGTGATATTTTCCTGCATTTGTCATCCACTAGCCTTAACACAACTTAGAAACTGTTACATAATAAGACAGAAATCTTCATTAAGTAATAATGAATATCATTATTTCTTAATATATATTTAGAGAGAAAGCTTGAGTCTATTTAGTGGATTACAGAGTGAGATAAGGTAAAACTATGTCATGTTTTATATACAGTGTCTAAATAGCAATTAAAGACCTCTAACACTGGGCACCAACTTCCCTCTACTACAGTGCTTCAGCATTCTTATTACTGAAGTTTCATCCAGCAGAACGAAGTTAAACAGTGTTAAACTAAACTTTCAGGCTAGAATTCAAGCCTGTTGCTGCTGCAGATGAGTAATTTCCTACAATTTCCCAACAACTTTGTCTGTCCTTGGAAGCTATTATCACATTCCCTGACATTTTCTCATCTTTAAGCTAACCAACCCCAATTCGTATTTATTTTTCTATGATGATTTTTTTAGGTCATATGCGTCAGTCATACTTGTTTCCATTCCCCAGGCTACAGCTAGTCCTCATTTAACTTGAAATTAGGTGCTAAAAACTGAACACAACAGTTACAACAGACCTTACCAAAACTTAATTTTGACCTTTATGATTTCTTTTCATACAGAAATCCAAATGTACACACACATGTGCATTTATATATATATAAAATAAGATGTATATTCTAAACAAGAATATGGCCTGCAAGATCTGTAAAGATTAATATACACCTTGCAGGCTTTACTCCTGTTTAGACTGTGTTCTTTATATGTGTAAGAAACATGAGGCACTGAAAAGGTCATAATCATTATATACACCAACACTGTGATTTGCCATTACGCTTCAGATGTTCTATATCTGAACCTGTTTCAGAGTCACCTCTAGTGCAATACTTTTTCCCAGTGTACATAGACTTATCTTTGTCCACACAGAAAGTCAAGGGCAGAAGTACATATTTTCTATCTATAACCAGACAAGGAAATCAATGAGTTATGAAACTGGAAGGCTGATTTCATTTTTTTTTTTTTTTGAGAAAGGCTAACTCTAGATTCAACAGCCTTATTTACATAAACACAAAAGCTGTCAGTTCATTATCAGGTCATTAGAAACATGGAGGTGGGAAGGGCAAATTGTAAAAATCTGTGGTAAAACAGAAAGTATTAGCTTCTGGTTGCAAATTTGTGTTAAAACTTGATAATGTCTAGAGTCACAGGTCAAAAATTATCCTGACGAGGAGCCAGAGTTCATCTACCTTATGCTTAGAACAGTCATGTTCTAAGCATAACATGTTTAAACATGTTCTGTTTAACAGAACATGTTTAAATCAATGCAGATTTGTTTCATAAATAGTTTATAGAACATACTTCTATAGCATATTTGTGCTTCTATAGCACAATTTCTAAGTGAAATTTTCCAGAACATGCTATTTTAACACGTGAATTAACACCAATGATTTAAAGGATTATGTTACAATGAAGTGAGCTGATGCTTCATGTACTAAATCTGAGGTAACCAAGAGCACTCCTTCCAGCCAGCAGGTGTTATAACCAACCACGAAGCTATAATGGTATAGGAAGTTACTGTAGCAGTTTGATGATAGAGGTAAAAATTCTTATGCTAAAATTACAAAAGTGAGGTTAAATTCAATGCACACATCCTTTTCAAACACTACTGACAGAGCCCAGTGGTTGTCCAATACTCACCTACATGAACAGAAACACTTTTCAGTGGTTTCCAGCAGAATTTTGATGGGCTTAGAAAGATCTTGCCATCAGAGAGGACAAAACCAGTATTCGGGGAATTTTTTAAAATTGAGATCAACTTTTAAAAATTAAGACCACATTATTTTGGCCTAAATGTAAGAACCCAGAAACACCAGGTTACTCAAATTCTACATTATACAAAGTTGTGAGTGAGTTTCCAGAAGGCTCTTTTCTAGAGATAATTACTAAAATTGTCTAAAGCAGAAAATGTCAGGACGATATCAACAATGCACAGGGCCTTTTTATGCCTTTTTACTCAGAATTAGCTCAAGAATGATGAAAGAAAGTCCCAACTTCTCTGATATCTGATAATCTGAGGGGTGTGAATTTTGATGTACTTTATTTGAAAACTGCTATTTAAAAGTTATAAATATTAATTGGATTTATCATGATTTTAACATTGGGTAAAACTATGATGGTTAAAATTAGTATATTTTCTTTTTCTGGAAAACAACATCATCCTACAAAGTCTTTCTATCAAGCACCCAAGCACACTTTCTGACCAGTCAGTTCCACTTACAAATGTGTTAGAAATGGAAACAACTCACTATAGACAGACTAAGGCAGAATTTAATACTGGATTTTACTTTTGCCAGTTGTCCACCCAACTGAGAACATTATTGCACAATGAAACCAGGACAAGTAGGTCATATGACAATAAAAAGCAAGATCTCCTCTTCAAAAAGGCAGAAAATATAGCTCTGGTCTAATCTTGTCTTGCAGGCAGACAATTTACAAATGGTTGCAGAATCAATTGGCAATTACTAAGAGCTTTCTGAGTAAATGGATTTGACAGCAGATGATTTCACCAAATGACAACTATGGTTTTTATATAATTAAAGGGTTGATGCATCAACAGAGAGTAATGAGAAGAAAAAAAGGTCCTGACAAAAATATTTAGTGCATCCCCCAACACATGTGCCCAAGGTTTTCTTTAATCTTCTCACTTTTGTTCATGAAGCCAAGTGACAAGAGCACCGCTGTCCTTGAGGAACCTGTGTTACTACAAGACTAAGCCCAGGTACCTTGCTCCTTTACATGTCTTCTCAGTCCTGTAAAAACCTTTCAAAATGCCAGCAAGTCATACCAACCTTCAGTTCCATTTTACCATATTTTTTTTACCATATTTTAGGTTCTTACTTCCAGCAAGTCCTCTCCGACTTTTTTTGTTTTTTCTTTGAAAAGACCATGAGATGTGCTTGACATCAGCTCTACTGAGGCTGGGCTTGGGACAGCTGCAGGCTGTCCAGAAGTGTTTTGATGTTTGTCTCAGCACTCCCTTTCTTCTATGGTGTACCATGGAGATGTTCCCTTTGCATGTGTTTCTGTTTCTCTGGTTATACTGCGGTTGGGTATGTGCAGTACTCTCCAAAAAGGTGAAGAGATCCACAGTGTTCACCTATCTCCAGTTTTGGAAAGGATATTTTGCTGTGTGCTGCTCTTTGCAAGAAAAACCTGTCCACAGATGTTGGGCAGTTGGTATATAACACAATTTACACCAAGACTTACCTAAGGTTCATACAGACCAGCCTCAGTTTCTGACAGTGGTAAATAGTAGTTGCTTAGGGAAAAGTACAGAACCATATTGACTGCTGTGTCGATACTCCAGAGTATTTCCATTCTCCATCAGATTGTGGTTCACAGATCTCTTCATCTAATGTCAGTGATAGAAGAAGATCTCAATGATAACAAAGTAAAGCTGTTTCCACTGGCCTAATGTCACCAGCCATATACTTTCTAAAATCTAGTGCTCTAAGTGCTGATTGGGAATATGGTTACTACACCAAAACAGATTGGAGTTTGGTCAGCATATATTGGCTGTGTCAGAAATATCTCTCCTTTGCAAATTGATAATAAAATTAGGAAGAGCCTGTAGATGCCCAGATTTCCTTATCCACTTTCAATATGTGAGGAATGTTTTCATCTGTATGCAAGGAGCAGTATTTGTGGATCTGGTTCCTCAGGCTATTTAGCCAGGTTTGTTAGCTTTTTTTTTTTAAGAATTTTTGTGCAACTGAGGTGGAATGTTCCTTGAAGTCAGAGCTCTCTTCATCTAAATTTTCTGTCTGAATGAAGCTTTCAGAGGGGAATTTCTGAAGTCAAACTCAAAGAGCCGCATAATCACTATGTTGAGAACTCTACAGTCTCTGCTATATAAGACAGCTAGGTCCAACTCCCATGTCAGCAGTTTGTGCTTGAATCATTTACCCCACCTCAGAATTAATCTTCAGTACTCAGCTTTCTCTGTTTTGATGCAGAACTCTCTAGATCTCTAGAACTTCTCTTTTTTTTTTTTCTTTTTTTTTTTTTTTTTTTTTTTTTTTTTTTCTACAAAGGAAATATATTTTGAAAGCTAGAAACCTCTTGTGAGATGAATTCCTTTCCCCTGCTCACCCCCGCCCAGCCCCTGTCATTCCAATATCTTCCAGCTGTATTACTAATAGTATTATGTTTGGAAATAGGTCTTGCAATGGCTTTTGTAAATCAAAGTAGAAGACTTCGGCTGAGACACTTTCAGCTGCCCATTTCAATAACTCATATTCTACTCAAGTCCTACAGACTTGTTCTGTCCCTTTGCTGGATGTTTTCTACAGTAATCAGTGCCCTACCTCATGTAAGCCATCATGTTGACTTATCATCAGCATACAATTGTACAGATTCTGGCAAAATGAGAGATGTGCTGGCTGTGCTATGAACATTGGTAACAAGTCATCTTTGGTAAAATGAATCTGCAACAACTAAATAGCAAATACTAGTTTTTTGCCTAAAAATATTCTGACCTTATCATGTTGACAGACTGACTTTGAGGTATGGGAAAAAAATGGAAAAATAAAAGAAAAAGAGAGGTTATTTTTCCTTATACTAAATCAGAAGCTTCACATTAAAGCTTTGGGAGAAGCACAATTCAATACCCACACCTTCAACGAAAATGAACTTGGATGCTGGTACAAATGTATGCTCTTAAAATCTCATTTTACACTTAATTCCCAGAACAAATAAATAAACCAAATCCCACCCCCAACATTAAATGCTTTCTGAGCAAAGCACATGTCCTGTTGCACTCAGGAATTGCAGTGGCTAAAGCAGCAGTCAGAACAGAGTTAGCCTTGCCTTGGGAGAGCTGAGCTAACCCCCAAGGGGTTAATGCAGTGAAGGACTATCCCATCCCCTGCTGTATTATTTTGTGACTAAACTTGATGGGTGTTGACAGAAAGCCTTCACTTCACCTCAAGAGATTCAGATACACTGACAAATTAATATTTGCTACTTTGCAGGAGTAATTTAACAAAGTGATGCATCACGATGTACCTTAAGGCCCTAAATTGTATATTTTAAAGAGTTTTATTCTGCTTCTGATAGCAGAATTTTCAGGAAAACATGGTAAAGGCCAGAGAGGGTCTTTAAAATTGACCCTTTTTGTAGTGTAACGTCATTCTCTCAGCCTACAGTGCTTCATTGCTTTTCATGCAAATAAACCTGCCACAGCCCAGAAAGTAACCCTCTAGTATGGGAAACTATTAGAGACAGCACAAGAAGGGAAGTATCTTTTCCTGCCTTCACTTTCCTAAAATGTTAGTGGTAACCTGAGCATTTCTAAAGAACATATCAGCATGATAGTTGAAGTTTCATTATTCTTTTAATCATTTTACAGAGAACTTTTCATCTACAAGTGCTGCCAACCTGAAATTACCTAATGTTAAGGTTAGATTTGGTTCTTTTAAACAGACGAGTGATCCTGAATAATGAAAGAAACTAAAGCTATCAATACGTTATTATTGAAGCACTGTAATATGTTCATATTAAATATTTGCTATTGTTCTGTCCTCAAACTATTACAAACCAAGTAGATATTGTGCAATTGGAAATTTGTCAGTATGAACTCCCACGTTTCTGAATTCTAGAGACAGAAATGAAACACTGATATTCAGAGAATTCATTTTGATGCACTGACAGCTATTAATACAGGTTCCCTGTTCCAAGACGACAGTACAAATAACATGGAGTGTTAAATGTATGACACAGCACAGTGCTAAAGTACCAATGGAGTTACTTCGACTGGGGCAACTTCCCTGCTCTGTAGGGTTTATTGCTACACTGTGCGACAGTCTACTGATTGTGAAAATGCATGCATGAACATGTAAACCTCCCCCCCCTCCCTTGGAAATTAGACCCAATTTTGGGGGGGGAAGAAGCTTTCAATATCCCAATATCTAGTGAATCTAAACTCTGAAGCTGAACCTGATTGAGACCATGCGACACAGTTAACTGCAGTGGTTTAGCAGTTAGGAGGTGAGCATTTCAGGGGGCTATGCTGAAAGGCAGGAGCTTCAGAGTATGGGATAAAGGAAAATCAGACTGGCCAAAGTAAGAAATTTGTGTGCAAATCAAAGCACAGAGGCAAAAGAGGCGAATTGTGAGCCTCTGCTCATAAGAAACTCCTTACATCTTTACCCTTTGCTAATTTGATTTCCACAACTTTAATCACAGTCTTTCCAGGAATTCCAAAACATTTTGCATGAGCTGATTTCTGTAACTTATTTTAAGCATTACTATTATTGTTTAAAGATATATATATATTAAGCACTTAGTATTACAAAAGTTGAGACTGCATGCATATGTAGAAAAGAATCATAACTTGGTCATCACAGAAAATGTGCTAACAGTAATGAGAATATATTGAAGTATCTACAAGGGCTTCAGAGAAATTGGATGACAGACCACCAATTATTATCTGATATATCTGGGATAAACAATAATGGACAACATTGATAAAGGTTTATGGAGAGCTGGCCTTATTTTTCTGCTTGGAAGTTATGTCATAGTTGGATTTGCTAGAATAAATAAGGAGAGAGAACTTTTTTGACACACAAACACAACTAAGGGAGTCTTTGTCTTATGTTGGTCCATTAGCTGGGACATGGGAAGTGATACATCTTTTGGATGACATCTCCATAAAGCCCTGGTAAGCAAAGAACATCTGAGAGGAACACTGACCATTTGGGATCTGAACGCAGGTGAAACTCCATGCTTGAAAGTACT
The DNA here is from genome assembly GCF_009819795.1 of Aythya fuligula. Lineage (NCBI taxonomy): Eukaryota > Metazoa > Chordata > Aves > Anseriformes > Anatidae > Aythya > Aythya fuligula. Next base: position 30,744,914 of record NC_045564.1, read on the forward strand.
TGTTGACATTCTATAGTTACCAGAAACTACTCCATTTCCTTCAATAAAAGGAAATAAGAGAGATTACAAGATTTCAATAATGAAATTAACTGTGCAACTTATGAGAACATACAATAAAAGCAAGGGTGAAATGCTAACTAAAAAAATATTAAAAATTCTTTAATAATTGAAGAATTTATTAATTTTAACTAGCATGAAGCTTTGAAAACATGAGCAGAGAGAAGAAACTGTAGAAAAACAGCTGTATCTGGCATAGAAAGAAATCTCAGCAACAGGAGTAACCTCCAGCAAATCAGATATCTCTGATAGGAAAGGATTTGAAAAAAAGGACAGACCAGGATAAGAAGAGCAATAAATTCACATTTTTGCAGCCTTGATCAGATAAGCCTCAGACTAACAGAAAGCAGCACACAGAAACATAAATAAGAAGTAGTCAATGGTATTGTAGGGATAGAGATTTTGTTTCCGCTAAAATGTTTATTCTTTACTCTGCAGCAGTGAGCAGGCAGCTGAAGTCATATTAATAAATTGCAGCTTTAGTAGACATCAGAAGAGCATAGAAAATGAGCTATTCCTGGCACGGTTTTAAACAGAATATTTACATCTTAAACCCTCCATGATTAGGACTATGTCCAAACACTGAAGCCTGTGTTCAGACGAGCAAGTAATATATATTCTGGGTTCACAATATATGACTGTTCAGGCTTGAATCTTTGTCCCCATTTTAAGAAGTCACAAAAGTCAGGCTTGGAGTCGAGACCTGAAAGTTGTACACTGACACAGGATTTTGAATTGGAAACATTTTCACTTGCAGTGTATGGTGAAGGGCACCTTCCCCATCACACATGGGAGGAGCACATTCACATTTCTGGAAGATGCTTTTATAATCGAGTGAGGAAAAAGCAGGCTTCAGCCCTGATTCCTAGGGAACTCTGTCTGAAAGCAAAGCTACAGTATGTGTGTTTAAGGTGATTATTCTCATTTTTGGAGTGTTTCTTTCAAACATTTCACAGTGTTCTTGGCATCAAGTCAGAATTTAAAGCGGTGGCTCAAAAGCTTCACCTACATCCATTGTTTAACATAACAGCAACTTGACAGTGACTTTCTTTTGTAAGGGAAAGCAATTTCCCCTGTGCAGCTTGAGCACAATGGACACCAGTGGGTCTGGCACTAACATCTGCTGGCACTGCCCAATAAGAATACAACTGCAAAATCAATAATTTAACATACAAATAAACTTTTAAATGCCATACTACAAATTCTTAGTTCTCCTTCCTTTTAGTGTAGGCCTTCTCCTTGTAGCTAGAGATTTATATTTACTGATCTATAGGACAAATATACATGCATATGTCCTAGAAAATGATATTTTGAATCCAAAACACAAGACAGAATTGTTTAATGGCCTTGTTGCTAAGAGTTTCATAGAATCACAGAATGGTTTGGGTTAGAAGAGACCTTAAAGACCATCTAGTTCCAATCCTCCTGCCAGGGGCAGGGACACCTCCCACCGGAGCAGGTTGCCCAAAGCCCCATCCAGCCTCCCCTTGGACACCTCCAGGGATGGGGCATCCACAGATTCTCTGGGCAGCCTGTTCCAGTGCCTCACCACTCTCATAGTGAAGAACTGCTTCCTAATATCCAACAGAAATCTACTCTTTTTTAGTTTAAAACCATTACTCCTTGTCCTATCACTATGCTTCCTGACAAAGAGTCTTTCCCTAGCTTTCTTGAAGGCCCACTTTAGGTAATGAAAGGCTGCTGTAAGGTCTCTCTGAAGCCTTTTCTTCTTTAGGCTGAACAACCCCAACTCGCTCAGCCAGTCTTCATCAGAGAGGTGCTCAAGACCCTTGATCACCTTTGTGGCCCTCCTCTGGATTCATTCTAATACACCCATGTCCTTCTTGGGCTGGGGGCCCCAGAGCTGCACGCTGTTTTTCATATGTTGTATGAAATTATTTTTTTAATTTAGCAAACCAGTCATGTTCAAGATTTTACACTGCAAATGCATGTGAGTGTTGTATACCCACATAGGTGTACCCAGTGTGAAATTGTGTATGTACACAGGGATGCCTGAAAGCAGGTGTGCATGCCTCATGGGCACAGCCTCTGTGTGCACAATTAACTTCAAATTTAACAGGAAATGTGTGAATCCATTTGTATTGGTTCCAATAGTGTTGGCATTGCTGTATAGCAGAACTAAATCTGTTCAACTTGGGAGCTGAACCCAGAAACAATTGATGTACACCAAGCTTTGGCATAAATATTAAACAACAAAAACAACACAGATAAATGCTGAGAGAGTAGGCTAAGAACTTTTGTAGGATTACAGGAATAATTTGTTGTTGCCTCAGAAGCCCTGTTCATACATACATGAAAACCTTTAAAAACTGTTCCCTCAGAACAGAGGTGGTGCGTGTACATTTTCTGGCCCTGTACCACCTGTCTGCTGAAAACACATGCAGTAAATATCTTTAGAATATGAAGACTACCTGAAAAGCAAGGAAAGACATTTTGAAGGTCTGAGGCTTTATCAAATTGTTTTTAAGTTAGATAATTGGACTTTAAAGGGAAATTTAATTGTACCTAAAGGCAAATATGTTTAGACTGAATTATGGAGCATTCACTCAGCAATACCAAAAACTGAATTAGATTATTTTTAAGTATCTTGTGTAGTTTAAATGGGGGAGGGGGGGTTCATTTTTTATGGTAGCAGACATGACAAAGACAAGCCCAAAGATGAAGCCTGACTCAGCCTTGAACTATAAACAGTAGAGCTTGACTGACCTACTTGTGCCATTTCCAGTAATTAAGTAGCACATCTGTCCTTTAAGCGGTTCACAGTAATGAACAGTAAATCAGAAGCAAGGAGGTATGCCTATATCTCAGAAGTGAATCCTCAGCAAGACTCATTATATCACTGAGTTCATTTAACTTTTAAGGAGAGGGTAATTAGAACAATTGCTGAGGGCTCCAGAAGAAGATGCAGATGTGGAACAGGCAGTGGACAGGAGCAAAGCCTTTTGGACCCACCTGGACCTGGGGCTCAGATTTTCACTTGTTGCACTGGAACAGCCTTGTTATTTATAGCAGCTGGGATCCAGCCCCATGCTCCCAAGCACATGAAATGCACACACTGACCATCCAGGAGCTCGTACATCTACAACATTTATCACTCCCACTATAAGCTGGTTTTCCAGCCTTGTTAGCATACTTCAATCTTTCTGAAATTACAGTAGAACAAGATACAAACTCTCCATGCCAGCTGGGGGAGAAATGTTATTCCTTGAAATGCAATGGTCTTTGTAGGTGTATTGTATAATAAAATCAAAGTGGACATAGCCTTTTATTATTTACATTACAAAAGCTCCTTCATGCACCAGCCATGTCTACTGTCTTCACAGGGCAAGCACTTCTTGCCCCATAAAAAAAAGGCAATTTAAGTAGGTCATGAGACCCGTTAGAACCTTTCCAACAAAATCATTTACTCCCTTGAAAATAGTTTTTGCATCACTAAATTTTTAAATGAATTGAAGTCAGATCAGTTGGAGCTTGAATTTGGCAGAAGCCTAAACAAAGAGGGCATTCTGTGTTTCCAAAAACTGTTTCAATGTATGGCTTGAAAGAGACAATTTCATTTTTTAATTTGTTTAAAGTTAATTGTAATAACAACCTTTAAAATTTCCTTAGGAGAAATGTCTTGTCTCTTTCAGACTAAATAGTTCAGTTCAGCTAAAATTAATCTAGGTATTCCAATTGCAGAGAGATTTTTTTTTTTTTTAACATGGAACAGGAAGATGTTTTTAAGAGATAGATTTAATGATGTGGCAGGGAAAAAAAGCAACAGACAATAGAATTGCTTCCCCTTTTCCTCTAGTAAAGTGTGTGTATTGCTGAAGGATCAAAAAGTGAGGTATTGAAGTTTTTTAAATGGGTTTATTTTCTTGCTTGAGGATGCCCCCAAAACTTTTATCCTGCCTGCATTTATATATGAAAATACCTTGAATACCAGGAGCATTGCTATTAATCTACTGATTACCAGAGAACTTTGGGGCAAACTTAGGCATTCTACAAAGACAAGTAGGCATAATCTCAGTAAGGAGTTTCTTTGGTGAAGAGACTGAACAACTCCTGTCAATTCGAGATTATGTATCTTTTATTATTTTCTTATGCTTTCTCTCCCACCTTTGGAAAATTTGAGTGTAATTCAGGAACACACGTAAGTAAATTCATAAATTAACACAATTATATTGAATAATTTCCTAAATTCAGGGGGTATTTGAATTAGCTAAGAAAGAAAACATTTGAAAGTAATGGCTATCAATAAATGAATAAATAGTACAGCAGAAAAATTGCCCCTGTATCTTGGGCACAGCCTGGAAAAGGTCTCTGTCTTCTTGGCAGATCAGGTTCCTGTAGAACGATAGTGCTAAATCAGATAATGTTGAATGACAACACAAAGTGTAAGTCTGGAAATAAACCCAAGAGGTCAGACAGAATCTTTGCTTTCCTCCTTCATTTGTGATTAAAGAACATACTGCTTTTCACAAATAAGAATTACACAGATAAAGTAAAAATGAAAACAAGAGAAAGCTAATGAGAAAGTGTAACCAAGAAAGTTTTCAGTGTGTTCATAGATGAGAAATTTAACTAAGGAATACAGGAACTGTACCTTTCCTTAGAGAACAGGAAATATCCCTTGGACCAGTAGTTTCACCTATTTTTATGATCCATCCATATATGTAAGCATTGGGCAGACTGCTCATAAAAAAAATATTTCCTAAAGAGGACACTGCCAGTCTGGTTTTTAAAGAGCTGATATAGAAACTCTACATCACCTTAAGTGCTGACTGTAATAAATACTTTATAAAATACCCATAAAAATATTTATATGAGAAAGTAGGGAGCTGTTAAAGTAGTCTATGTTGCCACTTCAGCTTATTTAGGGCCAAAATTCATGTTGCCAGTAAGAATTTATGACAGAACATATGTACATGCATAAAAGCACATACAAAAAGTTTAGTGTTATCACATTATTGTTTGAATAAAATTTGGTTGTCTTTGTGAGGAGTTTAGAAATATGAGAAACCATATACCACAAAGTGTTTTCTCATATACCTGACATCATCTTTGAAGAATGCCACAAACATCAGGCAAAAAATAAGGACCCCATCTTTGCAACACCAGTTGTTTCTTTAGAGCAGCTATACATACCTGAAAATAAAAAGGGATTTTGTTCTCTAGCTTATCCACCTGCAATTACCTTTACACAAACTTTTCCAAATAAAAAGAACTTGATCATCACAGCATGCAACAGACTTATCTGGGACTGGAACTCTTGCTCTGCCCACCACTTTGACAAGCACAAGACAGTTTATCTTTTCATGTACTAAAGTACTCATAATTGGCAAATCCCATCAAATATCATACCTGGAAACAAAGGGCCCAAGGGAGCCATTTCCCTTGTGGAAGATGCAAGGATGCCTAACATTAACATTAAGACAACTGAAAAGGAGCTCAGCACTCTCTGTTCTAAGAACACATATATTTTTAAAACAGGTTACCAGCACAGAAACAGAGATTTTCTGATACAATGTCAAACATGGTAGTGTTCCGATTAACAGCAATTCACCTTACCCAACACAATTCCTCAGTCTGGATGTGTTGCAGGCTGAGAGAAATAGCGTATGTTCAATATTCATTATGTGGGAAATTGAGGGGAACTTATCCACAGATTCTGGACTCAAAACACTATTGGAAGGAGCAGTGCTGGGCTGGTGGGCACTTGACACAGTGAGAAACCCGCTGGAAATGACTTTTAATGGAAAATAAATTGCTATTTCTGAACACTGTTTCCCCCTAACCCCATATGTGTTAAAGCTGGAATCTGAGACTGAATAGATCATTCTGACATTCAGACTCCACAGTCCTTTTCTGGGATCAGTTGACCTTCAGACTCATAACTTCTCTCCACCCAAACAGACTGAAGTACAATATCCATTTCACTGTAAACCTAGCCATGCCATATGTTACTCTTTTATTTTTTTAACTACAACATACATAGTCGTCTTTATTATAAGTAAAAGTGACATACATCTTATTTTGCTATTTAAAAAAAAAAATAAATACAGATTACTGTACAGTAAATATCAGATCATGAAAGAGATTTAAGGTTCTTTCGCCTAAGCTTTATGAATGGCAGACAACAATAACAATGGAAAGGGAAAAAGTCCTCTCACAGTGTTTTCTCAAGTGGTTCCTGTGATATTAGGATGCTGCTGTTATATAAGACAGACCAGGTAGTGATGTATAAAACCACAGTAGTTCTGAGGTCAAAAGAGCTCTGCAGAGTGACACCATCTGCAGGAGGTTCCATTGTAGCTGATATTGCCCACTACTGTAGGCATAAATACAGAATTCATTAAAGCACACATTGGCTGCTGTAGATAGTAAGTACAGCTTCATAAAAGTCAGAAGAGGTAAGACAGTAGCATCTCACCACAGCTGCCATGAATGACAAAACCAAAAACTACAGTGAAGGGGATAAAGAAACAACGGGGAATATCTGCAGCTTCTCTACAAAAGATGTGTTTTAGTAAAATGCACCTGACTAGTTACAGGAGAGAAGTAAGAGACTGAAGTACTTTGGCCTGTTGATACAGGAAGTTTAGGCAACACAATGTTTCCCTCTATCTTTAGAGTCTCTGAGAATGTCCGTTCAGTTAGGTAGGTCTTGGGTCAATTCCCAGGAAGATTGTAGTGTCTTTGGAAGAAGTGAACTGTGGCTCTTTGCAGAGAAACACCAAAAACAATTTTGGAAGTATAATTTTTTTTTTGGTATAACATGAATTTTGGACTGTCAGGCTGTACATCTACAGTAGACGTTCAGATTTCTGAAGCATTTCTTTTTTCATACTTCCACAGAAGTTTTCATGAGGAAGAGGCAGTTTCTGAGACTCAGCAGACCATCTGGCTACAAAGCTTCACTGATCTCCGAAAACTTTGGCTATTAGCAACAGTTTCACTTCACTTAAGAACCATAAATACACTATTTCTTCCTCTACTTCTTCTTTGCGGTTATCCCAACTGAAAAAAAAAATAAACCCCAACAGCTACTATGAAGACAGCAGGAAAATAATAGAGATAAAAATGGTGTTGCTTAGATACAGCTTTAACAGTGAATGAGATCAGGTATTTTCTGCCCATTAACAAAGATGACCTAACTGCGGAACAGTAGTAAAGCCCATCACATCCTGCTAAATAAAATCTTCACTAGAAGGGTGGAGGAAAGATTAGAGGAGCTTCATTTGTGAACTTTTTACACTGTGATACTTTTGCTCTCTTCAGATCGAGTAGTACAATCCTGGCTACTTCATTCATGTGACCAGACACCCATGCCTAAACCCAACACTAAAAATTGTTTCAATGGGGTTATTTGTACAAATGAGGGACTGCAGAACAAAATCTTAAGATGCCAACCTATGTGGATGAAATCTTCAGAGAAGGGGGGATTTTTACAAGTGTTGTGTAACTTTATTTAAGAGGTTGGGTCAGATGCTCAGTTGATGCAATTACTAACAAATATGTTCTTTTTAGTGGTTCTCTAAGGTCTTTCCTGTAAAGACATGGACTGTAGAACCAGCTGTGTATTAATATTACACTATCTTTTTATGCTTCCACAACAAATAGGTTTAATAAGCAGCAATCTCTTTTCAGAGTGTTCTTGCTATGAAAGTAAACAGAAATATGGTCTGCAATAACACCAAGGTCAACATGTACTGCAAAGAAGCAGGAGAGTGTTTCACCAGAGAATGGAAAGGATGTTAAATATTTTAAGAATCTGCTGCTTAAATAAAAGGAATTCTCCTGTGCATTAAAAATACATTTATTGATCCTGCTCAGAATTCAACGGAAGATGACTTACAACAAAAGAAAACTTAAAAGGACTTGTCTGTTGCCAAAACGGGTAAGTATATAGGACAGTCTTTGGTAAATGTAGCAGAAATCAAGAAACACACTTAAGAAAAATGTTTGGAGCCCTCTTTTCTATTAAATATTTAGCCTACATTACAATTTAAGCATTGACAGTATAAGGAAGGAATTTAAAGGGCAAGATGAGGAGAAAAAATGTGTGTCACTTAAGATGAACATAGCAGGCATCCTAGCTAATTTATGCAGATGAAAGTGTTAAACAAATAAATTAAAAAGACCCCCACTGTCTGCACTTGACAGAAATGGAAATCATCATCTTTTCTCTCAGTCTGCTCTTTTTATCTTTCTTTTCCTTCTCTGAGTGAATATGAGTCAGAAATCACCACTGGCAGTACAACCTTTGACAAATTTTCAGACTCCAAAGAAACAGAAACTGGTTTTGTGTGTGCTAATATGGACTCTGGAAAGCCCCACTCTTTTCCCTCAAAATAAAAGAAGTACTTGAAAACATGGGTAAAATCCCTCAGCACATCACATCTGCCCCATTTTTATTATCTCTTTTTCTCTTTGTGTTGTGGGCTTCAAGTTGTAACTTTTACTGGGAAGAAACAACTCATTTTGGACAAGAGTGAACAGCTCTGATTTTGGTACAATTAAAAAAAAAAAAAAAAAAAAAAGATGCAAGAATTTATTCACTACCAGACAAGGAATCTGCACTGAAATCTATGCCTTCCACAAGCACTCTGATCAATATTTACCTTTCCAGGTTGGAAGAGTTCAGAAAACTATTTTAATCATCAAGGTCTGATATGACTTTGGAGCATATGTACTCTGAAATGACTGTTGGTGATAGAGCAAACACAGCATGACCTAACCAGGATGTACTACACTGCAAAAATGTTATTCTGAGAGGTGAAACAGCAATTTCCAACAGCAAACAGCCCATTGCAGCCCTCTTTACACTGTATTAGAGATTTGGGTGGGCACTTCTAAGGAGTATGTATGTGGACAACCCAGATCTCAGACTTTGTTCTTAAAGGGTGGATAAAAGGTTATGAACTTTATTTTTTGTATAGCACATATCTAGACAAAAGGCCCCAGTGCCTTTAAGGGCCATATCAGTACATGTCCTGCATTTATGTTTCCAATCTTGTCTTTATCTGTACACGCCCCTCAGAAAATTGCACTGCACATATAATCTGAAGTGGGTTTCCACTCCAAATGACCCATAAAAATAGCTGGCTTGGACACTGTCAGGCTGTTGTGATCACAGGCTACATAGTCAAGACCTGGTATCTGATAAATGAAGGAGAAAAGCTGAAAGAATGTCTTGACACATAACATTGGAAAACAGGTTGTGTTCCACTTTTTATGGAACATCTCATTTAATCTGTCAAGGTGCTAATAGGGATGAGGCTTTTAGAAGACTAACATGTGAGTCCTCCCATTGGTCCATACTCCCAGAACCATCAAAATATTGTGTGCACAAGCCTGGTAGCAACAACTGCCTTCAATTCCATTTGTGCTGTGGAGCACTGAAAGTATCGGGAAGAATGGGATAGCAAGCTAACATCAGCTGCTGCTTCCAGAAGTAGTAGTTGTTAACCAGCTAGTAGCATTACAGAGACTCAAAGGTTTGAATCTTCCGTTCCAAAATTATTTCCTCATATGAATACCACAATCCAAGTGCTATGTTAACTGGGAAATTACAGCCAAGTTTCCATCCTTTAAAAGTACATCCCACATTATGAAAAACTACTAGGCCAAGTGAGGTCAGATTTGACATTAAGATCTAGTGCCAAACAATTTCTTCCACAGATGGCACTTGCAGGATCCGCTAAAGCACAAGTCTCTCTTACATGCCTGTACTGAAAAGTAATTCATATTCATTTCAGCCATAAAAATAAATAAATAAATAAAATTGATTATTCACCATGATGACTCAACAGATTGTAATGACCCTTTATGGTACCTCTTAGTTTTAAAACCAAATCACATTTCTTGTAATTCACTATATTAATCTGTTAATTAATTATACGTGTGACTATATCAGAGAGACAAACTAACAAAAATAATAAAGAAAGAAAGAAACAAAGAATGACAAATATAATTTAGTAATTACATTCCCAAAAGGAACATACAGATATTTCTAGTCCTGTTTATCCTTCTAATTTCCAACTTCTCTATTGTATGCAAATGATGTAGAAACCCTACAATAATTGCTGAGGTTACTCATTAAAATTCAGAATGACAGTGAAGAGAAGCATGAAAAACATTTCTGACATCTAAAGACAAGGTAAAGTTATATAAAGAAATAAGATTACAGATCAATCTCATGGCTAAAATACTGGTGTAAATTAGCATTCTTGTGCCAAGTATCTGAAACACTAAAAATATTGAACAGGTACTTTTGCTTTCAGCAGGACAAGTATTTTGCATAAAATGAAATATTCATATAACAACATGGCTATAAAAATAGGTAATTTATCATTGTGATCATAAACAGCAAAGATATATCCATATGATAGGAAAGATAAGGCACATTCTGGTACAAGCTCTCTCTCAGGCCGTACTGATGTGTCCTGCAAAGACTTCTGTTATGCTGCTGCTGTGTCATCCTGTCTGTTAGATGACCCAAGCATGATACAAAAATACAACAGAGAAAAGAAAAGCTTTTCTAAAGCAGACATAACACTTTTCAGAAGCTCTCTCCCAATGCCCTTTTTAAAATTCTTGATATGTTTGCTTCAGCTCTGTGCAAGTTCATTTAGTATTCACATAAATGAAGGGACTGCTTCATGAGTTTGCCCACTGAAGTGTTATACTCCATGAAAGACTCCTGGAAAAGAAGCATTTTGGACAAGGCAAGACACCTGGGGAAGACCAGAAAGATTTTACATTTTCCAGCACAGCTCAGTTCTGACAAGGGCTTTACTGGAACACATAGATTTGGCTATTCCTAATTGATTGGCAGTTTTATGAGGTGTACAAATGTGGGACCTCAGCTGGAACTGTCATACTTTTTACCAGTTATCAAAACTGGGATTTAAGATCAGGTCTTAGATGGGAGTGGGAAGGGTTGGCACTGGTGAATGCATTGACCCACTGACAAAAGAACCTAGAGACAAAGTTTAAATAGAGTTTTCTTTAAGAAACTTACATTATTTTTCTACTCTATCTTTCCTCATAAACCAAAGGCCTCACTAGAGTTTTTAAAATAAACTGCATGTATTTATGTGCACAGAAGTAATGGGTTTGCTTATTTAAATTGAAATTAAGAAAGTAGTTTTACTTGGCTGAGAGAGACAGTTAGAGAGTTAGAGAGAGGGAAGAATATGGTCCTCACTAAGGTTAAAGTGTTTAACACCTTTCATGTTAAGTGAATTGACATACCTAAATTCTTCAGCTCAAGTACAAAATACCTGTAAGGCATATGAATCTATTTTTAATTTACCGGGTTTCTAAAGTTTCCAATATTTTTTAAAATCAATGAAATTACTTATTTTTGGTAGAACTACACACAAGTACTGTATTATTTTCCTCTAATTTAACATGAGAAATACTATCAATGAACAAGGATAGAAAATATGAAATTTCAAAAATATTTTCTAAACGTTAATCTTACAGTGGTTATCAGAATAAAACTACCTCACTCTTTGTTATAGTTTGTAAAATACCCAAAGAAGTAGGATTTTCAGCTGGGAAAAATGTATAATGTAGTATGGCCTATATGTTTGTTTGTTACAGTGCCTGCAAAATAACGTTTTTGCCACCTGCACTTTTCACAGTGTCCAGCGGGGATACAAATCAATTGCAAAAGTTTGTTATATGGCAAGAGAGAATAAAGATCTGTGTTAGGCATGTCTTATGGGATCAAATTCAGTCCAGAATAAATTTTTGGCTCTGTTGTTGCAACAATAAGTAATGGTCCAAACCCTCAGTGACCCTAAGGTGTAGTTTCTATGAACAGAGAGTTATGCTGAACTTTTCCCTCTGCAGATCTATCCCAAATATACCTGTCTGGTTTACATTTAATACAAGTCATTCTGGACTTAGAAATGTTTCTGGGTGTGAGGAATGGTGTTCCAAACAAAAAAACATGAATTATGAACACTTGGGAAAAGAAATAATCTTCTCAGAGTATCCATGTATGGCTAATACTATTCTTTAGTAACTATTCTCTTCATTTTAATCTAGACACATTTTCCTTATATTGGAAAAAAACGTTCATTTTCTATAGTTAATGATAAAGGAGAGGTTTTTGTTAGTTATTATTAATGGGCCTGTGTCAGACTAATTTTTTTCTATTTTACTTTGTGATTACTAAAGGTACAACTGTCATTTTGTCTGAGAATTTCAGAGCATTAAAGGTACTTAAATATAAGAGGAAAATGAATGTTTAAATCAACTCCCTAGTCAATAAGTTAACACTGAGTTCTTTAATTTCAATGCATATACTATTTCTATTGTCTTACTCGATAATACATGTACTACCAGTATCTTATAAAGTGCACACAGGTTTCATAAGTGTAAAGTGGCATAAGCTTCACTGTGTCTAAATATATTTTTTAATAAAACATAATGGTTAATGCCACTAAATTAATGTCTATGACTGTTTCATACAGCCATAAGCTCAAAGAATTTATAAAGCACTATGTTTTTCTATGACAAAAAATAATAATAAATACAATGGATCTAACTTTGGTAATGAAATTACTAAAGGACTACATCATAGTCTTAAAATTCCTGTTACAATGGTCTCATTCTATTTACAGTTCCTACAAGTCTGATAATATTCTGCATAATTTGTCAAGTATTGACAAATGCAGTAGAACACATAAAATACAGTACAAACTGTCCTCTTCCAGAAAAGCGCAGATGCAGAAATCACAGAGAAGACAAGCAAAGTGAATGCCTTTAAAAATGTATTGCACACCTTTCTCTGACTTCACTCAATGCTCTATGAACATAGACACAGACTTTTTGTGCTGCTTCAGTGAGATTCAGGAGGTGAATGAAAAGAGTGGTGTTTCCTGGCATCTTTGCACAGGAAGCCCACTGGGGAAACTGTTGACACTGAAGACAGTGGCAAAATGCTTCTGGACTTCAAAGAAACCACAATTTCAGTCTTGGCTTGAAGCTTTTCAAATGCCTCTGGAGAAAAAGTTGCCTACCATAAGCCAACGTGAGGACTTAATATTATAAAGTCTGCAGTTTGTCACTCACAATAAAACTATCCCACTTCTCCCCATACCAGGTTTTGATCAGCATTAACATCATTAAAATCACCACATTACCCAAGGGCAGTGAACTTGCACCCACGTACCCCAGCATGCTGTGCCCTCCCTCCTCCACAGTGTGCTCTGCCTTGTGCATTCTTAAAATTGGTCTAATTATAGGAAATAACCACCATCTGCTTCTTCTGCTTATGTGGATGGAAAAAGACAGAGACATGGAATGAATTTAAGTGAATTAAAATTAACTGAATGCAGTCACAGCAATTTAAGTGATAGTAGGTGGTCTGGCTACCACTTTTTACAGTTTTCAACAGGAAGGGGGCAAATACCCTACTAAGTGTGTATTCCATTTTTTAATTAGATTTTCTAAAGCTATTTACTAATTGAGGGAAAGAAAAAAGAAGGTTACTACTAAGTACCAATGGGAAAGGAGTTTCAAAAGCACTCAGCGCAGAATGAACTCTGATCCCATTCAGTTAACTGGAGATGCTATCATTGATTTAACAAAGAGCAATGCAAAATATCTTGTAAAATCTGATGCAAAGATGCTCCTTGTGTTGAAAAGTATTGAATGGTTATTTGTCCATTCTGTTTGTTTGTTTTTCCTGCCAAGTTCCCCCTCTTGCATTCCTTCTTCAAAGCTTTGAAAATGCAGAAGTTGTAAAGAAAACTCAAATATATCTCAGGGGTATGAGGAGGGAGAAAAGAATTTCTGTATCGGCAATGTTATTTTTATAAGGTTTAGCTTAAGAGCTACAAAATATTGCAGATGCATAGCTGGAAGGGTTGGCAGGAACGTCCCATGGAGATCTGTTTTTCAGATTAAGAACCTTCTGAATCTGAATGACATACACCTGCTATCTAATCTTTCTCAGCAGTTTTACTATGAAATGAACATAAAGCAGCAGAAGAACACATCTAGTAGCTGCTTTCAACTAATAATGGCATTTTTAGGGAGCAGAAAGCTGACAATGGCAGCTCTACCACCTCTACCCCTTGGGTGGATTAACCTATTCCTGGGTTAAGTGACCCACACTGGGTCACCTGGAGACTACATCTGAGGGTGACTAACACTGGGTCAGACACCCTTGATGGGTTGTACTACCTGTACAGAGCCCCATGAAAGGCCAGTCATGATCAGACCAAAGGAAAACTTAGACATGAGCCATTTTTATCTTCTATCAGCCATCTTCAAATAAATCTAGAAAAAGTAGAACAGCACCCTGCACTCCATGATACTGCATTATTGGCACTTCTCAGGCATTGCATCGAGACAAGTATTCAAGTCTGAATCTAAACCAAAGTTTAGATTCTGAGTCTTCAAAGTATGAAGCAGAATTTGTATCCTGTCTTCCCTGCATCTGGACAATGGTGACAGTAATTCATATTATCCTCTGAAGGCGTTTCTGAGTTAGGACTGCAGGCTTACTGAAGTGTTTAATTCAATGAGGTCAAAATTTGGTGTAGCATTACATTAGTTAAACAAATAAACAGAAACAAAAACAAACAAACAAACCAAAAACCAAAACTTGCTCAGATCACAAAAGTTACCAAAAAGGTAACATTATGTTGGGATCAGCAGTTTAAAAAAAAATAGAAAGATTCTTTCCATATAGCTAACTAGACTATTTTAACAACATTATCAATTTAAATTCATTTTACTTCAGAAATAAACACTTTTTCATGTTTTCCCCCCAGCTTAGTAAACAAGATGCAGTCTGAACATTTGTCTTGATATCATTTCTCTTTCTCATTATCTTCCTTGGTATGAAAACAACAACAACATCAAAAGAAAAAAAAATCTGCAAAAAGAAGAGAAAGAAACCCAGAAGAAAGATCAAATTTTGCTATCTTGATATTTAAAGGAAGTAGGAGGGGCACTCTGACTGAAGAACACGTTTCCCTAGAGGCCTGTGCAGATCTGAGCTTCATGTGAGGTAGATGCTAAGTACAGAGGCAAGATGAAGCAGTCATGGTCAACAACATTTGGCTTTCAAAATCAAATACATGTTTCTGATTTCCTAAAAATCTTTATTTACTTTGACCCACTTCAGTATTTTAACACTGAAGATAGAGCAGCTCATGTGAAATAGAAAAGGGAAGACAGCTGTTCATTTAAAAGAACATTGCCCAATAAAAAGACAGTCAAGAGTCTTCACAGTAACAATACTACAGAAGGCATGCATGAAATTCTGAATTTAAGTTAAATTCTTTTTTTTCTATTTTATATTTAAACCTGTGTAACCAGATCACACTTAAAGACAACCATAACTTATTCTCTATATATATGAAGAATAGCAACTTACTTGCTTTGTTTCTGTGAATCCTTGAATCCGCTTATTGCCTGATCCCCTTCTCCATTTGTTTTCTTTTCCAGTTTTCACCTTTATCTTTTTCCTCCTTTTGTCCTTACAAACCAAACTGAGCTAACTAACTAACTAAAAAAAAAAAAAAAAAAAAAAAAAAAAAAAAAGAGAGAGAGAGATTGGTTTCAGATAAATAGGACACCAAAAAATCACAGAACAGGATACTTCAGACAACTGTTTGCATACTATGCCCTTCTCCCTGTGCTTTTTTCCTCCTGCTATAAGCTCTTCAGAGCAGGACCACCTCTAAATCTACAATAACAATAGCTTTCCTCTCCCACCAATGTCAATAATAATTAATGAACTTTAGGGAGGTTGCAAACAGTGCTGTGAAGTATCAAGGATAGTTGTAAGAAAAAAAAAATAAAAAGATATTTCAAGCTTTTTTATAAGATGATTCAGAGGAAAGCAAGTTATTTTGTTTCTGTACTTAGCCCAGAATTTCAGATAGTACTTTCAGGGGTTTTGTTTTGCACTATGAAGTACAAAAAAAGCACTAAGAAATGCAATCTTATTCACTTAATCAACCAGGAAATAGAAAGCATCGGATAGATATTGCATCAGAAGAAGTTACAAAGTTTAAGAAGTGTTTATATTCATTACTTCCTTTGAACATTTGCTATTAAAATCCTGTTTTATGTATATAGCTGAAAAATAGCTCTTGGTAAGGTCTTCAGGTTGATAGATGGAATTAGAAAAAATTATTGAGAAATAAACAGAAAGCTATTCCAGATTAAACGAACAAACAAACAAACTTGGTCAGTATTTAGGGGGCTGTAGGATGTATTAATTAGGATAATTAGAAGAAAACTTGCAGTTTGGAAAATGACAGTAATTTAGGATAAAATGGTAAACATTAAGGACTAACAAAAACACCAAAGGACATCCTAAATTTGAGAATGAGACACAGCAGGCAGTGGATGTTATTGAAAATGCACAGAACTAATTTCTAAGGAAAACAGAAATTTTATGATTATTTTCCAAGTGAATAAAATGTATGTTTAGAATAGGCAAAGACAAGACAAAACTATTGTGAGAAAACCTCAAAGTCTTCCATGAAATATGTAGCCGAAGTAAAACCAAATAGAATTCTCTGCTGTATTGCTTCAGTGTTGGTTTATTATTTCATTGACTTATTTACTGTATTATGACTGGGACTATGTTTAGGAAGGTACGTATTTTCAAACAATGCTGTGAATTAATTTTTAATTTATGAGGACAAAAAACAAACAAATATGGATGTGTTGTACTCTTGAAGGAAAAGACTTTGCAAGCCATAAGCTAAAATCTACTATATTCTTAAATAAATACATTTAATAATGACATTGCGCAAAAAGTTGGTTCCTAAAATTATTGACCAGACAGAAGAAAAATTTCTGGAATCCCAATACAACCCCAACAACAAATAAGTAAATCTATTGTAGTTTCTAGTCATTAATGTTAATAAATATTTGAAACATGAAACTAATTAACCTAATAACTCAAGCCTGCACTACTTTGGGTGTAAAAAAAATAAAAAAAAGGAAAAAAAAAAAAAAAGAAAGAAAACTGGAAAAAATTAAAAAGGAAAAAGTAAAAAGAAGTCTAATAATGTTTGTGTGAAATCTTTTCCTAAATTTACTTATTTTAAAGAAAAAAGAAAACTCAAATTTTGTAAAAACAAAATTCAAAAGAAATTTTCCTTATTGATTCTAATTCTACTAGGATTAGCACTTTTAAAGATAATTTGCTTCTATAAGAAACTAAGTATTGTGACTTCAGTACTGGAAAAAAAAACTGTACACAAGAGCATATGAGGCCAATCAGAATAACAACTTTATCTGCATCCTTTTGATCTTTCTGAGTACACATATTTTGACTATTCGTACTCACTACAAATTTGAATATGAAGAAGCCATATTAAAATCATTTTTTTAGCACTAGAACCTCCCTCTCTTTGAACAGCTGTAACAAAGAATGATAGATGAGTACAAAGATGTAACAAAGATGTAACAAAGAATGATTACTGAGAATGACTGAGAGGCCTCATATAAATATTTATCAGTTTACAGGTGGAAGCCAAAATGTTCATAACTATTAAATCACAGATCTCCATATTTCCAACTGGATCTATCTGACAACCTTGGAAAAAAAAAAAAAAAAAAGTTATTGTTTTAAATTTGTGTTCAAATTTAATTTTTATTTGCATTTTCTTCTGCTGCCTAGTACTCCATGCAAGTGTTATCTTCAGAAGATGAAAAAGTTGAGCTGACATATATGCTTTGCCTGTGACATCATTAATAAGGTTTGATAAATATCCACTACAACACCCTTTGGATTGTTATTTGTCAAAAGATACATTTCAATCAATTTAAAAGTATTTTCACTTTAAGGTCTTTTCTCAGCTGAGATGAACAATGAAAAATGATGGCATATTATATTGTCTTATTAACACTGGCACACACCCACATGCTCCAACCATCTTCTTTCCCATTATTATCAACCTTCTTCATCACTGTAAAGGACAGGGCAGAATTCAAACTATTCTGTATAAAATTAGACAAATTACCATGCATTTATAAGCTCACATTGTTCCAATGTAGTCAGTATAATACTGACCTGGGATCTTTTGACATGAGATCATGCTTCTCCAGCTCATGAGTACCTGATTCCCTGGCACAGAGATGAAAAGAACTTAGATATAATTTCCCCTGTGCATTTAGATATGTTTCTTGGCAAAGATTTCTGCTGCACAGTTCTGGAAGAGAGGTCAAATTTGGATCTTCCTTCAAATTCCATCATTCTATTCTTGTCGCAACAGATAAAGAATAGCCCAGCCCCCTGGCCTACTCAGTGCCAGTTTCTGTGCTAACAATAAAATGCTTTTTGTGGTGTATTTTTCTGAGTCTATTTCTGGAGCATGGTGTTATGAGCCAATAGGCTACACAGGCTCTGAATACCAGAACCTACATTTGTTTGGAAGGATAAACAAAATTGTCCTCCAGCTGGGGCCAAATGCCATATAAATATTACTTGCACGAAGTACACAGTAGACTTTAGGTTTTCAGCAAAATTCTCCCTGCATTTTGTCCTTGAGTAGAAATTAAACACAATAAAAACAAAAATCCACAGTCCTCAAGATAAGCAAAAACTCAGAGCAGTCACAGAGCTTTTCTAATTTCTGACATATAGGAATAGGAGAAATGTTGGAAACAGCATTTACATAAAGTTCTACTTAAAAAAAAAAACTCATTACAATACAATTATCTTAATTATATTTACATCATTCTGAAAAGTAAAAGTCTAATGCAAATCTAACAACGATTTGAATCTCTGAAAGCAAGGAGTCTTGTAAAATTCAGAAGAAAGCTCAGATAAAATATTTTTGGAGGAAAAAAAAAAGTGATACTACTATGTTTGTAAGTGAGAACAATGAAAAGCAGATGTAAATAACAGTCCCTTCGAAATACTTTCCATCCATGCTGTAGTAAGGCTTGTGTATACTCGATTGAAACAGCTGGATAGACATTTAATTATTGCTTATTATGTAATATTAAAATAAATAATTAAATAATATTAATTATTTGTCAGGAAGCGCTCAGTACAAAATGCATAATGAACAGTACCAAACACAGAAAGAAATCACAATAATTCAATGTTATTTTGAATAAATAAACACATTTAACGTAGGAATAATTTTAGTATAATATATCATTAGCTGTGATAAAATCTTCAGAATTGTTTAGGAAGCTATAACCACTATTACCTTTAGCTATAATTACAAGGATTATTTTTCACTTAAAAGTAATTTTATTAAGTAAAACTGTGATATTAGCAGGCAAACAAGATAAAAGAGTAAAACATGACATTTCACCATTTGCTGTATTTCAGTATGGTTAATTTCAATTGCCTTAACCTATGTCAGCAGACTAACCCCAGTGATTTTCTTTTACCATATCCCCATGTTTTTAAGTCTAAAAATTAATTGTCTACCCAAAATACAGAATCATTTAAGACAGGAATTTTTCTGAGACATATCTTATAGTATGGCATTCACATGTACTATCCACTATCCCACATTGTGGAACCCTGACTGGGAAAAATACCTCATCTTATGATGGTATAGACTATCATTTATTATTATTATTATTATTATTAATGTTAGTACTTAGAACAAATAACAGAAACATTTCTCCTTTTCTTCCTGTATCTGTAAATAGTAACCATAATGATCAAAACAGCTGAACGTCACAGAATTCTTAATTACAGATACATTAAGCTACTGATTGTGGTCATAATGTACTTTGGGTAAACTTTTTCAAGAGTATTCAGCTGCAAAATTATAATGAGAACGTAGGGTCTCTGGAAATCCATCAGGATTGTTTTTGATGAAAAGTGTCAGCTATTGACAAAACAAAATCTAGCAAAGACATCAAAGGACATAGGGTTAAAAAAAATGCAGCTGTATTTTTTGATGTTGAAAAAGCTTTTGATACACCTATTGTAGAGTACAGGGTAGATGACATAGCTAAAGGCTTTCTAACTGAAATAAAAGTTCAAATAAAACCAAATAATTATTTCTTAACTTCATCGTAAATATATAAAAATTACAGCCCAGAAATGCATGCTTTCTATTTTTTATATTGTTAATGTTGATGATAGGAATACCCTTATTTGAGAAACAAACCTACTGAAGTGTTTATGCATTAGATTGTTTTTTAAGAAAGATAAGGTTTCTGTATCTGTCACAAAACCTCCTGACTATTAGATGTATTGGATTGTTTCCACATAAATATCCATTGTTTAGCAAGAACTCTTGTCCTTGGAGATACGCAGACTTGCGTAGAATAATAAATGTACCATCCAATATTCTGCTAATGATATCCAGAAAGTAATTTGTGTGGAGATAATTTTTACTGTAAAGATGACTGCTGAAGGTGTGTGCTGCACTCCTGAGAGTGCATAACTTTACTTATTATTTACCGAAACTTGTGGACCTCAGTGATGAAACTTTAATTAAATAACTTCCTAAGTAGATTCTTCTATTTGACCTTACCCAGTTTTATAGACATAGTTTACACAAGGGAGTTCACCACTTGTCCATTCAGTTGGAATCTCATATTGTTTTATTCTGATAAAATGCCTTTTTAAGGAAAAATGGTATTTGCACAATAGCATGTGGTTTCTTTCCACCATATTGCAGATTTACTTGTAGAGAGGCACAATTTACTATAGAAAAGACAGATGTGTCATTTAGTCTCTCACAAAGACCTCACTATGGTTCTTTTTATTTTTATTTTTCCCGAGAATACAGAAAATAATATTTCATTGAAAACTCCTCATGATTAAAACACAGATTGCTAATTCCAACTGTACAAGATCATGTAACAGCCCAACACACACTAGCTTTCAAACTACATTCAAACTACATAATTAAAAAGAACTGTTTGGAGTCTCATAAACAGAAAAGTACAGCATCAAGTTATTCACAGGTATGTACAGATTCAGCAGGGAATAGTAGATATGAGAGTTGCTTACCAGAAGAAAAAAATATATTGGACAGAGTAGCAGGATAAGAAAATAACAATCTTTGTTAACTGTAGTAATAAGTCATTACAATCTGAGAAAAAGTCATAAATGACTGTTTAAGTCATTCATGATACTTCCTTATCTTTTACAATAATCAAATTTTTATAATAAAAATAAATCAAGACTTCTGCAATCATTTTCACCTAGATTTTAAGACTTCTATGTACTTACTACCTTGTCAAAATTAAAGCTATTAACCGATTAGTCTTCCAATTTATTCTCTTTATTACCTCACACACACAAACACACATATATACATACAATAAAAGAATTAAAAAATGAAAACACTTTTTCAGGCCTAGAAATGGTGTTATTTTCTATGGTTAAAACCAGATAAATCGCATGATACCAAAATAGCTGGAATGTTGTCCTTACAAACAACTTCCAACTTCATAGCATTAGGAGTTAAAAATAATATTTCAAGGCTTGGATTACATTCTGAATTAGAAGAAAAGCTGTCCCATCCTTTGGCGTGAAATATATGAAGTCAGATCATTAAAAACACCTCTGACAGGTTATATTAAGTGCTACAATTATGACTAACTTTGGTTTAGTACACCTAGTAATTTTTAAATAGTTTAAGAAATTGCATTTATTTTCTCCCTGCTTTGAAAGTGCACTTCACTTCCACCTCACCTTAATCATAATTTTTATATCTGAACTGGCTTCATTTCTTTATCTCACGTATTGCAAAAAACAATTGCGAAGAACAGTTTAGTAAGGGGGTTTTATTTATTTATTTATTTATTTATTTATTTATTTATTTATTATTTTTATTTTGGTAGCAAACTTAATGGCATTAATGAGAATATATAGGAGACACCCTGATTATTTCAAAATATTCTCAGCAAGATTATCATCTCTTTCCTCGGAGAGCAGCAACAAAATTTTTACACGCCTGGCAAGAAGAATTCACATTTAAGCTTAAACATATAAACCACAACATCTCTCTAGGTAAAACAGTGCAAGAAGTAAATGTTTCTGTAGAATGATTTGGAGATGTGGGAACAATCTTCATGCTCTTTATTCTGGATTTTTTTCCCTTCCTGTAAGGAGCTGTAACAAGTAAATTAGCAAAACCCACTGGAAGAGAAATTAAGGAAAATATCCACTTTTAAACTGAACAGAAATAAAAGAACTGATGTTATAGATGGATTCATGTGAACTTCAGGTTACTTCAAAAGGTAGAGCTTCACTCTATATTTTCTTTTAAAGATAAAAGAATAATGATTTTAATTTTCTCTTTTGAAAGGTACTATAAAGCTTAAATAATATAAAGCAATGTCTGCCTGGATTGAAAATCAAAAGAAGAAAGTTTCAGCTGCAAAATAACATAAAAAGCCTGATTCTTAATTCTTTAGATGAAGTCTTAGGTTTTATGATGGATCTGTGCATGAAACCAGAAGTGGTGAACATTACTGGCTCTACAAAAAACATACTGAAATCTTCATGTTGTCAAGAGATACAGGACACATAACATAGTCCAAAGAGCAGATGTTAATGAGGAAAAGATAAGAAGGGGTCAATGGAAATCTTGTCTTTTTATTATGTTCATTATGGAAAGGATGATATAAGAACTACAGTTGAATCCTAGAACATGGCAGATGGAAACTTGTCAAGGGAAAATCCTTGAAACTCAGATGAAGCTCAAGAGAGAACATGATAATCATATAAAAGAAGTCTAATAGAAGATGAAAGGATCAGACCTAACTCATCATCTGAAAGAGTAGTTTCAGAGAAAAAATAATAATTCTCACTATCCCTAATCCTCACTTTTTGCTCTTATTTGCTAGTTCAAGAGAAGAATTCTGATTTACCTGTACCTTTTTCAAGATTACCGGAGAAAATCCTAAATGCACAGCATTCTAAGAACTTTCTGTTGATTGAAAAAAGACAAGCCATAGACAGAGATTACTTTCCTAGCTGAACTGGATGTTTGAGTCACTTTGCTGATAGAATTGCAGAGGCTTTTACTACCCCGAGAGATGGAAGAACACTGGCAGGGAAGAGTTCTGCTCCCACGTGGGCTATTTCTAGGTTAAACCATTTAACGAAGATATTTGTAAGTCTTTAAATGTCAGGTGTACTGTAAACAGCCAATAAATAAAAGAAAAATGATAATAATACACTGTGAAGATTGAAAAGGCACTCTGTGGATCAATAAATAATCATATTATGTATCACATTACACATTCTGTCTGAACATTTCCGACTTAATCAAGACATTAACTTGACTGTCAAGCACTAGAATAGGAAGGATCTTCCATGGCAGATTCCTTCACCATGAGAAAATATTCTTGTGGCAGAGTCCCATATCATATTGGTAACTTTCCATATTTAAAAAAAATATCCTATTACAGAATTGCAACGCATTACAAAGATTCTCATAGGATATATATATATATTAAATACAATTATAAATATTTCCTTCTGCCACCCTGGACTTTTTTAAAAATATGGACATACTTTATGTTAAAGATCTGATACAGATATGATCTCTTAAGAGAAATGTAGCAGACAGAATGTGAACCACAACATCAGAAGTTGTAGAAAAAGCACATTATTTTAGGAAAACATTAGTACTATTTCCTCTTGAGCACCATCCTGTGACTGAGGAGAACAGTCAGTTCTTGCTGAACACTGACAGAAAAGCTCAGTGCTTAAGTGAAGTAACTTCTGATGACTTTTATCCTTTAAACATTTTCCTTTGTGCTTTCTTTGTATGCTGTTTATAAGCAAAGAAGCCACTGCTGTTTTGACCTATAAAAACTGTATTGTGGAAAGACTAGAAAAGGCTAATAAAGTTGTTTTTCGTTTTTTTGTTTGTTTGTTTGTTTGTTTGTTTTGTTTGTTTGTTTGTTTGTTTGTTTTTCCCTTCCCAATGTTATGGTACCAGTAGTTTCCCTGTTAAATGTACTAGCCTATAGAGGCTATCCTGATATTCATATATTTATTATCCAGAAACCCCAGAAGAGTTCTGAATTTAGTGTATAAGTCCAGTGGTAGTAGGTAAGATATTTCTGAATAAAGGAATAATTTTAAGAAGCATCTGGTGGACATGATGTAAGTATGGTGCTGCAGTGCCATCACATTGAGCAAAGATCACTCACATGTCTGTTGAAGGAAGTGTGTGGATTTAAATACAATTTAAACAGAAACAGCCTTTTAGCATTGCATTCAAAATTAGAAATGTCCAATCTTCATAACACATTTGGGTTTTCTGCAGTAATACTGTGGACGAATTCTTAAATTAATAGTTTATGTCAGTTACCACTATGGACATATTTCAGTTTTTGTACATGAAAGCATTTCATGTCTTATTTTTGCAACTCATGAAAACGTGTGACCTTCATCACAAGTAGCATTCACAGATCAAAATGAACTCAGAATTATTTCTTACCCATATAAGTAGAATTTTTCTTTTCATAGCACTGAGTATGCCTGAGCACACTCATGGTTTCAGAACACTGTTTTCTTACAGCACGTCAGATTGAGGAGGACCTTGTAACTAGAGATTCCTCCAGGCAGGCATCTGGATATGCTAGCATGTCACACATCCAAGCAGGTTTTGAAT
Source organism: Aythya fuligula (assembly GCF_009819795.1). Taxonomy (NCBI): domain Eukaryota; kingdom Metazoa; phylum Chordata; class Aves; order Anseriformes; family Anatidae; genus Aythya; species Aythya fuligula. The sequence continues at coordinate 30,769,588 of NC_045564.1, forward strand.
ATCTCCAGAGATATTCAGAAGTTCAGATAGTGCCTTGCATTAGTCTGAGGTCCATAGAGATCTGCAAATACCTAAATACTCTTGAAAATGTCATCCTGAGGAATCAGTCAGCTGAACTGATGTCAGGAGGACAATAGAATTTTATAGACATTGAAAACTTGAGCCAGAAAAAAAGAGTGACCAGATAAATTCTTTAGATCCCAAGCATCAATACATAGGATACTGATACAATCCAACAAGATTTTTACTATATCTGAAAACTTTTTTTCTGAAAAATTAAATAATCCTGAAATATTGCATTTGTTTCCATCTGACCCAAAGAAAAACTTTTAAGATCTATGTAGGGTGTGAGGTACAGCCAAATTTGGAAAATGAAGCATTTTAGAACATATTGTCTCAATTATCTGATGATACAAAGGGGTTGTGGATGAGGTATCTGGCAAATACTCCACATCACTGCTACTGGCATGGTTATCAAGCAGATGTTTAAAATGAAAAGCTGACAGTTTTTGTGTGATAATTAAATCTCTTTAGTTGACAACTGCAATTTAATTTAATTTTAATCAAGAGTAATAACCACACATAATTGCTATTATGGTGTTGCTCCATTTTTACCTAGGGCCTGGAGCAAAAATGAACAAAGATTTTGCCTGTAAGGTTTCACAGAAAATATTTCTGATCTAAGATATCCTTCTAAATATACTAATTTTGATGTACTTCCAACCAACGAATAAAAGATGAATAAAAAGGTAAAATCACAAATCAATGAAAGTTATTATACAAAAAGAAAGTGGGTATACATTCCAAGACTTGATAAGGAAATATAAATCCCATTTCATTTGTATTGTTAGGAAAACTAGAGAACATTTTATGTTAAGGTTGTGATTTACTCAATTACCAACCTGTCATGGAGCCACATGATCCCAGTGTCTTTTGAAGACCCTAAGAAATGAGTTTACTTATGACTCCTTTAGGGCTGTGTATTTACATCCATGGCATGTCCGCCTCCTACCAAACACTTCTCCTGCAGGGCAAGAGCTTGATTACCAATTGCTTCATTCCAGAGACCTGTGTTCAGCATGCTCCATTCAATCTGCAGTTCAGGCAAGTTCATAACACACACAGGCAGGTGAGCATAAGAAAGTATCTAGTATTTCATGTTGGTAGAATTTTTGCATTTGTGTTTGCTTATCTCTGTCCTTTATACCTAGAGAGTCATATAAAGTAAGACCTTCAGCAGAGAGAAGAAGCAGTAAAGCTTGATAGCTTGAATTATACCAAGCTATACCTCCTCTACCAATCATGTGGGTAAACAAGATTAACCCACTTTCATGGATCAGACCTAGCCGAGCAGTCTCAGGGTCACATCTAGAAAATAAGACACCAAAGGGATAGGCCAAGATCAGAAGCAGAGAGGTTCCTTTCAGGATTTCTTGCTGTGCTTTTCCTTTTCTTGCAGGCAGCTATATGACCAGGTTTCCAAGAGTTACTCTAGCTACAGTGGTCATCACTGCCAACCATAGACCTGGAATTTCTTGTAACACAAAAACGAGCATGGGGTTGCAACTTATTATCAAAAACAAGCACACTGCAAATCAGACAACTGTTGGCTGATCTCAGGAAAAGATGTGTCAGTTTATTTCAATATCAGCTAAAAGAATCCAAGACAACATAGTCTATACCTGGGCAATTTTTCCCGTGATGAACTTTCCAGTTGGATTACAACTGGAAGAAGTTACATTTGCCTCCAGCAGAAGCAAGCCAGTATTGATGCCAGCCATTCTGCCCTCCCAAAGCAATGAACTCACTCCTTCCAATTCAAAATTGCTGTAGTTTAGGAAAGAAAAAATCTCAGCCTTCTAGAAATTGATATATTTCAATTTCCAGAAATGTTTGAAATTGTTCACATATAAATTCCAACAAAAATAATGCCACTATAAGGTATAAACCACCTACAATTTAGACTGAGTACGTTGAAATAAAGAGTGATATCTTAATGGACAGTTTAACCTCTCATTCTACTTTCAGTTTTGCGAGTCCAAATTTATTTGCTTCATCTCTGTATAAAGAAAAAAAGGCACCAGAAAACAAACAAATAAATAATCAGAAATTAGTTGGATACAAAATACATTAAAATCCATTAAAAACAAACATGGATGTTTTTTTTTTGCCAAAATTACATAGTGACAAAGAAATTTCTTGTTGCTTTTTCTAGGACAGTACATAGCAGAGGTCTGGAGCCCCTGAAAAAATGTTGAGTCTGTAAATACAAAAGAAATAATGTCATGTGACTTGGAGTAACAGTTGTTTTGAAAATGTCTTACAATTACAAAAAAAATTAAGTAGGACAAAGAGACTTGACATGAAAATTAAATGTTTCACATTAGGATGAATGAAAATAGTTATTTTTTTCCTTATTTAAAGTTCTGAAAAAAAGTGCTGGCTTTACCACAAAAACAGACATAAATTATTAACTATAACTAAAACAAACAAACTCAACAACTCAGACCCAGATCTAATTATCAGCAATTTTATATGGACAAGTTATGACACTGAAACTTTATTTCTTATAAAAAATAAATAGTTAAATACTTAAGGTATTAAGAAAGGTATTAAGAAATACCTTTCACTCAGTAATTGCAACTTTTTTTTTTTTCACATTATATATGTATCTAAGCAAGTAAATTGAAATGAGCATCTTAGATCCTCATCTTTAATAATCTGTATTATTGCAGCAGATACATTCAATTATTTTTCAGCTGCTTCATGTACTAAGCTTATATACTGTGTCTCATATTAAGTGAAGATGCACTTATTCTCCCTCCTTTCAATAAAAAAAAAATATCATTAGAAATTTTCTGAAATAGGAGAATGTGAATATGAGAACATGATTTCTAACCTCTGAGAACTGTGAGCACTATGACTTCACCAATTTGGAGGGACTTTCAAATTTGACTGAGTACATATCTTCCAGATATAAAGTGGTAGTGTACTCCTACCCCCATTCCCAAGATTAAGCAGGGCATCTGGCCTAAGAAGATAACCATAACTGGCAGTCATGATGTATGCAACACACTCCACCCGCACACACACACACACACACACCCCACCCCCCCACCCTGCTGGCTAGATTTGAAAGAAAGCACAGTTCAAGTCACATTTGGAAGAAAACTAACATCTGTATTCAATGTGACCATGAGTCACACTTTACCCCATAATAGTGAGCTCAAAGGCCCACTGAGCTCTCCTGACACAGCAGTGGGATGCACACCGGGACCTTCCCTTTGGCAAGAAAACCTCCCAGGGTTACTTCTGCAGATTCAGAGAACTCATCACTACAGATAGTCAGAAAGCAGACTGGGAAGGTAACAGCACGCTAACACAGGTAACAGCATACTAACACACCATAATGGTGCTTTGTGATCACACTTTATAATCCTAGCTAATTAGCATAAAGGATCTGTGAAATGCAAACAATACTTTAGACATAAAGTGTTGACCAAGTCTGGGACAGGAGTGAACTGATGTAATATTTCCTAACCCAATGTCTTATGCAGTATTTGTGTAGTGTATAATGTTTTTCATTTAGTGTCTTTGAGTAGTATATAGTGTCTTTCATACAGTGTGTAATTAAGTGTATCTTTTAAGTATAATTAGGTGTACCTTGCCATCATTTAACCTTTGTTAAGTTGCATAAACTTTGTTATTAATAAATCATGTCATTGCTTCTTTGTCATAAGTGAATGTATATTATTCTTCATTCCTTTTTCCACCCACAACACAGTAATTAAGACTTCTTATTTCTCATCATTTTTGAAGATATAAAATGATTGTGTCTCCGAATAAGTAAAAAAATCAACATCCAACATTATCAAAAAGATAAAAGAAATCTTTCTGAAGGTGTTGAAAAATGGTTAAGAACTTTGTTTAAAAAAAAAAAAAAAAAAGTGGGGAATGTTAAAATGATATCACTCAAAGTTTGTTCTATCAAAGCTGTTAAGTCATGACAGAATAAGAGATTGTTTGAAAAAGCCAAATTGAAACAGTTTACTGAAACCTTACCAAACTGTTCAATACTTTGTACCAGAATGGACAGAGAGGTTAGAAGACAACCAGGCAATGGGGCTTTGAAAGAAAAATAAAATAAAATAAAATAAATAAAATAAAATAAAATAAAATAAAATAAAATAAAATAAAATAAAATAAAATAAAACAGAAGCATATTATCCTTAGTTCTCACCTTTTGTTTTTGTTTTTGTTTTTGTTTTGTTTTTTGAAAGAGGCAAAAGTATGAAGAAATCTGAGGGGCAGGAAACTAATAATATCACAGGGACGTGGAAATGTTTACTATGAATAAGCATTGCTCAAAGGACAAACTATTCCGGCATTTCAGTTCTAGGCATCATGAAAGCAGATGAATGACAATTGGAAATTTAAGTAAAGCTTATTGTAAAGCTCTTTATCATTGCTACTTTAATGCTTGTCTTTGCCTGGTTATTACTGAATTTGGGAAATGGTCTTAAAAATCATTATAGATGAAAAACAGCCCTAAGACACAGAGAAGACCAGACCAACAGTTTTGCCTTGATCTCATTCCCAGCTTCATACATTTCATGTGCAATATGGCTGTGCTGGCAGGTCAAATAATCCAGAGCACTGTGGCCAAAATGTCTTCAAACAGCACTGGCAGAATATTTTCTTTACAAAAGGGTTGATTGAGTAATTCAGAATAATACCAAAGCATACAACTTCCAGTGAAGCTTATATTCACAAATGTTTTCTTGGCTCTGTTTTACGACGTCTGGTCAAAATTGGAAAGAGATAACTTTTGCTCAGCCATAAGCCAGAGCAACTATCGGGGATATGGAGCACCAACAGTCACATCTTTGGCCTGAAAGAAGCACAGCTACGCTCCAGATGGAAAACAACCTGTACAAAATCTGTCCATATAAAAGATGTCTCAAAAGGAAATGTGGTTTCATAGATGATTCAGGAAAATCACTTATAAAATAAGTGGAGGCAGAGGCCTGAAGGCAAGAACTTAATTGTTATAGCACCTTTCTTGTTCACAGGCATAACTGATACCATTTTGACAGAGTGGTTCAGGCAAAATAACCTTCAATAATGAGTGCAGTGTGGAAATTTCAGGCTATGTGAATTAGTGAAATTTAGGGATATCCTTGGTTGTTTACTAGCATCCAAGAACGCAAACTGAAAAGGCTGGACAAGCAATGGCAACAACACAAGCAATCACAGAAGTAACTACCTCCCAAACCCAGATGAAGTGAGTCAAGGAAGCTAGCTGGGAGACAATATGGATTTTCAGGTCACTAAGGCAAAGCTCAAGACTTTTCAAGTTAATTAATGGAACACAAAATAAAAAAGCTAAAATCATTGAAGAAAGGTGGCTTCAAGGGAACAACACACTCCAGACTCTCACTGGTAGAGGTCTGAATAAAACATCACTAAGAAGAAATCTTTCTGGTACTGCTGAGCACAAAAGAGCAACAACAAATTATAGCTCTCATTCCTCTATTGAAAAAAAAAAAAAAGAACTAAAATGAAAAACCTTTTCTTCATTATCCTACAGTTTTCAGATATTAATGGTAAACTTTTTACCAGAGCTTTGATGGGATACACTGTATTTGTTCTTTTCTGATTATGATGCCATCAGAGAAAATGATATATTTTTTAAATTTACTCTTGTATTTCTGAATGCAAAGCCCATTCAAAACAAGATGTATTTATCCCTTAATTAAAAAAGATATCTCAGGCAATCTCTTCTCCCTTTAAAAATCTTGAAGATACTTAATTTATTCCTTCAGGTAGGAAGCAGTCACATTTAACAAGCACTAATAAATGTGCCAACAACACACAAAGAGTTAAATTTTACATTTGACAAACACAATAGATGTTAGTATCTTTGCCAGAAGATAACTTCAAAAAGCTGTTCAAGTTCTCAGTTTAGAGTTCCTGTTCATTTCTTCTACAAGGATGTATAGCATCACTGTAATAGATCGCTAGGGCTGCTTTTCTCTGATGTATTGTTGCAATATATCATAAGAATCGTGTCTGGCAGGAACATGAATTTCAGACATGGGACTATTTTATATGTTTTATTTGAGGAAACTCTTAAGGAGAATCAATGCGGAGTTCAAGAGCTGGCATCGGAGTTTGAGAAATTCAACTGAGCCTTAAAATGCTAGAGGCGTCACAAAAATGTACAAGAAACTGAAAGCAAGACTAAATGGACTACCTATAACTGTTCATTTGTGGAATTCATTGAGTGGAATACCTAAAGATTTGGCTAGTTAAATTCATCTGACTTCTAGCCCATCTGTGGCATCACTATGGGGTCTGAAATACTTCTCTGTTGCTCAGTCTTGCTATTCTCTCCCACAAAATAATGTTAAATAAACCTGGATTGAACTGTGACAGGCAAAACAAATAGGACTTTTCATGCTTCAGAAGGGCACAAATTTTAAAAACTTGCCTAATTAACAAAGCAACAACAAAAAATAGAACATGCTTTATAGTATACCAGAAGATAATAATTTTCAGCCCCTTCTGAAATCCCTCAGAAAATCCCTGTTACAGAAGGATTCAAAAGCGGTAAATATAGACTTGGGTTCATCTCCACACTCGATGCCAGCCCTAACAGTGAAGTGATGCTGACCCAGAACTGGATAAAAACCCACAGGTATGACAATAAACATGTTAGGCTTAAAAGGAAGTCTACTGTCCAAGCCACACTGATCAGCGAATAGGACAATCAGTACATTTTACTTCACACAACTATTTACCAGTGTATTTCTCTTCAGAAAGCAATGTCATATAAGCATTTTCATAAACAAATAAGCCCAGTAAACACTCCTCTGGCCATGCCCTTAATACGGATTTTCTATTATTCAGGATGAGTTTCCCAAGAAAAGATGATCAAATGTGAGGATGTGAATATTTCTGCTATCCAGCCAGGCTGGCTTGGTGTTAGCCACTCCACTTGCGCAGAGAACAGCACTGAACACATTCTATCAATAGCAGCATTCAGGAGCTGAAGTAAACCTTTCACTTTCCTGATTTGGTCTGCATGGATTTTCAGGGGATTCATAAACTTTAAGGCCAGGAGAACCATTAGATCATCAAATTCAATCTCCAGTATACCACAGGCTATTACATCCAGTTACTCCTCTATTAAGCTCAATAAAGCATAACCATCTCTCTCCTAAAGCACCAGTCTTCATTTCAGGTATCAAGAGATTGACAATCTACTATTTTCGTTGCTGTTTTCTATATTCCACAGGTTAATCATGTTCGCAGTTAAAACCATTTGCACAAGTTGTCATTTGAATTTCTCTAGTTCAGCTTCCAGGCACGACTCTCGTCCTACTTTTCTTGGTGAGATTAAAGGTTCTTTTTATATCCACTATTTTCTCCACATGAAAATACTTACAAACTGCAATCAAATCATATTCTATCTTCCTGAGATGCTAAACAGATTTGAATTCTTTAAGTCTTCCACAGCAATATATCTTTTCAGCTCCTAAAATCACATCTGTGTTTTTTTCTATACCAATGTGTTTCAGCAGCTTATAAAATATGTTGATACTATGAATGTACATGGTATTGCTTCATCTGTCTCTGCAATGCTGGATAACCAGGTAAAAACAGTCCCTAAAATGCATGCACTGTACCACTTCTTATATCCCCAAGTATAACCTATATCTTTAATTTGTGTAAATGTATTAATTTATTTTTCAGGTAGCAACGTCACATAAGGATTTCATGTTGAGTTGTCTCGATTCTGACTGCTAAAATTACACATTCAAATAAAATCTGAGCCTTTCTGTTTTCCCTTAGAGTAAGCCAAATGAATATAACCTTCTGCAAAGCAGTTTAGAATTTTTATTTCTCTGCTTAAAGAAAAAGACTTCGACAAAATAACAAAATCTTTCGAGACTGGATCTTCACCCTTTGCACATTGTGTTGTACAGGCCACTTTCATGGGGTTGCAGGGGACAGGACACTCAAATTTGGCTAAGTTTTGCTCAAAACACAGCCCCAACTGGTTCCCTCTTCTCTGTCTTATGATTTTCAGACTTTGCTTCCCAGCACACTGAGTGTGGAGGAGGAAATACTGTCTGAAGCAAGGAGGTACCAGTCAGGAAGGACCCTGCAGAGAGCTCCAGGACTCCATTTATTGCTATGATCCTGTCCCTGCCTGATTTCTCTTTCTGTTTTTTTAATGTCATCACTTTCAGCTGCAGTTCCTCATTCAATCTGAAGTGTGTGTATATATATATATATACATATAAATGTAGAAAATCTCAGATCTCTAAACCTCTGAGCCTGTGACTTTTGCAAAGCTCTGGCATCTGAAAAGGAAGAAGAGGATCTGAACTCCTAGCCTCACACTGTCACCATGGTCTTTCTGTGGTGAACCCTCTGAAAAGAAAGGTGATGAGAATAATCAGGACAAAATAGCTGTTCTCTTATTTGAACAGCCAAGTCTGCTCAGCTGTGGCAGTTATCATTAAGCCTTTTCTCAGCCAGCAGTCAGTTTGTGCTCTGTGCAGTGACTTCAGACATAGTCCCAGGAAAATGCCTTTCCCCTGCTGAATAGTTCTATTTTCACATAACATGATGGTACAAATACAGCTGCTGATTACCATGAGACCTGAGAGCTGGTGTGGGGGTCCTGTGCTTCACACCACGGGAGCTGTAGATGGAAAAAGAATGTCTCATGCTTCTCAAGCAGTATAGACTTCAAACAAGTGTCTTTTCCATTGGGGGGGGGGGGGGGGGGGGGGGGAGGGATGACATAAAACTCTCAACCAGTATAATTAACTCAACATTTAAACTTGTGTTCAAAAACATATCTCCCTTTTAGCTTTTCTGCTGAAGTGTGTTGCTTTCTATAAAAGGAAAACTGGACTATTGTGAAGAAGGTGTCTGCTGTCTCCCTGCTGCCTAGGCTGGGTCAGGCAACAACACATCAGCAGCAATGCACCAGCAGGGAGTTCTCACTGAACAGGAAAGAGGCAGCAGGCACTATTCTGCTCCATCAGCAGGAGCTTGAATCTCTGAAGATCATCACTGGCAGTTTGGAGTTTTCTCTTCTTTTCCTTTTCAAACCCTAACAAACCACCATCGGGGAAAACTGAAATCTGCATCTAAACCTTTTGTTTTGAGGATTTGCTGAAAATGATAGCAATCAATCCAAATGATGATGGTCTATAATAGTTAAAAACATTCCTAATTCATGCTAACTTTATGAAAAAAACAACACTGCCTTTGTGTAAAATTTTCTTTTTCCTTTGCTATTGCCCAGACCTGCTAAATTGTATTAGTAATCTATGCTGAAGTTGTAGAATTCAAACAGCTTGTCCTGAATTCAATAGACTGTCACCAAAGCAACACCATATTGCCATTAAAAGCAACTATTTCACACATGTTCCTGGTGTTATCCTCCTGACCTTTCAAACATATATTGACCACATCAAATCAATTACATAAATTCATTATACCACTATGAATGGAGCATGTTTTTTTCTTAAATCCTCTGAAAAATCAGTCAATACTATTAGACTTTCAGTAAGCCCACTGGGAAAAAAACAAAAAAAAAAAAAAAAAAGAGTCCCATGCCCCAAAATACAGCACTGTTGGAGTTAATGAGAATCTTCAATTTCATGGGTGCAGACAACAAAATCAATGCAAGCACCTGAGAGGGGTTGTGATACCTGCAGACCAAGAGAGGGAAGAAGGTGACTACAAGGTGGAAAGGTGGAAAGATGACAGTTTGTCTGTGATGATGACATCTAGATGTCATCAAGTGCCATAGAGAAACAAGGAAAAAAAAAATAAATTATTCATTCACCACTGACCAGCATCCACCTCATACAATATTTTTATCTATAGCTTTCTAAAACACAAGCCACTAATAAAGGAACAGCTAACACCTAAGGGCAATATTTGAGATTAAGACTTCTAAATGCACAATGATCTCCTGATGTTCTGCACTCACAGTTACCTTGAAAGGTTTTTCTCCTACGTCCTGACAATGGACGTAGATTGTGATAAGAGATGATGGAAGGAGATATATCTCCCCTCCACCCTTTTCACAGTTGCATTTTGGGGACAGTGTCTGTTTATTCTGCTCTAAGCCTGGTGGAATGAAACAGGATGAGAAAATCAACTTGCATAATTTAATCATGTATTGGAGGTGATTCTGGTTGTGTCATCAAGGCCCAAAACTTCTGAACTGTTATTTTTACAGCTGTGAAAAGACATGAGCCCAGATGCATAGGACTCCAACACAAAATTTTAGCAGAAATGAAATACAAAAGGGTGAAGTAAAAGCAAAATAGGGATCTTGAAGCTGATCCTAAGTCTAGGGATCCTGAATGTAATAGCTGGAAATGTTAAGGATGAGTCAGTGTTCAGTATCAATTTCTTTTTCTTTTCCTCGAGCTTACACACTGTTCTGCAAGCCAGGGCAGCACGGTGGGAGGAAAGATCTCTCTGTGCAGCCTCTGTTTCTGATTTTCCTTCAGCGCATATTTGCTGCCAAGTGAAAAAGCTGTGACCTTGGTGAAACGGGTCTTTGGTGAAACCCCTGTGGTCCTTCTCCCAGACATACAAACGTGAGAACAATCTTCTGTGTAACTAAAAAATGCATAAAACATGTAGTTAATTTTGTTAATTACTGCCTGCTGTCAACAGGCAATTACTTGAGGCAAGCACCAATTTTTTGTCATTTCTGCTCTCTCTTCACTCAGTGGAGAACATTTCCTTCAAAACTACAGCCAGGAAAATGTCTAGCACGTTTCCTTAGTTGGTAATGATAGAAATTTTAAATTGTTACTTTAAAAACATCTTCTTCATATGTTATTTTATACATTTCAGGAAATACTTTGTATCACAGAATAAATACAGATAATGAAAAAATAGGAACTCTTCTACCTGTTCCTTGTTTCTAGCCATCAGTTTACTCAACCAGAGAGGGGAGACAAGAAAAAATAAATCAAGAAGGGAAAAGATGACAGATGCAGTGATGAAGAATGTACACTTGTCTGTCAACTATCAATACCTTGTCAGGGAATTACAATGAAATACGTATTGTATACACATGAACAGGAACCTTGTGTGGACCCAATACAGATCTTCTGCAGAAAAATAAGCAAAAACAAATGATGGAAATAACATCCAAGAGATTACTGAACAGATGCTAAGCAATTAAGTAGCCAAAGTACATAATATACATAGATAGGTCTTCTTCTAAATGTCAGGTGAATACAAAAATTCAACAAAATTATTCAGGCACATCAAATGCCTTAGGCTTTTTCCATCTCTTATGTTATAAGACAGTGAGTTATTTTACCTTGTAAAAAAACATGAACATTCAGACAAACAAACAACAACAAAAGAACTGAAAGGTTCCTTTTTTTTTCCTTCCTTTCTATTTCTGGAGGATGCTTTGACCACTACAACATTTTACTATAGATCTCCAGGAATATTAATTAATCTTCTCCTAACTGCAATGTCTTCAAATTAGAGTTTGAGACATCACTACTTTTGGCAGACCAATAATTCATACTTTTTTTTTTTGTGTGTGTGAAAAGCAGGAGATGTGACCTCAATTTGCCTCTTTTGGTTATGTTTCTGTGACCTGGGGGTAAAAGAATAAGGTAGGACCACTGACAGATGTATTCTCTGAAATTAACAGAATTTCTGTGTATTATTTGGTTCTAAATGACAGGTGGAAAGCACCTCTTCAGTCTGTGCTAGATATTCTGTTCTCCTCCAGCTATTGCATACTGCACAGCTTAGATGGGTCTCCATCTATCCCCATACATCTAGGGGGCTGAAATTCCCCTTGGTCCTCAGTCCTACCGTCCTCAGGAATCAATGTTCTTCAGAGGGTTGAATCCCTGGGCTTGGATTATAAGAAACATTTATGTACCACAGTCTTTAAATTTAAAAGGCATTGAGATAATTCTCACTCAATTTTAAAACATCTTGAGTGCGTACAATTCTCAGTGAAAACTTTAGGTATTAAGCATTCATTTAAAATAAAAACCAAATAAGAACACAGCAGACTTTTTCAGCTCTGAAATATAGAGTTAAAGGGATAAATTTTGATAAAGTTTTAAAAATTGGGTTTAGTTATTTACCTGTACTGTCTCACTTTTAAATATGAATATTTTAATTTGATCTGGTCTGTAGAAATTCTCAGTGCTTTAAAAATTGATAATTTGTATTGTGAGGATGTGTATTTGTGTGTGAGATGAGGCTTACTAGATTGAGCACAAAAGATGCACAGAAGTTTCTCTGCTGAATGACCCCCATAGAGAAAAACAAGGTTCTTTCAGCCTTTTGGACTGTAGACTTTATGATAAATTTAAACTAGAGATACCTTAATAAATGCCTCTACCCTGAGGATATTATATTTTCTGTTCTTCTTCAGGGCTTCTTTTGTGGGGGTGTGTGGACATCTCTGTGTTACATTCAAACTTAAGAGTGAAATGAGCAATTGTATTTTTGGTATCTGATTTACATTTCTTTATCATTAATATACTAGAAGCATCCTGCTGTTTGTTGGTGGCAAGACCTTTGGCTCTAAAACTGTACCAGGATATTCTCTGAAGGCTCTGTCCATAAATCAATTTTAATTGTAATAGTATAGCCCAGAAAATTCTGCTTTCATATATTAACTGTATATGAAGATGAACTTCAGTAGAAACATGATTCACAGATTTTATCTGAATCTAGACCTTTTACATCTAAGATTTAATTCCTGTTGTGCTTTTTACTGTACTCCATACATGGGCATCTGACAAATACTAGAAAAGGTTTCCTTTCCTGTTAAACAAGATACATTTTCTCTATTTTCCTTTACCTTCTCAGTCTATAAAATGCCTAACAACAAATGCTAGACAGTTCAGCCAGTGTATCTCGTTACTGAGATGCACAGAGGAAAAAATGTAGAGAACAATTTAATTTATAGTTAACGCATTCCTGAAAAAAATAGCAGTGTGCCTCTTCAATGTCTTATTAATATAGCACAGTGTAAGCAGTTGCATTTTATTCAGGTCCATTTAGTCTGTGTTCTCAAGGAGGAGAAGAAACCTGAAACACCAAAAAGATGTTTACAACCTAGTTCATTCCTATGCATCCCTAAATTAAATGTTCCCATACTCATCCTAGTCAGCCCAAGGGGAATGTCCTCACTTCTTTAAGCTCCTAGGATAAGATCTTTACTTGAAGAAAAATGTAAGTCTCTCTCTAGGGTCATGGGGACATACCTCTCCAGAACTGTTCACTCTTACAAAGGCTTCCAAAAATGGGCTTTTTGGACATGCAGACAAAAAGTAAACACCTTACAAATAGGCTGAACCTTCTTCCTTTAGCCAAGGAACACCTACTACCAAGGTGAAGCTAATGTGCTTTGCCCTTTTCCTAGCCTTTGCCAGAGGCGCTCCAGTCCAAACACTGAATGGACCAGGAAGTACCTCAATGAGGTTAAACAGCAGAGCACTGGCATGAGCTGTACTGCAGGAGGCAGCTATGAGTAAACCCAGCCCATAGTACCAATCCTCGTACAGAAGCAAAGCACTTTTACTGTTGAAAAAGGATGCACACAGTATACAAAAAGAATTCTTGTTTTCATTGCTACTTGAGAAAAGAAGCATATCAGTGAGCTTGAAACTGATAAGAAACAGATTTTCAACATCACGGTTCAAAGGTTGCCTTGCTCCTTCATGCCCTACATAGCCATAACATAAATGCATTGCTTTTCTTTTATCCATAGGACTCTCAGGTCTTTCTTTTTGCCACTGGTCTATTGCCATCCTTGTAGTCACATAGACCTATATTTATATATGTGAATATCTACATTAGCAAGAGCTCTGGTACTTTAACTGATGAATAGAAAAGAAAACCAGACTTCTTGCTAAAACTTTTACTCCTCTTTATTAATGAGTGAAACTAATCAATGACTAAAACTAATTGATTTAGCTATCCTTTGATTTTGTTGAAGCTTTTCAAAGTCATACATCAACTGGAAATAAAGCTGAAGGATTAAACACCTCCAAGACAGAAGATTAAAAGGGATCTGACTTTATTTGGTAGGATTAAGAAGCTGTGGTAACACAGTCCTGGAACTAAGCAGAGTTTATGTTACTATGGTGTTAGAAAAAACAGGTGGTTGCTAACAGTGGTCTAATTAAGAGACCATTATTTTAAGATAGTAACATATCTCTGGTTTACCTTTTCATCCCAACTGCACAAAAATAAGTTGCGCAATTTACTACAGTACCTACCAAGTCCCTACCTCTAAAATTTCTAAGTCAAGACCTATTTTACGCAGAGGTATAAACTGCGTGAAGGGCACCTGTAGATGTCAGATCTTGAAATTACAGCCAAGCCCAGGAAGAAATGTTAATTCGTACACACTGACAACACAGGGATATCATGCCAAAGCATCATGTCTGTTGCTTCTGCAGAAGCAAGGATCTGAACTACCAATGGGAAAGAAGAATATCAAATACACTATGTATGGTATACTATTAATACAGTTTTCTGCACCCAAAGTATATTTATATGTATATATCATAATATGTCTCTGTGTTTGTATATGATATATTAATTGACAAAACAAAATGCATGCATCTATATATGCTATGAGTACACATACATTCTATGTTATAGTATACTATGCTGCCTGTCAGTAATACCTTCTAAACACCAGACAACTAAACTTTTATACACACAAGCGTCAAAGAGTACTAAAGAAGAGAAAATATATTCCAGGACAGCTCAACCAGAAAGCCCCCTTGAGGAAGGATCTTCCCAGGACCAAGAGGAGCTGAGCACCAAATACCTTAATGTTTCATGTGAGCTTCACACTTATATTTGTATGTTGATGAAAACATTCACTTTCAGAGTCTCAGCTTAACTTTCTTTTTCGTTCACATATTTTTCTCTCAAAGCACTTTTATCATTGTATCACAGCTCTTTGCTTTAGATATAATCCATCATTCTTTCCTGCAGTTTCATTTCATATTTTCCAATAACATGATAGGCATTTCAGTTTTAGTTATGGCTTATTTTTTAAATGTAGACTAATTTTTAAAATAAGATGCAGCTTTAGTGTAAGATAATTACATTTTTGTAAGAGAGACTGTCTCTTTTTGCTGCATCAGCTCTCCTGAACCTTTAGCAATATATCACTGCAGAACCAAATAAAATCAATAGGTGAAGTCCAGCATGGTGAATTTTTTTCCATTAATAATATAACTTTATTAACCTCGAGAACCATAAATTGCTGAAACACTTTTTTGATAAAATTGCCTCATCTGCGTAAGAATCAAGAGTAGTATTTGTAAAGTGGCTGTATTGGCTGTAAAGTTTGTGACTGTATTGGTGCAAAATGGCTGTATACATGCAAGATGATGTACTTGATAAATCTGTGCTATATATTTTGCAATATTTAAGGGTTTCCTTTTGTTTATTTCTGTCAATTTTGTTTAGCAGAGCCAAAGTTAGTAGTCAACTTAATGGAGTAAAATGATGTATCACTACCCTTTTCATCTAGGTTTTGTTCAAGCTGCTGAAGCTTTGCGGTGTCTTCCAGATACCTGCTGGTGTCAGCTGGTATTTGGGATTTAAAGTAGGTTGGCTACCTTGATATTTACATTTTTTTAGCTTTTTTTTTTTTTTTTTTTTTTTTTTTTTTTTTTTTTTTCCTGGATATGGTAAATTTTTTGCTGCATCAGATTTTTGAGAGGAAACAAGAAAACTATTCACTTTCTAACTGTTCCTTGGCTTCAGTTCAGAAATACAAAAGAGTCCGGAAGTTATAAAGGATTTTGTTTGGTTGGTTTTGTCCCTCTGGCACAGACAAGAAATCAAATTCTGCCAGTGGTGAGAAAGCAATTTTACAATGATAAAACTGGGCTATACTCATTGGGCTAACTTCTACCACATCTCTGTTTCTATTTTTAGTGGCTTTCATTCCAGAAGGACCTGAAGCAAGGTACATAACGCAGCTGATATTTGTTGCTGTTATTCTGTTCACCACTTAGAAAGACTACTATTGATTTCAATAAACTTTGGTTCCAACAGCTAGAATTAGGCAATTTTCCTACTTCGGAAAAGAAAAAAAAAAAAAAGAAGAATTTGTCCCTGGTTACTCTCATATGGTTGCCTCTGCTGCCTTCACTATCAATGAGGTAGCTACAAGTTTCCAGTGCTAAATCTAATAACATTAACCAAAAGGTTCCTACTGACTTCCATGTGCCTTAGGTCACACTTTCAGTAGTTCAAATTCAGCATATTTTATTCCAACTACTTTGAGTTGCACCCAGTTTCTGTTTAGGGAAGGAGTTTTACCTTTATGATCTGTCTTCCTTCCACCCCACTGGAAGTAGGAGAGAGATGTTTTCTAGGCAGCAAAGAACAACCACTGCCTTTGCCTCCAATATTTGAGCTCTGCTATTACTTTTACAACAAGGACAGGTGATTACTTGTTCTTATTCTGGAAGGACCCTCTGAAGCCTACCCATTCTTACAAGATCTTCTCAATCCAACCTAGTTCTGAGTGGTTATTATTAGAGTGCAAGGTCTGACTCAAGTCTTCATTTTAAACAAGAATAAAGCTCCTTAGCATAGCAGAACATGTTATAATCAAAAGAAGTCAGATAAAACTTTCATCTTAAATTTCATGTTCTCTTTGAAAGATTTTTTTTTCCCAGTTTATTCTTTTTTTTCATCTTTTTTTTTTTTCATTCCACTTTCTGTGTGTGTGACTAGCGGGTTAGCTTGAATAGTTAATTTGTTGAATAGCTATGTCCCTATCCAACATAAAAGCATTACAGGTGAAGCTATAATTTGACTTACACAAGTGCAAGCACAAATCCTGAGCCTAATAAAGTCCTGCTATATTTCCAATTGACAGGTGGAAAAAAAAAAAAAAAAAAAAAAAGTGTACAGGGGTGTCAATTAAACATCCATCTGAAGCAGAGGTCTAAAACTTGAGGGGAGAACTTAGGATATAACTTGTCAATGGCAAGATACATTCAAGAACATTCTGGACCTGATTGTATATGCTTGATTGGTATAATGAAAATGTGAATGAAACAGAAAAAAAATATATATTTTATGGGTACTTGAAAAATTCTTCTGCCCTGTTTTTGAAAGGGCAAGCTCATTGAGCAAAGATGATGGTATAGTGCTGAACTGTTCTATCTGAGAGACATATCTTACTAGTTAAGAAATAAAATCAGAAAATTATTAGAGTTGTGAAATGAAGTATGGGAAGGAGCATAAACTAAAAAGATCTAAGATGCACTGCATTACATGATGGCTTGTGGAGTTAGGACTTAAGAGAAGTAATTTAAACTCTGATCTCAAACACCTAAAAGACTTAAGACCTGCAGTAAATTACATACTACTCATGGTCTTTAAATTTCACATGGATTACATGAATGTCAAATATGTTGGGCGCAATCGGGTACTCAAACTGTGAGAGGATTCAGACAGAAAAGTCTCTCTGTAACAGGAAATGAGAACACAACAGTCAGAAAACAGACCTATCAAACTGACAGGCCAGCAGCTTAAAACCTTATGCACCTACATGCTTAGCCTCTGTTAGGACTTGCCCTGCAGTGGTTTGATTTTTTAACATTTATGTAAATAAACATTTGAAGTGAGTACTCACTTGATAGTCAGTAGGATCAGCCTTTAAATCCATCTGAATTCACTCTGTCCAGCCCTATTCTTAAACTCCAGTGTCAAAGACTCATTATTACATATGATGTGTATCTAAAAAATAAGATCTGGTCTATGCCTCTGAGTATATTAAATATGCAACTTCCAATATGGATTATCTTTCACAGAGGAGACGTACCAACTTTTCAAAATTTAATAAGACAGTGAAATTAAACTGATACATAGAACTGTGTCTTCTAGTTGTTCAGTTTGCACAAAAACGTATTTTACTGAGTATGAGTTTTCACTCTAAATCTGCATCAAAAGACAAAAATTACAAATTATTTTAGTTATAGTAGTTATCATGATGAGATTCTGACCACAGGTTATCATTTGTTACAGGAAAATGAAGAAATGTAAGATGTGTCGAAACATCTCTGCTTTAAGGTATAAGGAAAGTACATGTGGATCCAGCCCCAACATACAACTTTTACAAGAGTACTGAGAATATGGAACACTAAACTAGGAGAGGTTGTATCTATCCTGCACTCAATATTTATTTCTACAGACACTTTTCATTTCTAACTATATTTTTTACCTTTATCATTTAGGAGACATGAAAAGATTACATGACCTTTGCATCATCCATCAAAAACAAAAACAAAAACAAAAACAAAACAAAACAAAAAACTTGAAGGTAAAACAAGTAAAAAGAGTCTTAATGACAAGGCTAGGAATGTGTCTCAGAAAACCTATTGCACATGCTGTAGCAGCAAGAGATGTGAGAAATTTTCTTGTAACAACAATTTATGCAAAATTACAGGCAGTCATTTTCAGATTAGATGTTTGGACAGAGAATGCCTCAAAATACATAATTTCAAATAGCAGGCCATTAAGGTTTCTGAAAACCCACAGATGTTCCTGTTACTCTTTGATAAAATGCTTAGCATTAAAATAAGTCTCTCCGATAGATTCTGAGATTATTTTGTACATTTCTCTGGAAATATATTGGACTTCATGGAACCTATTTTGTTATAATTGATATCAAGCCCAGCACCAGAAATGCAATTTTGGTGAAAAGTTGATCACAGAAAATTCTAGAATCAGATACTTCTCCCTTGGGCTTGCCAGTTGTTCCTATCACTAGGGTACCAAAACAATGTTTCCCATCCAGTTTGTATCTTTTCCAAACCAATCATTGCCTTCCCTGATGAACTGAGTAGTTGCAGGCAGCTGGCTGTTTTACTGGATATTGTCACTTTGTGAGAATATCTTCTGTCAACAAACCATCAATTTCTACAGTTACCTTTCATTGTCTGGGCAGTTCTGATTACTGGATTTATTTTTTAAATGAAAGGTACAACTACCAGTCACCTATGTATAGGTGATCCTGGCCTGTTGTCTGAGATCTGAATTTAAATCTCCAGCTTGAAAATGTCAATCTGAAAAAAACAGTTGTTACTCTAAGAGCTGCAACAGACTGAGAGCTTTCAGCTGCCAAAGAAGGATAAGAATTGCACAGGCATGTTCTAACAGGGGAGTCTGCAGCATCCTTGGGAACACAGAAACCAACTGCACTGCTCAAATGCAACCGCAAACCAACATTGCCCTGACTGACCTTTCAATCACCTTTTTATTTGCCCTTGATTCTCTACCAGTTTGTCCATCTGGAAAGGAGAAGGTGGTCAGACATTGGCTGCATTTAGTGGTGCAAATTCACTGTGGCTGGACAGGTGTTTTAGCAAGGTCTACATTCCACCACCTTTGCCACTGACTCATTTGCCACTGACTCATATTAATACAGCTCAAATATGAATGAAGAAAAAGCTCAGGATTTGTCTCTGTTTGGAATCTCACAAGTTCTCTTTCTTAATGTGCATAACAAAGTTTAAGTCAAACATTGAAAGTCACAGAACAGAGAAGACTCTTAGATATGAGCATGCACACTGAAATGTTAATGTTGCACTCGTATAGTTATTTTTTAATGATTTGTTACTAGAAGAAATGTCCAACAGTTTTATGAGGTCATAAACAAAACAACTGTAAAAAGAACCCACATCAGTAGAAGTTGACTTTATGTTAAAGATACATATATGCACTTCGGTATGACCTAAACAGTGCATTAAATGAAAAATCCCAAAAGATAATTCTGTGCAAAGAGCAGCATGCCATATGTTTTAATATGTTTTATGGAAATAATAAATGCATACAATGGAGAAAAAAATAAATTCTAAATAAAAGAAAAATAAATATTTATTATTATTTTTTTTTTATTTGCTTGTGATAGTGTTCCTACAGTCCCTTAGCAGGAACATTAGTTTGGTGGAGAGCAAATCTGTTTCCAAATCTGTTTCCAAACTATAGCAGAATGCAGCTAATACTTTAAAAATGCATAAGATTTAACTATTTTTTCCTGTATATTTTTGAATATTGAGGAGATTGTTACAGATTGCTGCCATCACATCCACAGTCAAAATGAAGTGAGAGAACAAAGGCATTTTAGCACAAGCAATGTCTCCTACAACACCTAGAGACCTTTTCTGACACTGACAATTCACTGAGTAAGGAATGCTATGGATAAGCCAAACAATATATTTTTTTTAGATAAAAATATGGTTCAAGGGCAATCAGCAGTGCCCTCACTGTCAAATTTGTCAGCATCACTTGACAACACCAATCATGACTTGCTACTGATTCATCTTAGACCCGACGAAAAGAAGAAAGAACTGCACTGAACCCTCTTTTGAGATCATGACCCAGAAGATTCCAGACATTATTTATTATGTAAAGAATGCACAGAATATATAAGATTTCTCTTGAGATCTGGTCCCTTTTTCAAGACACTCTGCAGGTTATGCAGGAAGCTGCTCACACACAATTGTGTGCACAGTTTAACTGCTCCTACAGAACCAAAGTCTGCATATTCTTGAGCACCATCTACTGGTGCCTCTTCTATTAATAATTGCACAATTCCTATAGAGCACCTTAGTGGAGACAGACAGAGCAAGCACTTGCTAATTCTCCTTCCACAAGACACCTCACTAAAAATGTTGAAAATAATACCCATTAATTGCCTGAGCCCTAGGTCAAGCCCCTTGTTCTAGCCATTGTGGAAAAAGAAACTCTTTGCAAGTCTTTCTTTTTACCTCTCTTTGAAAGTTCTCCAAATTTCAAAAATCTGTCTCTTCCTCCTCTGGCTCTTCAATGCGGGTTTTCCAATGCAATCTCCTTATAGCTGTATTAATTCATCTAAACCTGTTACCTGTTTACATCACTTTGTTTTTCTATTTTCTAAATATAAGTCTAATTCAAAGCTCTTTACAGTTGCAGCAGCTTACCATCTGTTTATGAGTTCTGGACTAGAACTTCAGTCATCAATTCTTAAGGGAAAACATGAACCAGAGTAAACATAAAATGCATCCCAACACCTGGATTTATATGATTCCAGTAAAACTTCTGGAATTTTTGCCCATGGAGAATACATCTAGAAGAGAGGTTCATTCTTGGTTGTTGTACCTAAAATATGGGTCAGGTACAATACCAAATATATCTTTGACAACTTTCCTTAAGGCATGATGTATCTTGGTTATGTCAGAGAAAAATCTCAGCATCTACTGAAGTGTAAAATTATACTTGTTACCACTTTGTTTATATCATGGGATTATTGTGCTTAAGACACAGGCAGCTATCAGCAGTTGTATAGGGATTTGGGAGCATCCAAGGTCAACATTCTGCTAATGGAACATCTTGCTGTCCTTAGAGAATGCAAGAGTAGACAATACAAAGTTTTGTTTTTCCAAATTGCCAGTCACTGCACAACCATCCCCTGAAGTCACTAGTTATGCAAATACTTTTATGCTTCAGGGTTAGGTTTGGTCAGACCTATCCAAGTATTGGTTTGTAATCTTGCAAAAAGTTGGGGTAGAAAGTAGCAGAGCATTCTTTATAACTCTGAGCAATTCACATAATATTGAAGTTCAGCAACTAAGTTGCTACTGAGAAGGAATACAAATAAATGAGCATTCTTTAAATGTCAATTCAAAATCAACAATCCCTCAACAATCTTAGTACAGTGGGGAATTGTTAGTGTTTGAAAGATATAAGCACAGTTTATGATGTTAAAAAAGTGAACTAAAAGTATTTTTTATAAAACAAAAAAATGGCTTTAAGACATTAACATAAAATATTAAAATGATGTGGAACATCAGAATATTATAAAAATATTTTAAGCCAAAAGCAAATTTGAAGTTTGATCCCACATATGGGAATATATCAAGTATCATTATTATTCAGTTTCTTACTCTCTTACCAACACATCAGACATATATGAAAGAAATTAAAAATGAAGGGTAAAACATTGGCATTTCTAACAACTATATTACCCCAGAGACATAAAATCTGAAAATGTGCATAATAAGAAAGCAAATTACAGACTCTTGTCTTCATCATTGTTCACTGGAAGATGTGAGAAATAAACACTGTTAAAAGATATTTTGGTTTTCTAGGGTTTCTTTGAAGAAATCCTGCTGAGAAATATGCATGTATATATATATGCTGAGATATATATATGTATATTGTATATATATATATAATGTATCTGTGAATATAAAATGGGTATTTACAGAGCAAACTTTTTTGCAGTAACAAGGAAGACTTACATAAAATAAAAAGCTATTCAAGCATGATAAAGACAGTATATGTAAAAAGATAAGTGTTATTTAGTTTTGCTAGGTAATTTTGTTTGCCAGTCCAGATACATCACAGCATTTTCTTTGCCTAGGCTCACAAGTTCACTTCCCCAGACACAGAACTGTGTACCAGCATTCCACACCAGCATGCATTCTGTCATCTGTTTTGGCAGGGGAGCCTGACTCAGGGGTGAAGGGATCACAAAGAACAGCAGCTGTGTGGGCAGATGGAACAGATGGTTTAGGCAGTCTGAAGTGTTTCAGACTTTGCAGGTGATTAAGAGAAGATCTATAAAGTAACCATGCCCATTTTTGTGTCTGTGTGTGTCTGTGTGCCAGAATACCCATGCCACCATCTCTAGGTTAATGACACTTCTCTTCCTTTCTGATCTCCTTGAGATCTCTTATAGGCTTAAACCTTGCACTTGACTTTTCTGTGGCTAAATGACACAATTTTCACCCCATCAGCAGGGCTCTGAGCTACCCTGTGCTGTGAACAGCCATGTTATCTCAGCGGTTCTGACTTAGAATTCTGTGTTCATGATTCTCCTCCCCAGGACAAATGGCAATGGTGACTAATGACTAGGTAGCTTTAAAAAGCAAAGAACACTCATTCAACACCAAAACATTTAAAAAATATATATATAATTGAATACCCTGGATGTACATTTAGCTTTCCAAGATGCCCAGCCAGTAGATCTAACCTCTTAGAGTTTTTCCAACAAAGTTTGAGTTCCTGGACAGCTGCTGGCAGCTGGCCACCAACCTTTCTGTAGTTTGTTATTTCTTCAGTCAGAAGAGTTCGACTCTTCCATCTTCCAAAGTGACAGATCTAGACTCCTGGGGGCAAAGATGAATTTGCCAATGCACACTAATGTGAAATTTCCTGCACAGGCCTCATCAAGGGAAAGCTTCACCCTTGAAAAATCCTCAGGCTTCTATTATCCCTCTTTGCCCTAACCAAATGCACTGTTACTGAGGAAGGGGAACATGGAATAAATTATTGCATTTCACAATATTTCTACACCTTTTCTAAGAAGGTTCCCATGGGATAGAAATTATTTTTAATCAGCCCCACATTTGAAAAAAAAAAATAATAATAAAAAATCTCTTGCAATGCTTTATATTGTAAAACGTACATGAGGAGATTTCTCTGGCATCAATAATTTTGGGGTTCCTTTCAAATACTGTTGCCATCAAATCTAACCTTAATTCCCTGCCTACTGTCACCCATAATCAACTTAAAGCCACAATTACACATTTCAGACAAAGAAAACAATTGAGCCTACAGCATGCAGAAAGAATTCGGGCATCTGGAAATTAAATACAAGAGTATTTGGTACCACTATAAAGAAAGATTAAACATTAACTAAAGTGCACAAAACTAGATTTGTGACAAAATCAGGGTTGATTTCACACACCTGTGTTTCTCATACTGAACTTGATACCTTCCTTTGGAAACTACTTACAATTTCTGGAATTAAGCTAATTTTAAGGTGTCAGCCTCTGCTTTTCCAAACTCCTCTTTTGTAACAGGACATGTTTTGGGAGGAGCAGAAACAAAATTATTATATCATCATACTTTAATGATTTAATGACATTATTACAATTATATGTTGTAACACATCACAATAAAACACTTTTAACATAGGTCTAAAGTGATGATTAAGGAGGCATTGTGCCATGGAGGGCTTCAGCATTTCTGGATTGCATCTTCTTAGTGCAGCAAAGAAGACAACAACCAACATTCTGTCTCTACATCTTTAGATTAAAATCCACTGTTTGTAAATTTATTTATGGGAAAAAAAATAATTTAAATGCATATGAAATACCTAGTAAATATCTACATTGTGTAGCAGATGAATGTATGAAGAAGCTGTAATATGAAGATATTTTGTAGTAACTATAGATTAGTCTTCCTGTTCTTTGTCCAGAACAGGAAGAAGCTACAGACACTCCAAGGACATTTTCACATCTTGATTTCTTCAAATGCAGATGAAAGAAATGGGTTGGTTCATCCCAAGAAACAGAGAAAATCTGTCCTCCTGGAGTCCAAGCAGCAGTGCTATTTCAGTCATGCTGAAGATTTCTCTACAAAAGAAATTCATTTTGTCATCAAAGCCCTGTCAGAAATCCCCTCTTGAGAGGTTAGCCTTAAACTTCTTCCATATCCTTCCTGGTCAAACCCTATTTAAGCCTGATTCTCAGCATCTGTAAAGTTTTTGTCACAAAACTTCAGGTCCTCACTAGATATGATGTACTGTTAACTATTAACCTTTCATAATGCATTTTTGATGACCAAAATACATAGCTTATGTATCATATTTTTTGCTACTATCCAGTCTTGAGTTATCATGTAACTTATATTTCCATAATAGGTTTTCAAGATGGTTGCAAAGATTATATGGAACATTACTGTTACAGAAAATCATTCTGTAGACATATGTGATTTATTGGAAAACTGCTTAAGGAGAATAAATCTTACTTTTGCAAATATGCTTATTTAATGTAATCTTCCAGAAGCAGTCCACAAAAAGGCTATCTAACAAATCACAAGCTACGCTAGAATGTCACATCATTGTTCTTGTATTATTTGCTATACGACTTCTAAAGAAGAATAATTTTTTTATTGCTTTACCAGAGGAATGAGTAAATAGATCATAGAAAGACCTAAGTGACAAGAGTTTGCCCTTAAACTACCCACAAATTCTATACTGAAACTATTATAGATGTCCATGATAACCTAAAGCAGCTACTCAGTTTCTGAGGACAAGAACTATTAGCTATAGCATTTTCAACTCTGACCTTTCTATTATTAGTTATCAAAATCTACCTTTGACAGTCGTCAATTGTATAGTGTGTCTTTTCACAAAATGAGCTCAATTCCTTCTTTTCCTGTCAAAGAGAAGGGACTGATAGCACCAGAATTCACCCTAAGCCATTTCTGAGTGACATTAGATGGGTCAGCTAAACAGAAGGCTTACACTGTGTTTCTAACCTGACAAGTTTCAGTTGAACTTTATCTTTTTATAGTAGCTTGCACAATGTTGGATGAAGAGCAGAAGACTTTCTCAAGGATTTCAAAATGCAGCCTGCTGGAGAGCCGATGAGCACCTCCAGGATACATGTCAGGGGCCTCTGCTCTCCATCAAAAGAAACAGGGCTGGAAAACAGTAGACATTGTTTCTTACTCGATCACTATTGTTTGCAATAAACCATTGCATTTCTTCTGTAGGTTATGCCTTACTTGAAATAGCTGTTGATTTTTACCTCAGCTCCTGTCCTATTCGTGTAATTACATTTACCAGTATATGAAATAATACCCTTTTTTGGGCTAACTGCTTCCTTACACATAAAACCTCTCAGGTTAGCAATCCTGCATACCTACTACCTTGGCTTTTATGGAGTTTAAAGAAGGAAGCAGCTTAGATGAAATATAATTTTGCTAATCAATCTGCTTGATTTTGTGACCTAAGACTGCAACAGCCACTTCCTTGGAATATTTTACAGAGTAAAGGATTGGGTTTGACAGTGTTTTAAAGTAATATAAAACAGAGGATGCACTTTGAGTTATTTTCATAACTCCTAAATATGCACATGCACCTACTATAACTGTAGGAGTAAAGAAAAAGCATGTTACTGTATCAGTACCTCAGTGCATTCTTGTCATGCACTGTTTTCCGTTGTCATTTAGTCTTCATAGGTGGGTACTGCTATTAAGAAACTTTTTGGTCCAAACCAAAAAGAAAACTTGGACAATGGAAGGAATTGATGTAACTTTTCAGAAGATCAATACTAGTATTCAAACTGGGCAGTCTATCCTTGCTGACTAATTTAGAACAATTCTCAATTAAGTTTCCTGAAAGATAAATCATTACTTGGACAAATCATCAAGACAAATATTTTCAAAAAAGATCAGAAAGAGGAAGTAAGTCTTGAGAAAATATTTACTCTTTTTAACACGGAAGAAAATAAATAAACTACCTGCGCATACACGATAAGCATTCTTGTTACTATAGAATCATTACTATAGAACATGGCTATAGAATCAGGAAGACTAAAGTATGGAAGACCTTGTACAGGTTGTGTTTCTTTGTTTTCTATTTTACCAAAATGCAGAACATCTAAACTCTTTTTCTCTAGGTAACCTTAATTAAAGTATACCTAATAAATGCTCAGTACAGATGGAGAGAACATTACCAAACTTTATCCCCTGTCATGGCTGGTCATGAAGTTGTCATTGAATCTGTACTCATTCATTTCTCTTAAAAGCTTGTCTTAGAAGCATTAAGCCCTAGTTTCTCCCCCCTGTGCAGTGACTTCACAGTGAATTTATCAGCCCCAGCAAGGGAATGAATACTCTCTGCTCTTTTCCATGCATTCCCCTTTGCTTGTTTCCATAAACCCTGACATTTCTATACCCTTAATCTTTTATGAAGTTTCTGCTTACCAAAAGCTGTAGGTCAACCCAATATTGTGTGAATGAGCTGTGCCCTCCTAATATGTGCATATAATCTACAGCAACAACACATCTCTGTTACTCTGGTGTAAAGCTCTAGCTGAAATGGATTCTGAATTTGCCTTGTCAGTCCGTTACTCTGTACATGCTGAACCCCCGCTGTCTGATTCACGGGTGTCAGGTTCAGACCAAAGATAAAAATGTATTAGAACCTGAATGGAAATATCACTTTTCTCTAATCCTGGACTGCAAACACAAAAATACATGAGAAAGAATATGTTTTGTAGAAATGGGTTTGTAGCATTTAGGTACCTTAAGCTTTGATTTCCATGCTTTTAAGTAAAAATTTTGTAGTCATTCGAATTTAACTATAGCTGGGTTCAGTTCAGGATTTGTGCTGCTACAATGACTGCTTGGTTTGAATTCTTTGTCATTTGTATATGTTGCCAGCTTTACTTGCATTATAATATACGTCATATCTGGGAATGTCCCTCTAAAGAAATCAAAGATTTCTATATGGGAAGAAAAATATTGAAGTTTTCATGTTTTTATCTTCTGTGTGGCTATATTTAAGTAAGCATGATAAGCAATACACTTTGAAGATGTCATGGTCTTGTTGTTGTTGATCATTTTGACAGCATTCTCCTTAACTATAATACAGTATTGTTATTGCTAGTAACAGGCCATAAGCTATGTACTGTTTGCAAAGCCACAGGATGGAGGCTCAACACAATTGCTTTGTCTGAGCTTCTCTCAGCCAGCCTGTAGCTTTGTTACACTCAGTTTCGCCATGACAGCGGTTTTGCTAATTGAACAGGTGTTTGTGGCTAATTTGCTTTACTTTTGTTTATCTTTGTGAGCTACAACCCTAGGTTGATATAGATAGCAGTGATGAGCAGTTGTTCCATGCATAACGACATATTTACAACTAACATCACAATGCAGAATACAGAAACACAGACTGGTACAACAGTGGGGCCCAGAGAAGTGGAGATGTGGCACAGAGGACATTGGGCACGGGGTGATACAGGATAGGACACGGAATGGGCCTGGACACCCCATGGCTATAAACAGCTCATCCATGGTTAAAGATGTGCACACCTGAGAGCTGCACAAAACAGATTGTATAAAGAAAACAAAGAAAAAGTATCTGAGAAGTAAAAAGCACCACCTACAGTAAATACATTCAGATATATCATGGAGCTGCAGATCAGTGTAGAAAGAAAAAAGTGTAAAAGTGTGGAAGCAAATATAAAAATGATCCCAATTTGTTGAGGGATTTTTGAAACAGCAAAGATCTTGGCTTGCTGCAGCTGAACAAACCAAGCTACCAGGACGACTATGAGAAGTCCCCATGACAGTGTTCTCACATCACCCAATTGAGGAATTTAGAAAAATATTGTTGCCAGCAGCTGACTTCATGGACGGGATCTACGTGACTGCTAATCACAAGGGGGTTGTTTTCTTGCAGGTGGGGTTGTTTTCGTGCAGTTGTTTGTCTGAGTGCTTTTGACCAATAATCTTGTGTGAGACACTATCCGCCCCTGTTAAGTTTACTATAAAAGTCAGGCTATTCGGGTAATAAAGAGAGAGCATGATCTAACCATACTAGTGTCTGTCGTGTTTTCAGCCGTTCTTCCTGCAACACCAATTGAGTCATAGAAGAAGGCAGAAAGCACCAAAGCAAGCATGATTCCCAACTGAAACTTGTACGCTTTCAACTATCCTTACAATAAACCCCTGTGTATATATATATGTATGTGTATATCTATACATAAGAAGAAATACACCTGATACATATAATAATATATATAATATACATAATATATAACAAATAATATATATAATATATATAAATATATTATAACTATAATATATATATTATATCTATGATATATAATATATATAATATATATAATATATAATAATCATCATCATATTTATATATATCTTCATCACTTGCATTTATTTATGTTAGTCCCAGGTTCAGGTAAACTGAATTATTAAACAATGCTGCTGAATATCTAAAATGAGCTGAAGAACAGAAACACTTTGGCCAAAAAAGAGAGTCAGACTTAAGAAAATAAAAATAAAGCACCACAACCTCTATATCTCCAGAGATGCACCCCAAATTCTGAATGCCAAGTTGCCCCCTAATATTGCAAGAATTGAGTTAATGTGTCTCTTTCCCATGCTGCTATCCCTGATATGGTTAGCAGTATTTGTTAGCCATCTTGTAGGACTCAACAAGTACTGATAGCCTTGGGGTTAAAAATGAGAACATAATTAAATAGAAAATGATGAAAAGGAAGAAAAACAAACAAACAAACAAAAAAAAAAACACATTCCTCTCTAATGTATAAATTTGTCTGTGGCTTCCACTCCACCTTTTATTCAAATCTGATCCTTATTATTTCAAAAATAGTTCTAGAAATACCAGCAAGATCCAAAGCCCGGAATGCAATCCAAGATCAGAAGCTCAGAGGCCAACACTTGGAATGATCATCTGAAGCTCAGTCATTAATGGCACTATCTTTCAGTCTAAATCATATGTGAAAGCAAGGGATGTCATGCAAATCTATACCAAGAAACACATTTTATCTTGTAGAGTATTTAGAAAATGTCATTTTCTTGAAGAAGCTATTCCTAACTTTCAATTTATTTTTTTTTCCCTAAAAGTATAACAGAAAAACATGCTACAGGTAAAAGGTGTATTTATTGGGCCAGTGTTCTGTGCTTTGAAATTAGGTAAATGTCTGCAGACTTATTCAGTCCCTAAACCTGAAAAAAAAAAATAGTAATAATAGTTTCTCAAATTTAGTTAATCAAATAGTCCATTAATTATCCAAGTGACGGTTCCTTCCTTTAAACCAATACAGATAAGAAAATTCCAGTACTTGCCTTCTTTCTCCCTGAGAATAATTGATTAAGTAGATTAAGGTGCTGCCACTTCATGCAGGAGAAACAAAATCAAGATAGCAACATATTTGTACTGCCTATTTTGAAGGCTGACAGACCACATAAATTCTCAGACACACCAAATGCTCTTGAGCACAACAGCAGTCCAAGGTTTTGCTGATAAACTTCATCCCTTTTCACATGTCTGTTTGCAGAAGGAGTTGGAATTATTCTGTCCCAGTACCCCAATAATAAGGTCACATTAATGATGCTTTTATTTTTTCATATATTTACATGGTATCAATACTTCCAACCATTTAAATAAAAGGTCAATTGTAAGAGGTCATAATGATGATGGGATGTCATTATGTTGATCATAAGATGCAAACAAGATTAAATGATGTAAGCTTACAAAATGCTTTTACTTAAGTCACAGAGACTAAATAAACAAGTAATGCAGTAATGGAGCAAAAAAGTTGAGCAATCCTGCTGAATGGAAGCTGGACAAACTACCATATGTATAAGAAAGATAAAAGGTAGTCCTGTTTGCAGTCTGCCTTGCACATAATGTACCTAACTGGCGTATTCATACTCCATTTCCACAAATAGCACTACTCTCTGGAGTTGGAGAGTGGGGCAGAGAAAAAATAAAATACCTTTCTTGACCAAAGCACAAAACAACAGTGTTTTTTCTCTCCTCCTCTTAAACTCCATTCAAACAACAGAAGCAACTTTAAGGCATTTGTACCATGTAATCAGACAAACCAACAGTATGACAGTGCAGTGGACGTCCAGAAAGAGAAATGCTCTCCTGCTCCTTCAGCAGATGGATAACAATCTTGGCCCAGTACAAGAAATAGAGGCAGCAGGATGTCCTTTGTACAGTGCTTTGGGATGCACTGCCATGGACAACTGCAGAAGAACTGCACATCTCATTTCCAGGAATGTTGCTTCTCTGCACACACTCACTTAACTCAAAATCAGATTTTATACCAGTGAAATACTAGAACCCAGTTCAATACAGAAATCACTTATTCTTTATTATCAATTTAGCTGAGTCACAACAGAATGAGTCTGTTTTGTTTTGTTTTTAAATTTGATTTATAAAAACACTTTTTAATCACTTTTGGCAGCTAATTACATTATTTACACTCATGTAACAGTACTGTTTATTATAGGATCTAAAATTATAGTATCATAGAATGGTTTGGTTGGAGTGGACCTTAAAGATCATCTAATTCCAAACCCCTGCCATGGGGGTTGCCATCTCCCTAAAGAATTTGTCTGAAAGTGTGGCTCATTCATTTAGAGGTGAACATTAATGAGAACACACACTACAGGTCTTTGGAAGAGATAGCCAATATTTCCTCTACAGTTGCAGAAACAACAGTATCACAGAATCACATCATCCAGAAGGTCTTTCATGTTTTCTCTGTATCTTGGAAAAACTAAAGTGGAAAGACAAATCATAAATAATATCCCTTCAGGTCTTTCTCATATATCTGTAGAGTTTCCAAGAGCTTTTTGGACAAAGATACAGCAGAAACAGATGTAGACATGAGCTGTGCATAATTCAAAGCACTACATTTTAGGGATCTGTTACCAAAAAGTGCTATAAATAAAATTAGTTAGGGTTTACTTGTGCCAATATAAAACAAACTAGCATAACAATATAACTTTATAAGTTATTAGAGCCAAATTGTTATGCACACGCACTTTTGGAAGATGTTCTTTGGTTACAGTATTCTTTATGTCAACAAGTAACCATTTTTATGTACTTTTTTTTTTTTCTGCTTAATACTCACAAGCCCCCAAGTGCTTTTTAAGAGCTATGAGTTTATCTGTTTATCTTTCACCAAAGGGATACACAGAGAAGCTCTGAGTTATTATAGGTGCAAAGAAATGAAACAATATCTTTTAACTCCCACTCTTCCTCTCCAAACACTGACCAACTGACCACTGCAGTGCTCATACTCTGAGACTTTGTTATACTGAATAACAAAAGGAAGTTCAGAAAAGTAAATTGTTCTAAGACCCATGATGATTCAGACTTGCATCTGATGGCATCTTAAATACTGTCAGTTTCAAATACTTATGAAAGTAGAAAGCTTGATTTCCAAGACCATCTCTACCACTACGCTGTTCTCCTAAACACCATAACTGTTAGTTAACTAAGTGTTAATTGGGGTGAGGTCATATTACTGGAAATGTTGATGATTACTAAGTAGGATAATGTCTTTCTGAGAGACCTATTAAAGTCTGGCACAGAAGGTTTAACAATTATTTCAAGTTATTCCTTTTTTTTTTTTTTTTTTTTTTT
The DNA here is from genome assembly GCF_009819795.1 of Aythya fuligula. Taxonomy (NCBI): domain Eukaryota; kingdom Metazoa; phylum Chordata; class Aves; order Anseriformes; family Anatidae; genus Aythya; species Aythya fuligula. The sequence goes on from NC_045564.1 coordinate 30,801,659, forward strand.
TTTTTTTTTGCTATTTCAGTGAAAGCTTACTTTTTTACAGAATAACTTTGTTCATATAAAGGTTGGTCTGGTAGAAGTAGTCAGAGAAACTGAATCCCTTTGAAGCATCAAGGGTAAAATTGGTTCATTTCAGCAAGGTCTGGTTTGCTTCTCTAGCTTCAAAGGATGTTGAATCAGATCAGCACACAGCATACTGCCACAATCCACTTCGAAACAAATTCACATTGCACATCTAAAAAAAATTTAAAATCTTAAACTGAACAATACTGTGTATTTTTCATCTGTGATTGGATTACTAAAAAAAAAAAAAAAGAGGTCTGGTAGTTTACCATTGTGGGAAACTTTTAATTAAATAGCTGCTGCGTGTATTAAAAATGCCCTTAATTTGACTATAAGGGATAGAAAAACTGTTTGCTCAAACATCAGTGCAGTAAATTTTTTTATTTTTACTTTTTCCAGTATGTATCTCTTTCTTGGTTAGGCATTGGAATGGGTTGCCTAGGGAGGTGGTGGAGTCATTGTCCCTGGGATGTTTAAGGAAAGGTTGGATGTGATGCTTAGGGACATGGTTTAGTGAGTAATATTCATCATAGGGGGACGGTTGGACCAGATGATCTTGGAAGTCTTTTCCAACCTTAATAATTCTCTGATTCTTCTGGGAAAAATGATGACCTAACAGAGCCTTCATTCAAATTTGACAACAGTCAATGTTATTCTGTTTTGATATTATTTCTCTGGTGCCTTTTTAGAGTTATAGATATGAACATGTAGCTGGTTGTAAATATAACTCCATATTTAAGGTCACATTTAAAATGAAACCTGCTGCAATAACAATCCAAAAGACCATTACACCTAGATTTCAAGTGAATATTGTCAATATAGGAAGCTCAACCACCCTCTCCACAATCACCACTCCATACATCCAGGCTAAGGCAAGTCCCTTAGGCTCTCTCTGCATTTGGAGGATTGGAGTTAGCACTTCAGAAAAGGTGGATTGCAAATTGTACAAGACTTCACATCTCAGCCCACCCTGTAGCTCCGTGCAGCAACATACCAGGACATCGCCAGCTTTGTACACTACTAATCTGTGTCATGTCTCTCAGAGAGACTCTAAACTCTTTGTCGGCTGAATATGAGTCAGCAGTGTGCTCAGGTGGCCAAGAAGGCCAACAGCATCCTGGATTGCATAAGAAACAGTGTGGCCAGCAGGGCTAGGGAGGTGATCATCCCCCTGTACTTGGCTCTGGTGAGGCCGCACCTCGAGTACTGTGTTCAGTTTTGGGCCCCTCGCTACAAGAAGGACATCGAGGTGCTTGAGCGAGTCCAGAGAAGGGCGATGAAGCTGGTGAGGGGCCTGGAGAACAAGTCCTACGAGGAGCAGCTGAGGGAGCTGGGATTGTTCAGCCTGGAGAAAAGGAGGCTCAGGGGCAACCTTATCACTCTCTACAGGTACCTTAAAGGAGGCTGTAGCGAGGTGGGGTCTGTTCTCCCGTGTGCCTGGTGACAGGACGAGGGGGAATGGGCTTAAGTTGTGCCAGGGAAATTTTAGGTTGGATGTTAGGAAGAACTTCTTTACCAAAAGGGTTGTTAGACATTGGAACAGGCTGCCCAGGGAAGTGGTGGAGTCACCATCCCTGGAAGTCTTTTAAAGACATTTAGATGTAGAGCTTAGGGATATGGTTTTGTGGGGACTGTTAGTGTCAGGTCAGAGGTTGGACTCGATGATCTTGAGGTCTCTTCTAACCTAGAAATTCTGTGTGATTCTGTGTCTGTGTAAATAGAAGAATAAACTGCCATATCTTTTTATTGATTATTTTTAGTAAAATGTGTGAAATAAAACCTGGAGATGATACACTGCAACATTATATACATGCTTCTGTAGGTAAGAAATGGTGGTGGGATATCATGTAAAGATTACAGCTCCATAGATTTTACTTGCATGTGCTAATAGCATAGTTTAAAAATCAGAAGATTCTCTTCATTTCACTAAACTATACAAAAATATGCTAATGTAGTTAAAGAAGTAAAGGATTTCACTTCTACTACTGAAAAGTTTTTATTATTCAACAGAGCTGACAGAAACAGAGGTCATGTCGTGTCACTGTCTGATGCTATTATTGATGGCAGTCATGCTGTCCTCTCCACTCTCTTGGGACTATTTTGGAACTCTCGTTTATTATAATTCCATTAATGTCTTCCATACAAATGCACTGGGAACTTCAACTACTACCTACTTTTTTGTGTTAATTAAAGTTAATTAAATATATTTCTAGGTGACATGTTCCAAAATGCTCAACTACCTTGATATATTCATTTTTGCACTTTGGAAATCATCATTTTCTGTTCCACTGCATAATTTGAATTTGCCTATTTTTTGATTCAAAAGTAGCTTAGAAGAGTTTGAAGAAATTTGTAAGCACCTACCTAAAAAGCAGACTCTCAATTTCTCTCTCTGCTGTAATAAGTTCTCATCAATACCAATGGATTCACAGAAATTTCCCTTTCACAGGCGTCATTGCAGCAGTGGAAGGAGCTATAATTAAAAGTTCTTTCTGGTTCCCACAGGTTGAAGAGAGTGTTATGCCCTGAAATACAAGGTCTCTCCTTTCCCCATGCACAGTTCTCCTTTCATGGTACAATACCGTAACTCTGCATTTTCACAAAATATAAACCATTAATCAAAGGAGCTGATGCTGAGGAATCCCATGGGTCCTTGTTTCTCAGCAAGGCATAAAAACCTGACAAAAACCAGTGTTTGACTGGAGGTCACAACAGCCCACTGCAACAAGCTCCACAGGACTTTCACTAACATAGCTGTGAGAGGGAAAAGGGAACTAGAGTTTAGAAATCAGTCTGTCACTAAAATTAGGAATGAAAAACCAAATTCTGAGCATGCCCTCAGTAACTGCCTTTTTGTTTGTGGTCCTTATCATCACAGTACCATGTTAATATGCATTCAGACATTAGCAACAGAAATAGCAGTGAATTAAGTTTCTTTACAGTTGTGGCCAGCTCTAAAAGGAAAATGATTACTGAGTTCAATTCTGCTTTTACATTTGCCATTACAATGAAGCTATTTCTTTCTATAGACTATAAATTTTGTCATTTGTCATCTAAACCATTTGGAGAAAATAAAATTGTAGTAGAGTTCTTAGTTTCAGAAAATTAGTTAGTGTACTTCTCACCAGCTTCTGAGTGCAAGGAAAGCATTTTTTCCCAAACTATTCAGATTAGGTAGCATTTTATTTTAGGTCTATCACTGCAGGTTTCTTTAAATCTGCAGAACTAGTGTGGTTATTTTCTAGAAAACTATCAACAGATATAAAGCGCAAATCTTCATACTGCTATTGACTTTGAAATGGGACCATAAATTTATTTCATCTGCAGTCTTAATTTGTTGAAAAGAATAATCCTGCCACCAATTACTACAGACTGCTATTGCAAATTCCATTTTGTCAGTGGGATAAAATGATGGTTCTATTCCTATGGAAATTAGTGGGAGCTTTACAGCTATATTTTTTTGTTTGCTTTTTCAGTTAACCCTAGGACAAAAAAATTACTAGCCACAGACCTAGGAGCTACTTTGAGTTTACAGGTTACCTTGGAATGTTGACATTTCTAGAGCAGGTATAATAGAAACACATAAGGAATTATTTTATATAGAATATGAAGACAACATTCCCCTGCAAGTAACTCCTCCAAGGATTTCCATGTAAACAGAAACAAAACGTGTTTGTCAAGCTGAACTAGCCACATGTCACCCTGCACATTGGGACTGATGCCAGCAAGGGTTTCCAGAGGAAACTTGGGCTGAACACCAGGGAAGGAATCTGAGTCTGGAAGCCTGTTTTTCTTGGGCTTAAATCACTTCTAGGACAAGGATCTTTTCCTATGACTCCTAAAGCAATTTCCTTAACCTGGTGCTATGACTGTGATAGTTGTTCTGGCTTTCTCACTAAAACAAATATTTACATTTTCTTGTGTAGGTAAGTTTACACAGAAGTTGCTAAATTCTCTTTTCATTTTAAGGTAATTTAAACTATTTTCTTGAGTTGTACTTGAAAGTTTTTACTCAACTGCATATTCAAAGGCTTTAACAAACATGTTCAAAAATTTGCATTTTAAAATCTGTAAGTTTGTTTTAATTGTTAAATTTTCTTACCAGGTCTCTTTAAACTGCTAATTGTACTTGTTACTTTACTCTAGATAAAATTCTCTCTTCTTGAAAATCTACATATTGCCCTCAAGCATTGATTGCATTCCATAGTTCTTTGAAATACCATTTAAACTAGGTACTTCTCTAAATTCTCATTCTTTCCATGATCAGCAATTAGTAGGATTGTATATTTGCCAGCAACATATGGGCATCTGGTTTAATTTTAATTACCACTGAGATCTATATAAAAGAAAATCTAGAAGCAACATATTACTGCTGAGCAATGTCTATATTACATATGAAAAATTGTTCCTCGTAATAAATAAAATGTAATTCCCAATAGAGTTATGGACATATTCCCTATTTTAACATATTCATTATACCATTTACTCACAACTTCAGTTATTTTAAAGAAGATGTTGCTCTTGGTGTTAGACCATCCAAAATTCTGTAGTCATTTCTGATGCTTTCAGGCAATTTACCAACAAATACTTTTGTGCTAAAAGTTAGTTCTCATTCCCATACTTTCAGATCTGCCACTACTTTAGATAGACTTCCAGCTCATGAACACTGATTTCAAATAAATATATGCAGGAAAACAATTGTAACTGATAACTGAAATCTTAGCTTTCAAATCTATTTAGCTAATGAAAGGAAGAGTGTAGAAAACAGATCCAACTGTCAGCTGCTTGATCAATATGAAGACTTAAATACATGTAACTAGATTTTTATATGACACAACAAAGAAGCAGCTAGTATAACATTGACAATCAATTCATTTAAACCTTCTATAAGTAAAAGAATTAAAGAAATAGATTTGCCTGTTACTTTATTTCGTTCAACCAGCACACATATTTCAAGCTCAAAACCATGCAAGGATTAGGTTATTGTCTGCAGACAGTCTAATACATTTTAGTGTTTAAGCCAGAGTCCCATTAATTCTACTTGCAACTTATATTCATTGTCCTTTTTCCAAATGAAAATCACCCTGGCCCTGTAAAATGGATTTTCCCAGATATGTGTTTTCATAATGGATTGAAAGATTTTGCTCTGTGATTTTATCATTTTTATCATTCTATCATTCTATTCATTAAGATGTTGTAGAAGAAAAATAAAAATAATAAAAGAAGTTGCTATGAACAACTTCACCCTGAAACCACATGGGATTTAATAAATATCATCCCCTTTTAAACAGGTCTTACAAATAACATTAGGAGTAGCTGCTGCTCAAGAAGAAAAAAGAAAGTATAGCACTTAGTAGGTGTCAGTGAACTTTAAGAAGACCCAGATAGATGAAGGGAGAGACTTCAGTTGGTTGGTTGGTTTTCCCCAGAAGAAAGAAAAGAAGAATCAGAAAATTACAGAAAACCTATACATCTCCACAAACCACAAACTCTTTGCAAACTACAGGTGATGTCCAGATTGTTTTTACATTTGGTGGTCTGAACAGGGAACACTGAGATTATACATTTGCTAACACCATGGGCACAAAATTCTAAACAGTCTTCAAAGGTCTACAGCACAATAGAGATGGAGTCATCAGCCAAGATCTAACCCAACCTCTCTGGAAAGAAGATCTACAGACTTGCTAATGGATGTGGCAGAGAGATTGTGATAATTTCATTTCACAGGCAGTCTGAGACTTTAATTTCCATTTTAGCAAGAACAATTCTCTGCTGTTCTTTGCGTAGTGGGAGCACAAATTTTCATTCCAAATTTTACCATCAATGGATGCCTGCTCTCTTAGATATTTATCAGAGACAAAAACACGGCAACCAAATTTAACAGTGGGGCAGTTGTTTTTCTAGTGCCAAGATTTCACAAACAAAAAGGGAACTATGCCTATAGAGCACGTACCTAACTGTCTGGAAAACTATATTCAGGGAATCATTTTTTCAGTAACAAAACGGAAGGTGTGAGCAGGATTCCTTGGGTTATGTCCAAAATACAGTACTATTCAGTATGTTCCATTAGTGATCTTGATGATGGAGTAGCAAGCAAGCTTTTAAATTCACAGAAAAACTCAAACCTGGAAGGACAGAAACCTGGTAAATTGGACAGACAAAGTGGCGGGAAAATGAAATAAGATGCAGTTTCATAAAGCCAAGTACCATGCTTTACACAGAGACAGAAATAATCGTCTGTGTAAATTCTGGGTGAGGGACTAGATACAATGGGGTAGATCAGCAGAGAAATATCTAGATAATAGCATATCACAGAAGCTACTGAGGGAAACACAAAAAATATACTGAGATGTATGAACAAAAGATCTCGAGAGACTCATGAAGTACAGCAATATTCTGTTACCCAGCAGGAAATCCTTGAGAAAATACCTCATCCCGTGTAAGGCGTTACACAGATGTTCAAGGGAAACTTGAAGGACAGAGCACAGAGGAGGTCAATGAGAATAGTCATTAGGTCAGGAAACATATGAAAATATGAAAACAAAGTCTAGTCTATTTGGGCTGGAGGAGACTGAAGAGGCACATGATAACCATAGTCGAGTACCTTAATGTTTTCGGCAAAATGGGACAAATTTTTTTGTGATAGCTATGGTATTAAGTTGGACTAAGTCAATGCTCAGGAAATTGTTCTGAATGTCTAACCTGTAGCTTTCTCCACAGTTAAGCCTGGGCATGTAGGCAGTCTTCATGGCTGGAAATTTAAGAAGTTTCATAACAAATGAGGCAGATACCTCTAGACCTATTTTGGAGCTGGAAGATTAAATAAGCGACCCTTTGCCTTTTCCTTTAGCCTGGCTTTTTTCAATCTGAGAGCAGGGCAGTCACTTACCCCAACCATAAAAATAAGGCACTGCTTTGTGAGATTCTATTTGCAATTACAATTATAGAAGTCATCTCATGTGAGCCTTTCACAATGAGCAAAAGGATTCAAATATTAGAAGCAAACTTCAAAGAAAAACAACCTATTCTCAGCTGTGTGTGTCTGCCTCCCTTTTACAAATATAACCCTCCAACTCGTAACATGGAAACATTTATTTATTTATTTATTAAGTATAAGAAGGGGGATGAAACAGAAAACCTGTATTTGCTCTGAATTCCCTCTTTTCCTCACACATTTATGGATTTAAATTAGACCTTTATGTGAACCACAGATGGCTCACTGTCACTGTTGTTCACTGTCTGCAAGAAGACTGTGGTAGGTAAAAGTCTCACATATAAAATAAATATATTCCATTATTAGCCTACTTTAATCTCAGGGAAAGGGATGGTGACACAAGATACAATTTGAATTTATCTTTGAAATTTTCAAATCTTGACTTCTTTCCTACCTACCATGCAAGTTATTACTTTCTGTGAAGACTGCGGGGCCTTAATTGTCTTTGTTATGATTCAGGAAACTAAAATGAAGCACAATTGGTAACAGTGCACACTAGTTAGTTAGTTTCTTATCTGGAGCAGAAAACAGTACTTATGTCAATATTTGTTGCTTCATCTTAAGTTTTAACTGATGTGACATTGACCCATACTGGTTGGAGACAATTATGCATTATACAAATAGGTGAAAACTGTCAGAGCAAGTAATTAGTGACAGATAAGCACTGAATAGAACCTATTCCCTGATTAATCCTTTCTGAAAACTGCATAATCACTACTGTATAGTCATTACTGATATCCATAACAATAGGTATGACCTTTTTATTCAACCTGTTTTCTACTGCATAGGATTCAAATCTAGGTGATTCTGCAATACACCTCTACACAAGCTGCTCATCCACTTTCTTTTTAAAGGAAATTGAGATATCAGGCATTCCTAGCGCAGCATTCATTTCAACAAGATTCAATAATCCAAAGTACCTTTTCTTGTCCATCCTTTCTCAAGATTTAGAAAGGGCTCAAGACTGTATTTATAGAACTAAAATGACAAAGTTCTGTGTACTCTGCTCGCATTACTGACGTAACAAACAAGTCAGTGGTCCAGCTATTTCAATATTACATCTCCAGATGAGCTGGTTGCTTCTGAGAAGGACACAATAAAATCTGCTGTATGAGTAGGTAAAATTTGTTACTTAAGTATCTGTCAAGCTTAACAGCAACTTTTCTTTTCTTTTTTTCTTTTTTTTTACTCTCTGGGGTTTTGTGTTAGGACACTCATCATCAAGATTTTTTGTGCAGTGTTTCACCTGACAGATACTGGCTAATTGCTTATCACCTCACCTGATTTAATGGATACAGTACATGGATAAACCTTTCCCTGCAACTTCATCTAAAGCTTCTTTTCAGATCATACATAATGCCTACAAGGCTTAATCTCCTCAGCCATGTCTCTAAAAGCATTTCAGGTGCTGAACTTCTCAATGACTGGGCATGACAGCTGCTCTGAGATTTATGTCTTTCTTTGAGTTTGAATTTATTGAGCAATTTAATGCTGCTCTAATTGGCATATTACTGTCACCTTCTCCTACATACAAAACCTGTTCAGTCCATTGTGTCTTACATCTAGCTTAATAAACAGATAAAGTACCTTATACATAGATATCACAGAAATTCTGAGTTAAGTTCTTCAGTGCAGCAAGGCCCCTTTTCACTACAGAACCAGATTAATCCAGACTTAAATATACCTCAGTTCTCTATGGACCACAGCATACAGGAGATCTCCAACAGCATGAAGGCATCAAGCCAAGAATGATTAGGTGACAGGAGAGGCTGTATACTTGGGGTACAGCTGAAGCATACCAACTCATCAACTTCATTTTTGATATTAGGGCTTCTAATATCAGGTGTTCTAGCTAACAATACATTAAAGCAATGCCATACTTGCTGCAAATATTATGGGGCAGAAATTAATATCGTTAGTGGCATGCCTTGTCTATGCAAAGGTAAATACTACTATCTGACCAAGGCTCCTTGACAAAACATGCACACCAGTCATGCCTCACCTGGAGATTTGCACACATTAAACAAGGATAACCTTTACTATCTCATAGCCCCTAAAGTGAGACTTAAAGATGGCAAGTCTTCGCCTCATAGCTTTTTTCATGAATGGGGTAAAGGCCTAAGAAACCTTGTAGTATGCTCATCCTGCCTGGAGTGACCACTCTCTAAGAGGTCTGACAGAATCAGTAAACACTTAAAGAAACACAAATGCATTCACACAACAGAGAAAGCAGAAGCGAAAAATAATAGAAGAATAGAATAGAACAGAACAGAACAGAACAGAATAGAATAGAATAAAAAATAAAATAAAATAAAGTAAAATAAAATAAAGTAAAATAAAGTAAAATAAAATAAAATAAAGTAAAGTAAAGTAAAGTAAAGTAAAGTAAAGTAAAGTAAAGTAAAGTAAAAGTTAAACAGGGAAATAGATATATACATACACAGAAAGGTCCAGCTTTCACATCAAAGGTCCAGCTCCTCCACATCAAAGCAACAAGCCTGTCCTCCACAGGATGCTGAACTTGTGAAAGGTCTTAAACAACTACATATTCTACCATGGAAGTCATTTAATCTTCATGAAATTGCATTGTTTGAGACCCCAGGATAAGCACGCAGATTTTAAAATTTCTGAAATGTAATGAAAATTAGAGATGGTGGAGACTGCTTTTGGGTAGCAGTGAGAGTAGCACCTCTCAAATAGGAAGAAAACATTGAGAACAGTCAGTTTTCCCACAAAACTACTTTAAGAACAAAGTATTATTGTTAAAGTACAGCCATATGGTCTGTATTCAAAACTCAGAGGGTTATAATAAAGCAAAAAAGAAGCATTCAGCAAGGTATTTTAAATGCATGAAACCTTGATATAGGTCATAGATCAGGGAGAAAATGTAGGAAACAAAAATCTACTGTATGCTCATTGGGAACACGTAAAAAATTTATGGAGGGGTGGCACCTGGATGATTCAGGTTTTGGCTTTGTGTCAGAAATTTAGCAGTGTCATGTGGCAAGTCTGGTGTGCAATTCATGTGTGTTTTTCAGTCATCACTCAGAGCCAAGGACACTGACAGAGGTCTGCTTCCTTCCCCATGTGGGTTTTAACAGATCTGCAGTGCTTGACAGCAGCCTCTGCATAGCATAGTGCTCCTCTCCATCTCCTCCTGCCAAAGCCTCTTTAGGGGACTGTTCCCCATATTTCCCATGAAATGCTCGCTAGCATAATACAAAATTTCAGAGTTTTGAAGCAGTCTATCAGCTCAGAGCAGCTAGCTGTGTTTGTTGATCCTTATGGCACTGTACAGGTCTTTTTGTTTCCCACTCCTATCCGCCCTGGATCCCAACAGTACTACTTGACATTTCGGTTTGACACAGACCTGATATAAGATCTCCCATCTTCCTGGGTGAGAGCCCAAGATCTACAGCAATAAAACGGTGAATAAAACGGTCTGCATTTCCTGACAAATATAATTCTGCCTAGCTATCAGGTGGCTTGGGACAAACCAACTAGTTAGGATCCCAGCTAGAAGAATTAGACACAACATCAATTTCTCAGGTGCCTACCAAAAAATCAGGTCAAATTCATAGGTACCCAGTACCAGGAGCTGAACCAGGCATTCTGGCTTAAAGTTTTGGACTCTGATATCTAAATTTTGCCCCAATCCTTTCTTAGGCACTGAAGTCCTTTCCTGATCTAGCCCTAAGAACTTGCAAAAAGTAATCTTGATTCACAAATATAACCATATATGTCATATATATTATTCCTCATGATACTCCATTCTCATGCCTGATTACAGATTTACAGATTTAAAATTGGTATAGGGCAGTAAAAGATCAGAATCTGATCCAGACAACATACAGAACTGTCAATGAGGGTTATGAAACATAGCTTTCATAAAAATCCCCACTGTGGGATGTACCTACTGAATCACAGCTAAGAGTAAGTGTGGAGTTACTCCTTCTAAAATATATATTATCTTCCTATTAGAGATGGTTCTAAACCTCACTTTTTCTCTGAAAGTCCCTGACCTCTGGCAAGTTTCAGATTCCAAATTTAGATCAGCATCTGAATTTTGCAGCTGGTCTCTCATTCATAATGAGCCAAGTCAAAATTGAATACATCCAAATTAGAGGGGAGTATCAAACTCTGGACTCACATCTGAGTTGCATAGCAGAGCTCTTTCTAATGCTTATCATGTACACACAACCACAATCCACAATTATCTATAAATATCATACTAGGCTTTCTTTTTTTTTTTTCACAACAAACCAAGTTATCCTGCAACAAACAGTTAGTAGTAATAGTCAGCATAATCTGTCACATACATGTATATAGCAGTGTTAACACCAATTAATCAATCTAAGTGTCTGGCATACCGTTTATGATTCACTGAAAGCTGGAGATAGATCTGAACACTGATAAGATCTACTGGAAGTTAGTAAAAGAAAAAAAAATCCTTTATGTGTTTGTCACCTGCTTTGCCAGTTCTTAGCCATTTCATTCAATAAATGACAAAGAAATGGCTACATAAAATTCTTCCCTTGATAGAAAACTAAGGTTCACTTGCTCCACCTCTTTCTGTCTGCAGATTTCTTCTCCTAATGTCAATTCTATTTGTCTTCTATGGAACTCGATATCCTCTGAATTGTCTATTTAATCACATGCAGGCTTGTCCCCTTGTTTGGCTGTAGTCTGCCCTTCATTTGTCAGCTTAAGTCTTCACTATGCCTAGCATCCTCGCCCTCAAACCACCAAAACTTTTTATTCCTTTTCAGCATATTGTATTCCATCAGATCACTCTTCTGTCGCCCTGAGATTGCTTTAGTTTTATTAGGGCCACCAAACGTGACCCTTTTCTGCTTGGGAGGCAATACCTTTGCAAGCATATGCATCTTTTCTCTTCTACCTCCTCTGTCCCTAGCTTTACACAGCACCCAGTCTCTCATCTACTTTCTGCGATGTCCTTAGAGCCTGCACCCCCTTCTCCTGACATCTTTGTATTCATAAATAAAATAAAATAAAATAAAATAAAATAAAAAAGTAAAAATAAATACTTTTTCAGATTTGTTACCTGGAGTAGAGAAGAACTTCAGATTACAATAAGTTTGTTGTCAGCAGAAGCAATTTGTGTAGCACAGCACTGTTGCTACACAGTGTTCTACTTGATTAAGAATCATTCTACATTATTCATTTCTGTATCCAAAAATAAAAAATAACCAAGAAGTTTGCACTCAAACTGCATTCACTCATATATTTACACTTCAGCTATAAGTGAGTTCTAGCACTTACAGCTTTCATCTCCTTTATTCCTATATTTAGATACAAATACTCTCATTCTGTACATCCAATTCTGTATTAATAGTTGCAGGTTAGCATATAGATATTCAACTGATTTGTTAATCTTTGCGGCTTGACCATTGACATTTCTTTCTGGCTACTACAACAGACTGCCCATATTTAATTCTCCAGATATAATAAGGAAAATAAATAAATTATCCTCTGTTTATTTTCACTACCTGCTTTATCATCCTCAGTCCTTATAATTAGTTCAGTGTATTTAGCAGAAATAAGAATTTATATCAATAACCAATTAGATGTGTCAGTCATATTTTGAAAGAGGCACTACACTGTTCTGGAGTTCTGGAGATTTTCCCTCCAGGCCCCTGGCTAGATGAATGTTTTCACAAAGATGAGAACCTGCATCCCTGGAGAATCTAATCCAGGTTTTCCCACATTTTAATCTGAGCAGAAAGCACGATAGGACGTGAACTGAGGATTTTATTCAGATATATTCAGTAAAGCCCAGGTACATTTTGCAATGTTCTGCCTCTATGTAAGTAGATAGCTGATGTTGCACTCCAATTGCCAGACAGAAAGAAACTAATGAAGCTACCAAAACTACCAACTACAACTGCAACAGGTTTTCTTCAACAGGTCTTCTTCCTACAGCTCATCTTTACATCTTTTATATACCTGGAGGACCAGAACCACTCTCCAGAAATACTTCTGTACAGTTCAATTGCTAAGTTGGGTGCCTCCAAAATCAAGTTTCATAAGAAGCTTTAATTCAAAGCATTTCCACTTGTTTGAGGTATAATATTTACCTACTTTATTAAAGTAATTTTGATACTACCAATCAGAGGGAGAAGAAAAAACAGGATGTGACTTCTGAAACACCCCTAGGTGCCACTCTGGTACTGGAGGAGATAAAAATAAAATAAAATCTGTGTTTGTAGAACTGTCTGTGCCTTGTCATTCTTGACATCTTACTGTATGTCGAGATTTATACATACATATGCATAAGCAGATATATTTCTTTTTAGAAAGAAATAAAACTGAAATTTGTAAAAGGAGACATTCCCACAATTCAGTCATAAATTCTAACTTTAAATCTTAAGAAAATTATATACATATATATATATGGAATTGTTTAGTGTAATTTATTTTACAGTATAAAGAAGATGAAATGTACTCAGTTGTACATCTTTATCTCTGTATCTTATGGTCACCTATGAACCTTATCTCCACCATGGTCTAAGAACATCGAAGACTCACATTCTTCAACAAATCTTTGTGATATCTACAATTTCTTGCCCCAGCATCACCTAGCCTGTTTCAGAGGTCAGCTATTCAAGGAACTGAGTACCCACTGCAAGACTCATGGCCAGGCTTTCAAAAATACTGAAAATCCAACACGCTGAGCTCTTTGTAAGACAGGCTTATTAATTCCCATTTGAAAATTATTACTCAGTACTTACTCATTACTTCAGAGCTTCCCATTTACTGTCAGAGAGCTGTCTCATTCTAACAACTTCATGCGTGTTTTTTGTTGACCACAGGAGTCATAAGCACAGGCTTGTTGTCTGTTCCCTGACACTGATCAGAGCTGTGTACACTGTACATCGAGTAATAACATTGCAGAGAAGGGTTATTCTCAACCAAAATAATTGCTCAGCCTGACCTTTTCATATGCTTGTTTTTCAAAACTGTCTGTCCTTGCATAATTACAGTGTACCTAACTCAGCAATCCTTTCCTACCAAAGATTTGCTTCCTGATATGCATCATCCCTGGTACCACCCAATTATTATAGAATCAATTGCAGCTTAGCTATAGTTATAAAAAGTAATTAGTGAAAAGACTACAGCAATTAGAGGGTGTCTGCCTTTGCTTTCTAAAAGTCAGATGAAGAACTCTGTTTATGCTTTGCTAAGACATTTAAAAGTGAAAGAAATATGTTGGTTCAAATTCACATACAAATAACATTTTCATGGCTTTATTTAGTGACAATAAACAATGAAACAGACAATCATATACATTATTTTAGCCAATGCTTCCACAGGACACTGCTTTCAGATCCCAATTTCAGCCTCTAGAAACAAATTCCAACCAAAGCCAATGCAGTCTCTACCCAAAGCTAATTATGCACGTTTTATGAGCTTGGGTAGATAAGGAGAGCAAAATTTTCCTTTCTCCCCTCTCTACAAGTCTTTTCTGCCTTCTTCTGCTCTTGCAGTAGGACATATCCTCTCTACCAGGTGATATTTGAGCATCTACTAACTCTTTCTATGTCCTAATCTGTTAACTGCTCAGTGTTTTATTTTGGTCTATCTTGGAATAACTGGTTTTTAATTCCGTAATAAGAGGTCAAACACTGTAACTTGATTAAACACCCAAAGTGAAAACAGCTTGACAAGCTTTCTTGGTAGTAATGTGGTAATTCCTCTAATGACTAAAAATAGGCCGTTAGCCTATGTAAAATAAAATTAGTTTGCTTTTATTTATAGGGGTAAATGTGAGCAAAATATAAGATTCTGAGATTATATCATGACATAGCATCGTTTGGGATTAAATCTGATTTTAACGAATCTAAGGTTATCAGTGCAGGACATTTAAGGAAAAAAAAATCCATTTTTCTTACCTTGTATTTTTTATACCTCATTACATATGACTATAAAAATCATGTTAGAAGTGACCACCTTCAACTGCCATTTCCATTTTTTTATGAGGTTTTACTTTAAGATCTATGGGAAGATTTTTTTTTCCAACAAAGCTGAATCTAACTCAGAACTTTCTATTCAATTATGAAGTTGTGTCTGTCCTATGATTTTCCCTGACTGAATGCTTAGTTTTGATGCAGAATACTGAATCATAAATGGAAATGTATACATTCATGACAAAATACCAGTCCAGTTGGGCATGCTCCATCTCACTAAAATTTCAGTAGATACCCATTTGAAAAATGTAACTTCAGGGGCTAACCATATATCTTTAAACATATTTTCTTTAAAGCTTAATGATCATTAGCATTTTCAAATATAATTGACATCTCTAGTTTATTAAAATACTTTTTCTTCAGGATAATTTAGTCCATCCAATTCAACTCTCTGGCCAGGAAAGAAAAACAACAACAACAAACTATTAAAATATGTTTAACATCCACATACAAATATATTGCCTTGTTGATTTATTATAAAACTTTCAATACAAAACATCAATAATAAGTTTCTGTTGCCTGATCCATCAAAATGCAGATCAGGAACTTGATCGAAGCACATTTTTGTAGATATAAAATTGTAGACTCTAAACGTCTTATAGAGTATACCTCTCATGGATGAAATTTACTTTTACAAAGAGGGAACATGTCATTTGGATATATTTAACTGTTACTTTGAGAGAGTGGGACTGAAATCCTTCATGGGCTTGATCACCATGGAACCAAAATTTCAGGGACTATAATGTTTCAAGCTGTAATTATGGATATCAAATCACCTGTTCTCAGCAGCAATTTTTCTCATATTCCTAAGGACTCTGCACAGCAAGCTTTGGCTTAGGTGGTGCTGCCATAAGGTAGAACAACAGTCCATATCCAGCTTCATTTTAACCCCCAGATTTTCCCATTATGGTAATGAGGAAGGCTACATCCTTCACTCTGTCATTTCTATTTGGAAAAAAAAAAAGTTTTTATCACAGTGAATAGGTTGTGTTACACATGCAGAATAACTGGGAATACTTGCAGAATAGTTATGCTGCACTGGACTGCACTAGATGACTATATTGCCCAGTACGTAACAAGGTCATACATTTAGTCAAGGATAATCAAAAAATGACAGGAACTGCCACTTTTTGGAAGGCTCTGGGACAAGATAGTCTGTCACAAGCTGAAAATGAAAGAATGCTAACATAATACTGTAAAAAAAAATAAATAAACATCTTGCTGTAATGTAGATAATTTTTACTAGAAATATAGCTTGTAACACAGGTAAAAGAATCCTTCAGTCATCTCAGCTTCATAAGACTTTAGCTAAAGGATTTCAACTGACATGGGGCACTGCAACATACAAGACACATGCACAAATCAGACAGAATCCAGAGGTGAACAATAAAAATGATTCTATGACTTGAAAATATTATGTGTGAGGGAAGACTGAAAGAGCTGATGCTGGTTAGTCCAAAGAAAAGACAGCTGAATGCAGGCTGTGCCAAATGTCTTAAATACAAAAAGGCTGCTATAAAGATGAAGTGAATAGTCTGTACTACAAGCACAGCTTGGAAGATATGAGTGAAGCAGTAAGAGGAGTCGAGCACTAGGATATATAAAGGGGGTGTCAAGCCTCTATCGTAGAGGTTCATAGAAGTTAGACAAATACCTGTGAAAGATATTGCAACTGTAATTGAACATGCAGGGAAAAACACTTGAAGGTCCCTTTGATTAAATCAAGAAAACAAAGATAGAGGATTGACCCTTGGCTTCACAAGATTACCCTCTGTGGCATTTCCATCTGGTAGCACTGAAATTAAGTGAAATAAATTTGTGCAGCTGATGACTAAATATGCTAAATATGTTTTGCCTTGGCTAAGATATGCTTCAGCTACATCTATCAAAGATCATCATAATGACATGATGACAACTGAAACTGAATGACAGAAGATTATGTTGTTTGACTATAATAACAACAACAAAAAACTAGCTGAAAGATTTACCTTTCAAAGAGTCCTTGATAAAAATATATTAAAATAGAATTTGAATAAGCAAGCAAGGTTTTTCACGTTAGTAGCAGATACTGAAGTATAAAAGAAGCAAGTTATAGGCTTATCTATAGCCATCAAAATATGACTGCATTTATTGTTAGGGCTGGCATATCACTGACAACTTGTGTCCTTGGAGTCTCAAAGGATCCCTGCCAATTCCAGGAGATTAGAGTTCCTCCAAGGAATTAGCACTAAAATGGATTAAAGGTCATGTGGAGAATCAATATTTTAGAATATTTCTCTGTTATGGGAAACTTCATTGTGCCACAAGAAGCTACAGCTCTGGGTCTCTAAACCCATCCAGTATTTTGCATGCTTTGGAGCTTGTAGAAAGGGTAAAGCTATGCAGCCAGGCGAGGCAGTAAGGTAAATAAGTCCCTTCTTTGCAGCTCCAAAAAGACAGTCAGAGTTTGTGATCATAACACTGATCCTTTGAGAATGGATGTCACTTCATTCCTGAAGAGTGAGCCAAGTCCATCTCCAAAGTGATTGGCATTCCTAAAGAGCACAGCTAGTCAGAGAGAAGATAATTGTCATATCCCTTTTTTTGCTAGTTTCCAGTTACTTGTTCACTAATGAAGGGCAATGTCTCTATGTGTTTCGGAAAAGTGAGAGCCTTTACAGCTGCAAGAAATCTCATCTACCTTCCTAATGTCAGGTTAAGTGATATGATCCTAAAACATCCTAAGGCAACAATTACATCTCTATTCTGTATTCCCTTGATGAAAGGGGAAAAATACACAAACCTCATATTTTGTTCATCTGAGTAGGAAAATCTGAAATTTTCCTAAGACTTGGAAGCTCTAAGCTCCAGGTCAACAGGCTAACATTTCTGTAGTACTTTTTTTGCACATGCATGAGGGACAGGTTTCAGACAGACTCCGTGGCATAAACAGTTGCTCACCACAAAAAGAGAACAAAGCATAAACTTTCTCCTTCCTGCTCAGCTCAGTAACATCAAATCAGTGAAAGCTAATCATTAACAAAGAAGCTGCTGAGACCTATACAACCATTGCCTCTGACGTAGCTGTAAGTTTATGGCCTCTTCCCAAAACCTAGATGTGCAGAGATGCAGCAAACTGGCATAATTCAGTAACAACATGCATGCCTCTAGCCAAATGCCCAAAATATAACAAAAGACAAGTTCATCATCACTCTGAAATCACTCTGAATCTCTGCAGCAGCAGCTAGGCAGGAGGAAAAAAAAAAAAAAAAAAAAAAAAAAACTGGATAACAGTCCCAAGTCTGATTGATGAATAAGCAGAGAAATGACCCAGCCCTTCTCTAGGACATGACTCTTCAAAAGTAATCAGAGGTCTCCTTCCAAGCTATGTCTGGAAACACCACTGCTCCAGGTGGTCAAAACAAAGTTGCCAAAAGCAGCTGTTTTTTGTTTGTTTGTTTGTTTGAAGAATAAAATAACATTTCTCATAGAATTAAAACCTTCTTAGTACATTAGATTTGGGGTCATTTTTTCTTCATCCAATATCTATTTTTCCTCACAATTACTAATTCAAAAAGAAATCTATTCAAATTCAAAATTTACCTCCTCCCCAGTTCTTCTCTCCATACTGTTTCCTTCAGAGAATCCAGTGTTGAATTTGTCAGTGTTCATTTCCATGGCAACAAATGGGATGGCATAAAGTGTTTTAATTCAAGGACAGAGTGGCATAAAAGTGCTAGTTTCAGAAATAGAGAATTCTTACTCAAATAAACTGCCAATGATAATTGCAAAGGGAATATAGAAAATTATTCACTAGGTTAATTTTCTTTTATACACATAGAAGTTTGCTTCTCTTCAAAAAGGACATTCTCACCTTGAAATGCTGAGTGCTCAGAATAATGTTTATGGGTAGAGGTGATTTAATATGCTAATATTTATCCCATTTTCCTTGATTACATGGCATACCTCTTTTTTCTTATCAGGTGATAAGCTAGTTTATATTAAAATATGAGCAGAAGATGCTATGCTTGATTATTCTCAGTGACATCTGCACATTTCAGTAGGCTGTGGGGTGACACAATTTATGTGAACAGAAAACAGTCACATAATGACTTCCAGCCTAATATATTCCACAATCCCTTACAAACCCAGCCTGATTCAAAGGCCACTTGAATTCTTGCTGTGTATTATCTGCATACAGCCTAAGTCCTCCTACGATATGAAATTTCATTTGAAAATGTTTTCTCTCCCTGTTACCTGTTATTGTTGGCACTTGTTTCTCTTACTCCCTCTCATAGTAAGTGATTTTCTGTCTTTCAGATCAGAAATTTTATTACATTTTTGTTTTTAATCTTTCAAGGCTCCTGAAAACAACTGACCATCAGGGAGATCATTTGTATCAGGGCTGTGAAATTCATTCTAAAATATGGTTTGTTCTTGAAATCCCAGGGAGATGCTCCCCACAGCATCCCATGGGACATGGACAAAATAAATCCCATGTTTTATCCCCAACTCATTTTTGCAATATAAGCACCTTAATTAGGCTTCACTTTATCCAACTCTTCTTGTAGATGTGAAAATAAATTGGAAAATAACAGGATTTTTATCACTGAAAACTCCTAAAACTTTCACAATAATCCTGATAATAGCCAAAACAAACAAACAAACAAACAAACAACAACAAAAATAAAAACTCACATAATGACAATGCAGGTGTTACTCTGTGCATCAATGATATGCTCTAAGCCAAGAGATTGTTTGCTCCAAAACTAATAATGCTAAAGAGGAAAACAATCATTGAGGGATTTTTTTGTTTTTCTTTTTTCTTGTAGAATAATGTTAACATCTCGTACTCTATTCTGCTTAACATCTGATACTCTATTGTACTCTAGCACATTTGGATTTAACAGTCAATGTACAGAACTCTGATGTAACTCTCAGAAAACAAAACACAGACGTGGATTTTTCTGAACAATTCAAAATTAGCCAATGTCTGCAGATATAAGTTACTCAGAAAAGCTTGCTCTACCCACATCTTAAAGACTTCCATCAAGGTATTAACTATCAGAAAAAAAATATGCTATAACTCATGCTCAGAAACAGCATTAAGAAGACATTAATGTTGTGACAGGGACTGGGAAAAGTGATAAAAGGAATAGGTTAAAAAAACAAACAAACAAACAAAAAAAAACTCATATTATACAATATCTTCTTCTTATGTTTTGGCACAACAGGATATCTACTTAAATTCTTAAACTGCCCTGATTCTCATCATAGGGAGTATGGCAGAACTCTGCACCACTGTGCGTCTCCCTTTGTGGTGCTTCATACCTCAGCATTCATGTCCTTCTAACAGCTTTTGTTTTTCTATAAACAGGGCAAAGCAAAGGTAAAGAAGAACTAAGCGAGCATTCAAAGTAAGATTTGAAGCTATCTTTGAAGTTTTGAGTGAATAAAAGGAGGTTGATAAAGGATTCTTAAGAAAACTCACCAGAAACTTTATTTAACTGGAAAATAACTGTCATTTCATAAAACTGCCTAAAATAACTATCTTAATAAATCTTCCAGTAAAACAAAACTTGTTTAGTCACACAGTGCCTCAGCACTAACTGAGCAATAAATGCAGAAATGACAACCGTATGAGACTAACACATGAAGTAGTTTGAACTCTGATTAGAATTTCATTTTTATGCTCTTCCCAAAGTGTTTCATCTCAAAAGTAATAAATTCATTTAAAATATTCTTTTTTTATCATCCAGTATAGCTACTGAAATGATTTACAAATAACTTAAGACACTTGCACATTTACATTATTATAAACTGCACAAGTATTTCAAAACTGTCATAATAGAGGTATAGCAAAAATAGTAATAACAATGATAACAATTGCCAATAATAATCTCATTTTTTCAAACTAATGCACCTTTTTCCTCATTTAAATGCTATTTCCATAGGACAATTCATCCACTGTTGTGTTTTTTTTTTTTCTTGCTTGTTGTTGTTGGTTGTTTTGGTTTTTTTGTTTTTTGTTTTTTTTTTTAGTGAAGTGGTTTCTCCTGTGCTTATTATTGAACAAATATCTTGTAGGAATTGAATCAGAATCAATATGCATCGAACCAAAACTGGCCAGAAGACTGCATGCTCCTGTCTGTAATCAAAATAAGAATTATTTTGAAATTCTATGCCATCTGAAAGAAACTGAAAAGAGCAGAAGAACAAAAACAGATATTTTTGAGTTTGAAAAGTGAGTTTGAAAGTCTTGCTGTGATTAAGACTTTTTCTTTTTTTTTTTTCTGACAGTAAGGTGAAAAAAAGAGAGGAAAACCTCATTATTTCAAATAAAAATCCTAATTGCCTTTTCTGCCTGTCTCAACAATTTATGGTTTGCACTGTAAGACTACAAAGCCACAAATCTGACTCTCCACTAAAAGGGAAATGTGCACTGTCTAGCTCCTTTATGTCACATGCTAAAGAGAAAGTAATCTGTGACAGTATTGTGCTAATCTTTTGAGAGGAAGGATTCAATATTTTGTCCATCCAGATGCACAAAATAATCACAGAAGTTTGATAGTTACTACAGGTTGCTTTTTATAGGCTCCAGTGACTAGTCCGCCATGGTGGTCAAGACATCTGAGGAGCAGCTGAGGTCCCTTGGGTTGTTCAGCCCAGAGCAGATCAGGCTGAGGGGAGGCCTCATAGCAACCTGTAGCTCCCTCAGGAGTGGAGCAGAAGGGCAAGTGCTGAGCTCTGCTTTCAGGGAACAGTGACAGGACCTGAGGGAAAGGCATAGAGCTGGGACAGGGGAGGGTCAGGCTGGGTGTTAGGGAAAAGTTCTGCACCCAGAGGGTGGTTGGGCACTGGGACAGGGCGGTGGTGAAGGCATCGAGCCTACTAAAGTTCAAGAAGTACTTGGACAATGCTCTAAGACATAGGGTCTGTTTTTTGGGTGGTCCTGTGTGAGTCCAGGAGTTTCTCCACATATGACTCACAGTGAACTCTCTATACTTTTGTAGAAGCACATTTTTGTAGATGTGTTGAGTTATATAAGAATATTTTGTGGGTTTATGTTCATGTTTTACAACTTCCAAAATGTCTAAAACAAATAGCACAGTGTATCCCAATGATATCATGGCATAGGTATATATTAGAATGGATTTATTTTAACAACTGTAAAACACATATTCCCCATGTTCTGTCTCTGTGATACCCTTATTTGGCATTTGTTTGTTGTTTTTTTGTTTGTTTGGTTTGGTTTGGTTGTGTTTTTAATCATTCACAGATTGTTAGGAAAAAGTCTTCTATAATACAGTATGTTAAATGTTAACCTCAGTTCAATTGTGGCACTTGCACCCAAGAAGTTACCTAATTTCTTTACATATAATTAATAAAAAGACATTTTAAAAATACTACAACGTTAGTTTCCATCCAGCTGAAACTGATGCAAACAAAAATCTCCTCTATCCAAAATCAAAGATTAGTTCATTTTTGCTTCATAACCGAGTGTCTCTGGTATAGCTGTACTGAAATCAATAGCTTTCTACTGGCATCACACAAGTGTAGGAATCAAGCTTTTCCTCCTTATCTACAAAGAGGTGAAGAAACATAATGTGCATATCAAAGTTTCTTTTCAGAGATTCAGAGCAAATTTCTAAGTCCCTGGCACAAACTGCTTCAAGTAATCTTAGCAGTAAATTGTATCTAGTTACTGAGTCTGAAGAATGTGATACATGTTCGACTGTTTCCTTGCATGGCACAGAACCTGACATATCTTGACCATAATATCTGGACCGGTTACTTCAGCATCAGATTGGATCTTGGATCTTGCTTCAAAGGGTTCAATTAGTCACTATTCACAGGGAAAAAAAAGAAGCAGCAATGTCAGCTTTGCTTAAAGCCAAAAGAGTTCAGGGCTTGGTATGTGACTACACAGAATAGATCGTACCATTGTCCTCAATTTGAGCTCACAAAATGGGAGGTTATAATGGAACTGTAATCTATTATTGCCTACTAGACACTCCTTTTTGAAAGCACGATATGGCCATTTGGGCTGGAAAGGGCACACAGGAATGACACCTTTCTCTAGCAGGAACAAGAAGTTACAGAACAAATAGACGCACAGGCTTCAAAGGGAACTTTATCAAACCAACTGAGCAGAAAGTAGTAATATGTCCACGATTAACCTTAGCAGCCCCAGTAGTAATAATATTGACTAGGACAGCCACTGTATTATCTGTTCTTCCTGCCAAGCCCTTTAGAGTAGTCACGCAAGTACTGGTACTAACAACAAGCAAAACTGATCTTTAATATGAAATTTAAGGATGCAAAAACAAACATAAACCACAGAATCTGTTTCTTACTTTGAAGAAAGATTAGTTGCATCAGTGTCCGAAGTCATTTAAAATTAACAAACTTGTTTTTAATTATGATACACGTGTTTAATAGCCTACAAATAATCTACCCAAGACTATATGAGACTGAAGATTTAGTCTAGGGAACCTACATTTCCTCTTCTCAAAATCAAATCAGGCTGTGTTACTGAAGAGACAGGAAACAAGATCAGTGGTCCCATAGTTTGTGGATTATTTTAAGTCTATTTCTCCCACTGTACCAGTGTTGCCTGCTTGTGAAGTGTAAAGCAAAATGATACTTCATATAACTTAAATTTTGTTACCATATTTAGCTTTTAAATTAATTTCAATATGAAAAACAATGTACATCAATAATCATATTCTAAATGAGTAGATAATATATATATGAACATTTTTGCTTCTAAAAGGCCTCAAGTTGCATTTTTGCTGAGATATTCAAAATGAGATAGAAGATTCAAATTCACCATTTTCAATTTTAGTACAAGATATGTATCTGAATTGTTCATCTAAATCCCAAGATTATTTTGCAATCTCAACCCATTTTTTCCTAATGATGTGAGTTCACTCAATTATATAATGACACAAAATGATCTGGATATTTAATAATCATATCTTAAATTTATGTTAGTACAGAAGATCAAAGAAAATACAACAATACTGTATTATCTGTACATGACATGGAACAATACAGAGTAAGAATACTTTGTCAGTGCTTTGCCATTTGCCACACTGTAGAATGGCAGAATAGCCTTGATGATTTCTATTTAAAGGTAATTATTTAGAGAGGGTGGCAGGGTCACTGATCAAAATACCTGAGATGATGTATTTTTCATAGTCTTCATTGAATAATTCATTAATTTAAAATTCACTCTCCATTTTACATATTTATTTTGCATGTATTTGACAGCTCCTACATTCCCTTTAATATTTAATGTTCCTAATATATCTCTGTAGGTATATTAGCAAGAAAACCTAACTGAATTAACAGCATCATAATTTGAAAAATGTTTGTCTAAGTTTCAGTGGGTAGTAACTGTAAACAATGAAGTAATTAAGCAGTACAGGTTTAAATATAGACAACATAACCATTTACAGACCCCTTCAGGAAAAACAGAATACAAAAATGCTAGATAAAAAATGATATCCATCTAATTTTGAAACATCAGAATAAATGTTAGATACAATTATAATTCCATGACACTTTCAGCAAAAGCTGTTTGAGCCTTTTTGCTTTAATTACTTGTAGGTAGAACTTGCCAAGCTTTTACACTAAAAAGAGAATATTTCATGTCTAAGCATGTGCAGGAAGGAATTAATACTTGAAACATCTCAGCAAATTAGCACTACATTTATTATGATGAGGCATTAGGGGTAACCAAGAACTGGTCAGACATAATCCAAGAGATACTTTCCATTCAGAGTGCTATAAAGAGGCCATAAATGTATTAGAGAACAGAGAAGTTTGAACACAAATCCAACCTGGTTTTTAATCACTACATTACAGACTACTCTGAGTTTCTTTACTGAAGACTTTCTCAGCTTAAACCACTTGACTCATGAACAAGCTCTCTGTATAATCTATGCCCTGCTAATGTCATATTTGTTCTGCAAAACAGCCAGGACAGCTGCTATAATGTAGTGTTGTCTTGTCAAGGTAATCAAGGCATTATCGTGGTAGGTGATAATAATTGAGTTGGAGAGATGTCAAAAGTGTAAACAAAGCATGTGATCTGACTGTCTCTTTAGAGAACAGAGAATAAAAAATATGTCAAAATATTTTGTGCCTTTTAAAGACAGTCCACAGATGATGAAAGCTAAAGGATGTTCCCACGCTTAGGCAATTGAGAAAATACATGAGGCAAGATAGAGAGGAGGGAGAGGCAGAATCAAAGGAAGTTTTTAAAGTGTTTTTCCATCTCTGTAATTAACCAGAGTGCCAAGCGTTCAGCAAAAAAGGATGCGTCTGACCTGTGATCACCTCTGTGCTTCTCAGCAGCACATGTAAGTAAAGCTTTCAGCCTCAGAAGCTGCACTGTAAGGGAATCCAAATGTCACGCATCATTCCAGAATGGGAAGCTGAACATCAAAAGGTATATTCAGCCTGCTGCATGTGTGTGCTTCAGCTGAGCCATTATCCAAATGTCAGGTGCTGACTGGTTTAGTCAGAACAGGTGAAACCTTAAAAAAGTATCCAGAAGAGAGAAAAAAGTCAAAAGCACCAGTACAAAATAATAGGTCGCCTCTCTCCTTTTTTGCATGTTGCTTTACAGGTCTTTGGCCTGCCAGTCAAAGAGTAATCCACTGGCTTCTGAAGCCAAAGTCAGAGGCTGAACAAATGCCTAGTGAAGTCATGCTTTTATTTCTAAGCCCTTCACAACCAAACAGCCTCAGAAATGTTGCCTTTGGGTGGTTTGTGCTGCATGACTGCTTTTTAAAGAACTGCAATATATAGGACAGAATGGCAGTAGCCCTTCTGGTAAAATCATAGAGCAAATTACATTACATTGGTGGTCTAAAGGCTGAATGGTGGAACCTGGATGTTTAATTGAAGGCATTTAACTATGAATCTAGACTCATAAACAGGGCTCTGGACTAGCACCAGTCTAAACTATCATAATGGAGGTAGCTGAGAACATATTTTGCTTTCTGATACCTGAGCTGCCCAGAAAAAAGTGCCCAAAATGATGTATGAGTACATAGCAGCTGCAAATGCAGCTCCCAACTAATTAAAAATGTTAGTTGACATCTAGCTGCTGCACTAATTTTAACTGTTAGACTGGAAAACATGAAATCTCTATTTGTTTTAATTATCATCAAGAGAACAACAAATAAGGTGGTTTCTTTTGTTGTTTTTGTTTTTCAGGGCTTCTTTTGTTTGAGGTGGAACTCACTATACTCTTGGCTGTGCATGCTGTAATTCGCCTCCAAAAATTGTCTCTGACTTAAATGATTTAGTGCAGGATGTGTTCCAATGTAATTGAGGACAGAATTTAGTTTCTGAGCATTTTATATTATGACAGAGCACGCTAAGAAATGAAAATGAAACCAAAACAAGCAGCACCATATTTGTGTTTGTTGTCAAGACAGCAAGTATGCACTTGCTTCTCTCTTCAAATGCTGAAAAAGCCTGAGTGATCAATCCTACATATAGCTAACACATCAAAGGTAATGAACTCTCTGTTGGTTTTTTTTTTTTTTTTTCAAAAAAAAAAAAAAAAGTTATTATAATTTTATTGATGTACTATTAGAATTATTGAAGCTACTAGGGTTGTTGACAGTTCAAGGGCTGCCTGAGGTAATACAGCCTGAACTATTTTGATGTTGGCTTTGTCTCTGGCTTGGAAATAACTTTCTCCTGAATTAGTTTTAGGATATGTTGTTCAGAGGTAAAGTCAAAGCCTCTAAAATTCCTATCACATTCCAACAGACCATTTGAAAGTAGCTATAGGGTTATTTCAGGCAGCTTAGCAGCATATGACTATATCATGCTACAGCTGCTCTAAAACTTTGTAGAGCATTTGTATTTCCATTCCCAGAAAACTCCGAGGATTTCTTCCTCATCCTGTTTGCATCCTTATAGCTCAGTCCATATTGATATCTTGATTGAAACAGATTCTGGTCACTGTAAAAACTGCTATATTCGTAGTGACATATGGATATTGGCTGTACTATGTATGCACATGACCAAACAAAAGAGGAGCCATGGAGACAGATGAAGTTGTGTTTTAAGAATAGGATTGGGAAACACCTGTTACAAAATATTCATGAAGAAATTCAAAGACAAATGGAAACAAGCCTAAGAAGCTTCTTCCCTACTTTGTAATGTTCCTTCTATCAAATTATATCCTATTCTTGTTTTAAATGTTGTCTTTGGTCATGATATTCACATGCAGTAAAATTCCAAAGGGAAAGTCAGTGAGGCATGTTAAAATACAAATGAGATGTTGAAGTAAAAATCTCATCTAAAACTAAGAAAAGAACTGTAGGAGTTATAAGCATGTGATACTTTGCACTTGAAAGATTTCACCCAAAGTATTCTGAGAAAGAATTAGAAATGAAGCTGTCATTAGTACCGTGATACGCTTCATTTTAACTTTGCTATGAAGCAATGGAAATTCAAAGGACAATAACTCTTGATCATACCCCAGAATGCCAAAAGCTCTCCAGTTTCGGTGCATTTTTGGATGAGGTTCAGGCAACACTGGTGAGCAATAAAACTTTATTAAGGACATTGTGAGGCACAGTTAAAAAAAAAAAAAAAAAAAAAAAAAACATTCATTTTCATCTCAGTGAGTCACTAGAAGTAACATTTGCAGAAATTTCAGTTGAAGTAAAAAGGGTATTGTGACTGTGTTTAAATCAGTGGACCTAAAAGCACTTCCAAGATATTAAATACAAGTCCATGTCCTTGAACATCCTTACCTACGGAGAGGAATTTTTATGTGCAACAGCCATGATGCTCTGATTTTCACTGAAAGGAAACCCAGACTGCAGATCAGCATCTTCCAGACATGTCCTTGATATGGAACAACCTGATAGGCACAACCCAGACAGTCAGAGTCAATGCATCTGTCAACCCAAATTTCCTTCTCCAAGTAGGACTGAGCGTAATCATTAAAAAAGATCAATATAAAACTATTGTGTAGCACTTTGATTTCCTCATTGTACATGATTTGGTTTTATTTGATATGACTTAATGAAATAATATTTTACAAATGTCATGAAAATTTTCTGCAGAAGTGGAAGACCTGAGACAGTTTATGCATGTAAAGGCAGTGTTTTGAAAACCTCGCTTTCCCAGAAAGTTTTAATTTCTCAAGGGAATCAGGATTTCCTACCCCTATACTCAGCTTATTAACGCTGCATAAATATAAGTCAGGACGCACTGGATTTACAAAGGTAAATGTGTGTTCCATGAAAAAAGAAGTCATCCATATTTCATCTCAAGGACCTTTGCACTACCAGCAAAATGAGCAGCTAGCTCTGCACCTCCACCGTGTGACACAGACCTGCCTGGAGCCCTGCCAACAGAAAGTTACAAAACAGGCACATTTGCACGTACACTGCTTCTGGGACTGATACCAAAACAGGAGGAAAGAGGATTGAGCTTGTGTGGAAATTGGAAAATGAACTCTAACCATATATGTAAGTAAACACCTTATCCTTCTTCATATTTTCATGACTGCTAAAACATCTCTACAAAAAGTTTATTAAAAATAAAAAGGAAATAAAATAGTCAAATAAGGTAAAGATTTTCAGAACTGCACCAATAATCTCATGGGCTTCTTCAGTGCCTTTGCAGTAATTGGCAGTGTCCTGGCATAGTCAGAGGTCAATAAGTGTCCTGGCCCAACTCTCTATTCATCAGGTATTGACCATTTGTGTAGTAATGTGCATCTGTTGGTCAGCCTACTCATTGTTTCCCTGGATGATTTTGATTTCATTGAGGGAGACACCTGAGGAGAAGAGAAGGACTGAAAGATTTTGTCATTGTTTGTATCATTAAAAATGATTTCAGTAGATTTTGTATTTGTATTCACAACTCACCAAAGTCTCATTTCTTCCTTGGGAATGTTCCACCATGGGAAATCCTCCTAGGGGCACTAATGACCTTCACCTACCCAAAGATGATTTGAACTATTTTTGATAATTCCACAGTCAAAGCAGGGACTGACATATATTGCAAATATTTTATCTATAAGCACATCAGACTGTCTGAATTTTTTATTTTTTTGGTATTGTTTATACCATAAGGTATTTCTTTCTACATCGCATTCTTTCACCGTAACTGTATAAGGATAGATAAGTTCATTATTTAGAGCACCGTCAGCAAAAATGTAGATAGAAAGGAAAGGATTATTTTTTTTACTTTTTTTTTTTAGTTTTATGACAATACTTTCTCCTATAAAAGTCACAGAGCTCTCCTCAAAAAGTTCCACTAAGCTTTCAGTATCTTTACTACATTTGGGAAAGCCAAGATAGCTAGTCAAACCAGAATTGAGCAGTATGTATCCACACTCATAACAACATTGCTCTGATTCCCGTACCTCATCTGCCAAGCTCATTCTGAGAAAGTCAGTATGAATAAACTGGTTAAACACATATTGAAGGACAAGCAGAGAAAAACACACAAACACATAAAGCATGCATCCCAGCTAGTGGAGAATGTAAATGTTTCCAAGTCCTGGAGCCAACAAAGCTGCTGAAATATGAGATAACATTCAACAAAATATCCCTGCATCAGGATCTCTTTCTGAATATGACTTTCATTATTGCTTATTTTTCGTAAAAAAGATAGATGGGCACAAGGTCAATGGAGCGTCAGTGTCACAATGAGAAAGTTGGTCTTGGCTCAAATGTTAGGAGTGGATATAATGAGTATAGGAAAGTACAAAATCATTCAAAGAGGGCTACAGGTGGTATCAGGGATTATGGAGTTTGAAAGCAAAAGGACTGTTTTTATATTCAGTCTTGTACAAGTAGAATGGGAAAGGAAAAGAGAAAGAAAAAAAAAAGAAAAAAAAAAGCAGCTGCTTCAGTGTTAGATTGTCTCTCAAAAGCAAGCAAATGGACTTGAAATCCATGTCTGTGGTGTAAATGCATGCAGGATCTGTGCCCCAAATAAATACATCACCTACTTGAACAGATTACTACAGATACAGTCAAACCATTTTATGGATATTCTGGCTCCAAGGCTTTATAGGACGACAACAAGGGATGATGCGGGAGAAAAGACACCTAAGTTTTACCTAAGAGATGATTACCTACTTACTAGGTAAGTCTTGTATGTATTTTTCATCCTGTTCTATCCTGTTTCATCTTCTTCTGCCCTTGTAGTTACCTTTGAATCACTTGATCAAGGATTTACCAAGTACCCTGGCAGCACTATAGAGTCACAAGATCTTCAATCTCTCCCTCCTCAAGTAAAGATCACTAAGTTTACATTTAGGAATATATTCAAGGACATACGTGGGACTGGCCCACTGTATCTGAATCTCTTTACCACTAGAACTACTGGTGAAGAATCAAAAATCCTAATCTATCATATCAATGGCAAGCAAAAATGAGGTTGTAGTTATGCCAGTTTTCTTTTAAAATCTAAGCAGAGTATTATCTGGCATACTAACCATTATGCAAAACATATGCATTTTAGCCCTGTGTTTTGCCAGCCATACTCCATTGTCCTTTCTTCCATCACTGCTATCCTGTAACACATTCAGGATATCTACACTCTCTTTTGTATGTATTAGGAAAGTAATTCACACAATAAAGACTTTTTTATTATTTGGCTCTCCAATTCGACTATACTGTAAAACAAAAAAAAAAAACAAAAAATACCAAAAACTAATAATAATAACAATAAAATATTGCCAATAGAAAAGGAGACGTGGAAGAAAAACAAAGCATCTATCCCTGACTACACAAATACAAAATTAATGTGCAAATACATTCATAAATTAAAGCATTGAGTTCTGATTACTGTTATTTCTGGAGCTGTATTATTCATTGTTTGCTATGTTGTACTGAATTATATTGCAGTCTTGTGTGAATTCCCTGACAGCTATGTAAAAATGTTCATTTCTCTTGCAGCTTTCATGAGTTTTAGCACAAGTAATCTTTTGTACCTAAACTGCTGTATCTGTTATACAACATAGTTTTTTCCCCCCTTCTAAAAAGTTTTTTTTTTTTTAATAATTTTAATACAAAGAAGTACAAGAAAATTCAATATAGATACGATGACATGCTTAGTAAATAGAGCAGAATAGTTTGTCAACATATCCTCACCTGAAATCATTTGACAAACCTTTACGACTGACTAATAGAATTAAGGGAAATGAACAATTCAGTGTGATTGATTTCCAGAGTGTAAAAGAGCTAAATTCACCAGGGTAAATTTTAAGCAGATGATATCAACCACAGATTTATTGGGTCTGCCAGATCTCTGACAGCTTCACCAGCTGAAACTCTGCTTTGTGAATAAGATCCAAAACCCACCCATTCTTCCTCATGTGTTAACCATCATTTTTGTAAACTTAAATTTCAGCCTATGTTATATATGGAAGGCTCCTGCTTCACACAGATGGAAGTGGAATTTGCAAAGCCATCAAGCACCATGCCCTTTACCAACATTATGCTATTTCAGAAACACCTGTGCTAACCACCTAACCTACTGTGAAAATGCACACTATTCTTCAGCCTTTCAAATTTTTCATTTGTTGCCCATGGTGAGGAAAAGTGGAGGTGAAGTGGCTGCATACCAGTCTACAGAATTAAGAAGGAAAAAAAAAAAAAAAAAAAAAAAAACCTGAGACAACAGATTTTAACTCCTAGAAAGACCTTTTGATAATCTGCCAGAAAGGTACCTTGGAGCTTCTTCACCTGTTGATCAATGTATCCTTGCTTCCACATTGATATTTAATCACTTTCTAATGGGACGGGGAGGAACTTTAAAATATAACCCCCGTGAAGAGTGCTGTGAAGAGCTTGTGCTCACAGTTTCAGTTACTTTCACACTGCAAACTAAGATGAATGTTAAGGCTTGCTTGTTTTATAAAATCTAAGCAACATTACCCCATATAGGGAGAGCACATAAGAGGAAAGGAAAAGATGGTTCATGAACATAAAGCACATGGCAATGCTATCACGCACATGGAGTACCCCAGTAAACTATGAAGTGCTATCGGAAGAAATAACTCAGCTTTAAAGGACACTGGATTAAGCTATCAGTTTGGAGGAAATAGTTGCTTTAGTGACAGAAAAAGAGACCAAAGAATCTCAGTTAACTGCTGGCACAGTAGGCTATAAAGTGACCTGCAGAGTCTCAGCAAGAGCATACTGGAATAAATGAACAGTGAATCATTTTCATGAATAAAAAGTAAAAAGCTCCCTCAGTGAAGAGAAAAGAAAAGAAGAAAAAAATGAGGGAAAAAAATGAAGAGGCTCATCAGATAACTTTCTTATCTGTAAGACTTGGGACAGAAAAGGAAACCATGAAGAAAAAATGGGACCAAACATACATTACAGATTCTCAAGAAATGCTGGAATACTATGTGAAAATGTATTCTTATAAATATCAAAGCTGTAAATTTCCACAAATATTAATGTGAATACACTTATTCAGAATCTACATAGTAGGGAAAAATATATATATACAACTCATGTTCATGTCGTAGAGCTTAGGGATATGGTTTAGTGGAGGGCTGTTAGCGTTAGGTTGGAGGTTGGACTCGATGACCTTGAGGTCTCTTCCAACCTAGGAAATTCTGTGATTCTGTGATGTCCATGTGAAGCTACAGCTCCCTAATTAGGCATAAGAAACAGTTCTATCTGACTAATGCAACCAGTTGTGGAGGGTGACCAGGATTTTACAAATGAGATTTGGAAGATCACATTAAAAAGCAAACTGACATGCCAAAGCCAGAAACAGAAGCAAAACATGCCAGGTTTTGATGAAAAGGTGGGTACCCACCATTAGCTATATTACAGAGAATTTTTTTGATACTTCCAGCAGGAATACTCCTGCAAGTGTTTATTGACTTAAGTATTCCCAGTACGTTCTCTTTTTACCAATTAGTAGGCAGCCATGTATGATCTCTGCCTACAAAAGAGTTCAATGTTAATTCTTTGACCCACAGAAGTCACTCATGCTGTTTATCCTGCTGAAATGTTCATTGGCCTGTGCTGAGCAAAAGATTTCGTGTGGATCGCTGAAGAGGAAAAAACAAGATCAAAAGGAAGAGGCCAATTAAGAGGTGTTGTGGCTGATATAGTAAAGAATAAGAAAATATTTACTTCACAAGTTTTAAGTTAGACAAGATGCCATCAATAAAGCTAGAAAGAACAATGCTACAGAATATGACCAAAAGATGACTAATTCAAAAAATAATCATTATAAGGCTAATAAGGAAAAGGCAAGCTTTGCACATGCCATGGAAGATCAGGAAGAAGAATTCAGTCCAGCCATGAATGGGAAAGGAATTTAAAAAATTGCAGGAGATCAAATTATAATCTCTTATGAACAACTATTTCATTATTTTTTTCTGGTTATCATCAGCAGACATCCTGTCCCAGAGCTGGAAAAAATGCAGTGGCTAGAAGAGCATGGAATGGCTGACAGTGACGGAGGAGAGAAGGATCGGGGGAGAAATAATTATTGAAGAACATGGTTTTATCTAATACCGTAAATTGAATTTGGGCATGGAACACAGATCTCTAGGATGACAAAAGAATGCCCCAGAATGTAATAAAGATAATTGGAACACCAAGAAATGCCTTCATAGTGTACAGCTTTTCCTCCAGAAAATTTTAGAGATAATTTGTCACTTTTTATAAATGTCAAGAAAACTTAGTTTTGTCTGCAGGATCTTTGAATTTGTTGCCAAAACTGTCACAGAAACTGCACTAGCAGTTTAATCCAAAGGTCACTGAAGTCAACAAGAAGAATACCACTTTTTTATGGGGCTTTGGTTAAAACAAAAATATGCCCTGTACACATTTTAGTATTGAATAAACAAAATTCAACAAGAATGATAGAAAAAAAAAAAAAAAAAAAAAAGAGAGAGAGAGATGGGAAAGTAAGGAACAAACAGCTCTAAAATTAGAGCCACCACATATTTCCTCTCTACCATTATAACTGTTATTTTCAGAAGAGAAGGGAACAGCAAACTCCCTTTCACTACAGTCTATTTAAGTACAGCAAGGATTGCACTCACACATCAGTTCTGTGTCCCCTCCTTTATTAAAGAGCCTTGCTTTGAGCTACATACTTCTGTGCTCCTCTTGGGATGGTCTAGAGCATATAATTGGATCCACTTCATATGGAGAAAAGAGCCTGTTAACCAGTAGTCAGTTATAACAGCAGATGTTCATTCCCTTGCAAAAATAAAGACGGAAAGTTCCCATCATTCATTTAGAACTATAAACATAATAGGCTGGGTACATTTTCTGCAGCTTTCATGTGCATGTGGTGGTACACTTTCCCTTTCTGAATCAGTGCTCAGGCTTTTAAAAAAATAATTCATTGCCCTTAAATAATGGTGTAATGGTTAGTGAGAATCACTAAAGTCATCCCTGCCAGTTGGCAGTAGCTCCTTAGCAATATGTCACTGAAGTAATTATATCTTGGTACAGATTAGCACAATGTATCATCCAAGTGAGAGTCCTTGATGATGTGCTGATGAAGACAGGACTGTCCAAAAAGAAGAAATGGATTCAGAAGGCAGCTTGTTTCTGATTATGCAAAGGGGAAAAGGACTTCTAAAGAGAGATGGAAGTTATATAGGGCATATCACTTTTGAGAATGATGTAGGTGATCTTAGTAAAGTAGGACAAAATTATGATCCTGATGAAAGACTGCTGACATCTGTGAAAGTAAATCCATTTCTTTCCTTGCAGCACACATGGATACATATAATCCTCATCTGAGTACTCATGCTTGGGCAACTTGCACTAGGTTAAAAATGAATTTCATGGTAAAATCTCTTGTAAAGGATACTCATCTCTCTAAGGGTGTTCAGGTGACCACCACAGTTCTGCTAATTATAATACTTTCTTTCTTCCTTCTTTTCTTCCTTCCTTTCTTCCTTTCTTTCTCTCTCTCTCTTTCTTTCTCTATTTCTCTCTTTTTTTTCCCTTTCTCTCTTTCTCTCTCTCTTTCTTTCTTTCTTTCTGCCAGCTTCTCTATCCAGTTAATCTACAAGATTTCTTTATACCCTAGTTAAGTAAAATTTGGCATTAAACATGTTAATAGGGTGGACAGCACAATGCTTAAAATAGGTAATCTCCTACAACATCATCTCTTCCCTCAGCATTACGTATACCATGGCACTGCAGAGTCTGGGACCAAATGTTCATCTGTGCCCCATCTGTGCAGGTAGTTGTCATGGGTAGCAGCATTCATACCCACAAATGCCTGAAGCTAGAAAGCTGCTAGGGCTAAAGTAGTTCTTAAACAGCTAAAGATTTTCTTTCTGTATTCCAGGAAAATCCTGGAAGCATGAAAACAATCTTAGAATGTAGAGGTGCTGGGTTTGTGGGTTTTTTTTAGAAACATTATCTTTCCTAATTCCATGTGTTGAGGACTCCATTTCAACCTGCTGCATAAGGGATTCAGATTTCATAGCCAGAGCTTTTCCCCCTGCATGCCAGAATGGCACCAACTGCTTTGCCTTTTGGCCTTTAGGTGCACAGAGAAAACAAACAGGATTTGGGCAACAGAGAGAAAGATTTTTCTTGAAATAGCTTGTTCCCTTGGCACTATGCAAAGCCAGCACAAGACTGCAGGCAACATAAGCAGCCACTGAGGGATAGCATAAAATCAAAGCAAGAACAGCTTTAGTGTCTAAGCTGCAAAATTCAACTAACATAGCGAAATGGGAGCATTAGCCTAAAGATTTTATACAGCATTCAAATTATTTTAAAGCCATTTGGAAAAGTAGTTATTTTAACAAACTACTGTAGCTCAAAAAGAGGATTTTTGTTTGTTTTGTTTTGTTTTGTTTTATGTAGCTGGAGGTAGGTGGAAGGAGTCTTTTTTCCCAGAAAATTCAGTCTTTGTAGCACAACCAGAGAAGAGATCAAATGTTAACCTTCTATTTCATTCTTCTATACATCCTGCTTTTAAAGAAACAGCAGACCAGAATGACAAGAGTTAAACAGGTCTTTTGGGCCTGATTTCTGGCTGTTCATAATGTTTCATGCAAAAACACGGTAATGTCTCACATTTCAGAAAAAAATTTGAAGAGCGTGAAGGGAAACAGAGATCTGTGAGTCATGGACAGGAGTCCATCACACTCTCCCTCTCAGTTCCCCCTTCTAGTTAGTTTAGTGCTGTGCTAAATACCCAGGGATAATACTATGGTATAAATATATATTTATACTATGGCATAAATATATACATTTATATGGAAAGAGAAGTATCAGGAGCCTGCAGGAACAAGCAATCCTCCTGTGCTTGCAGCAAACCCCAGTGCTGCACCAGGGCAGCATGCTCATGCATGCCAGCATGCACAGCTGGGGAGCAGCAGTTTGCTTCTGCACATGCAAATACACACAGGCAAGCTTCCTCCCTTGTATGCACATGTTCTCATATCCATTAGTCTCGCAGCAATCTGGAGTTCATACTCAATGGTGAATATCAGTAGCCATATTCCAAAAGCAGCTTTTACCATATTGAGTATTTTTTGCTTAGATGGAAGGCTAATATTTTAAACCTTGGCATTTCTTCTCAGCAGCAGCAAGAAGCATGGATCAGTAGGCAGGCAGAAGCTTGCTCACTAACAGGTACCATCTAGACTAATTTCTATAGGTGGTGATGGACACAGTGTCTTAAGAGTCCCTGTGGAGGCTGCTTTGCAGATGGAGATTTCTTAGACACCCGTGTCCTGCTGCTCTGACAGCTCCACCTGAGCAGACAGCTCTGCCTGAGCAGCAATACCTCTGGGAGCTTAGGAGCTGACTCAGGAAACCAGAAAGCAGGTGGGCCACAAGACAGGGCACACATAGTGTTGAGTGTTTGGTGAAAGGGTACAGCACACAGATTTAGGTCACTTCATGGGATTGGGGTGGCCAAGGCTGCCAGAAAGAACAGCACAGAGCCGGGTAGAATCCATAACGCTTCCCATGGGGCTCTGTGTGCAATGACCCAAAGCTCACCACACTCTGCAGATTAGGCAATAGGAGTAGTGATGCCTCTGACCGGTGTTTTCCACTTCCCAATAACTATTAGATTAAGGAATGAGTCAAGAAAATGCAGCTCTGCGCTGAATAATCACAAAGCATCCATGGGTGGGCATTGGGAATTCTGCTGTAAGAGAAAACTGGCATAAAAAAAAAGCTGAACCCCAGCCCTTTCCCTCAATAAAGCCTGTTTTCTTAATGAGTCAACTGCTCAATCCATTTCTGTCCACCAGCCAAAAAACAAGATTCACAAAAGCACAAGATAAATCATCAGAAATCAATTCACTATTCCCCAAATACCCCAATTTATGCCTTTGTTTTGCTACAATAAGAAATAATCAGAATAAGAAACATACCCTCATTTATAAAGCTTAGCCTGCCAAGAGGAGACTGTTCTGTTTCTTTCAGCAAGTGGGATTTAGCAAAACAACACTAGAGAAATTAGATGCATACAGTTTTTTAACGATACATTGCTTCCTATTTATTGAGGAATATATAACTGTGCCCAGAAGAGAAACAAGAAGCCAACATGAAACCTCACACAACCATTTTAATTTGACCAGCAAAACATTAAAAAACTTTCAATGCAATGAGTCCCACAAAGTACAGGTGTGATTTGTGTCAGGAGTGCACAAGTCCCACAAGGGCTGAGAGATGACAAAACTAAAGAGATACTGAAAAAATAAATAAATAATAAAAGGAAAGAGGAGTGGAGGGACAGGACTATCTGGCCAGCCAAACAATGAGACTGCACCACACATCCATACATGTCTGATCTTTTTATTACAAGAGAAATTTAGTGGGTGTTTTGACCACATAAACACCATGTGGAGAACTGCACTACAGATCCTCTATTGCATCATGAAACTGAATTTTTAATAAATAATTACAATAAATATTTAATAATACACATTTTTAAAAAAATTGAAAATGGTGTTCCTAGGTATTCATGCTACTTCTATTTATGATTCTGAATTAAGAGACTATCACTTCTAAGAG
This sequence comes from Aythya fuligula, assembly GCF_009819795.1. Lineage (NCBI taxonomy): Eukaryota > Metazoa > Chordata > Aves > Anseriformes > Anatidae > Aythya > Aythya fuligula. The sequence goes on from NC_045564.1 coordinate 30,839,725, forward strand.
TAGAAAATAAAAAGTAGAGAAAAATACCACCTTTCCCACACAGATATTTGGATATGTTGAATTACTTAAATTGATCATTAGAGACACAGAAAGTTAATCTCTATAATTTTGATATTAAAACAGCAGAGACTTGGCAATAAGAAAGACATTCTGAAATGATGCAAACAAAACATCTGTAACAAAAACATATCAGTGAAATTTTTCACTTACTTAAAGCAACATAATATTTTATGTTTCTAAGTTATGATTTTTTTTTCTTTCAGCAAAAGGCGGGTTGAAAAATTAAAAGTGTCACTGTTTTTCTTTTTAGAAGCATCTACTGAATTAAGAATGCCCTTCCCACTGTAGCAAAACGACCCCAAATAACCTCAATGCTTTTCAAAACCATGTTTTCTATGCTATTATGCTGAAATGAGATGGTTCCTGCTTGAGAAATTTTCCTTGGAATCCAGATTTCAGCACTTCTTCTCATAACAGTTGTTTTCTTCAGGAAAAATCTCATTAAAGCAAAGTTCTGAGCTAAGATATTTAAAACAATCATACCTTCTGCAACTAAGCTATTGCTTTTGAAGCCAAGGTCTTTAAAAAAGGAAGTAAGAAAAAGATTTTTGTTTAACTCTTCTTAACGTTCACACTCAACTGCTGTTTTGTTGAGAAGTAAAAAAGGTATAGCTGCAAAAAGAAGTTAATTTTTCTCTTCCACTACTAACCAGTTTTGCAAGCTACATGAGAAAATGGTCTCTTGCTCCAGCTTTCAGAACACTCAATACAAGAACATTTCTGCTGGCATGGTAGGTCCAAGTCAGACACAACATGGAAACCAGGACACTGGCCATAACCTCCACCTGTGTGCTCCTCAGCTGAGAATTTTTATCAGGATATGAAGACCTACGATGCATTCTTCAGAATCTATCACTTTATTACATTGCTTTGCACTGGAAGCTTTCATTTGACATGGTTTTGCAGGTTTCGGTGATTATACGAGGTTCACAATAAAGAACTCTTATTAGATGACACTGATGTGCTATAGACTCAGAGAATCATTAAGGTTGGAAAAGACCTCCAAGATCATCTGGTCCAACCATCAGCCTACCACCAATGTCACCCACTAAACAATGTCCCTAAACACCATGTCCAACCTTTCCTTAAACATCCCCAGGGATGGTGACTCCACCACCTCCAAAAATTCAGTGCTCCCAAGATACATGAAATAAAAACACACTAAATCCCTACCTTAAAATATTAGCAATGTAAAATATTGATATGTGGGTCATTCCAGGTATTCCCAGCCTCTCATAAGTACAGACAATGAAACTCAGATAGGGAAGTTCTACACATTTCTACACATTTCCAGATTTGGAGGAGGAGATGGAATAACATAATTTGAAGTAAATAGCTATTAAAATATGTAGTGACAATTGGTAGGTTATATCCTTTATAGCCATATCCATGGAAATGTCCCACCTATATGTTGTTTTGTCATTGCAAGCTCCAATGGCAGTTAACATCACTGAAACTGGTGAATATTGTTCCATCCCAGTGAGCAAGCAGGAGAGCAACCCAAGCAGGAGTGAGCAACCCATGCTGCTCAGTAAGTCTGTGTCTTGTTCTAGTGGCTGGTAAAATATTAGTTCTATTAAATTTGGCAGGTTAAGGCTGGAGGCTTAAACTCTGCAAATGTACCTGCATATTTTTCAATTACCTAAGCGTTAGCAGGAGAATACAGAGGTCCCAGACAAACCCCAAGGCATCCTAATGTCTTCAGATATGCCACTTTCAGCCTAATAGACCCACAGAGACTTTGTTAGAGATGCATAAAATGATTGCCTCTGGCTCACTTTGCTCAGCCACCTTCAAATGCTGGGGTGTTGCAATGCGGAGTGTTGCAGAGTCAAAGTGCCTTTCTGGATCCATCCTTTACATCATGAAGCAGAATCTCAGGTTAGAAGCAATTCTCATTTTAAACAGGAATTTCATCACTGGTATCACCTGGCCTTCCATTAGGACTTTAGAGGGAAATCTCCCAGTCTCACTCCTTTACAATGACCTATATTCAAACCAGAAGAATATTTCAATTTATTTAATTTATTTTAGAGAGTTATTAGATGCATCCTTCTCCTTGACTTCTTAGCATTAGTTGTTTTACTATCATTTCTCTTATCTTACTAAATGGAGTCAAAACCTCCTACAGAAGATTTCTTAGTTGATGCTAAGCTAATGAACTTGAATGAAATTAAGTGGGTGAGGGCAGCTTGGGAAATTCTTTTTTTTTTTTTTTTTTTTTTAATACTAATTATTTTTGTCCTTAATAAATATCAAACAGAGCACAGGAAAATATCCAGAGTGCCTTTTTATCTTTTGTTGGGTAAGGAATTACAAGAGTAAATGGACAAAACCTGTTACACAGTTCAGGATGATTTTATTTTCTTCCACAAAAAGTGCTACAGCCTGGTACTGTTTTTGGACTTGATGTTCCATCACATTCCAGTACTGAAACTATCCTCCAACATTACACATTTACAGAAAAAAAAAAAAAAAAACAACCTTCTCACTGGGATTTAAGTGACACAACCACATGTGCGGGCTGTCCCAGTAGAGCAACTAGGCTCAGAAGGAGCCCTGCACCTAAGGCAAAGAGACATCAGTAGAGTAATCCCATAAAGGAACGAGACCAAGACATGTAGTTTCAAATTAAAATATTGCTTCAAATAAATTACATCAATGGCTCTGGTCTTCAGATCTCTGAAGGTCAGAATTATTTTGATTATGGTTAAAATAGCCGAAGAGCTATGAAAGTAAGCTTGCATGCAGCCCCAAGCCTCTTTCCTTGGATTTAAATTTTTACCCCTGAGACACGTCTTAAGTGCATTTCACAGTTCACCTCTAATGTGGGTCACGTAACTGCTAGCAATGTTTGAATTAAAATGATGCCAAAAGTGTTTGGAGGAGGTTGCAGAAGGTTTAGTCTGAAGTACCTTCTTTATTGCTACAAACTAGAAAAACTGCTGAAAGACAAAGAAGCCCTCCCCTCCCGTTCATTTTTTGTGGAGTACTGTTCATAACAAAATAAAGTTTTAATAATGAGTGCAAACACAGGTGTGGACATGTCACGCAGAAGGCCATCAGTCATTAAAAAGTGGAGATAAGGCTCCACGGGCAGCCATGGGAGCTCCGTCTCCTCTTCTGGTGGAACAATGTCCTTGTTAAGGGTTTGTGATTTAACAGTATTCTTAACCCTATCCTGCTGACTGCTTGATAACCTATTTTTTCCTCACTGGAAATGTGAGCTTTAAACTGTCTGGTAAACCACTAGATTATAAAGAGAACTTTCTTGCTGTCTACTTCTCTTCTCATGGTCAAGAACATGTAGAAACCAATATCAAGACAAGCTAAAAACAATACTTAGACCTTACAGAACAGTTGTTCTAGTTCTTAGGCCTGTTCAAGCAGATCACGTGTTAGATATATGAGGCTAGCAATATTCCAACCAAACGCTTCTTTCAACCAAGACCCGCAATATGCCTGTGTGGAGCAACTGCAGGTGTGCAGCACAGGCTCCAGATCCACACATGCACTTTGGAAGTGTAATGGCTACATAAACCTGTCCATATAATGTGTATTATTGTGCTTATATGATCAAATAGTCTCTGTAATAGATGGCAAAGTGACAGACAAAAAATATGCAACAGAAGTACTAATTTTTGTGATCAGTGTTTCAAAGAGTTACTATCTACAGTGTTTCTGTAGAGTTATTATAAGTGTTGCTTCAGAAGTTTTCACTAAACCTGAAGACATCAAAACTTAATTGGTTGAAATATCTGAAATAAATCCATTCTTTCTAAAATAAATCAATTCAGTCATTCAAACTACAAGTTCCTAATAGGTTTTTGCTGCTGCAGAAACAAAGATTTTTTGGACCACTTTCACAGATTAAGGTTCCTAATTTCATCTAAATTGTGACTTTCTTGATGTTTCCCTGTCCTCCAAATTTGCTAAGTCAAGTTCAACTTTAAGTCTACATCCTCTAGCTTTTGGCAGTGTCTTTCATATTCTTACTGTTATTTCTGTGTCATTGTTTTTATGGCTTAGTGGTTATTTTGTTACTTAATGCAAATCAAAACCATTGGAAAAGCAGGGAAGATTCATAAATCTTGGAAAGGAGAACTGCTGGAATACTAGATATTAGCTTCCTGCCAAAGAAATAAAAAGAACTAGTCAACAAATAAGTGTGCTCTAGCACACTATGCAAATTTTGCTTCCCTGAAGTGACATGCAAGAATGATTTTCTGATTTTAGCCTTTACAGCATCCTCTGAATAGTCTTTGAAAAACTGAGTATTGTACAAAAATATGACACCATGTAGAGGTGTTTAGTTTTATCTGCAAACCCAAATAATGGGTTAATAAAACATAAAATTGCTGAATAAGAGACAAAACTAATTAATTGGTTAGCTTACACGTTTTGCTCCTTCCTTAAGAAAAAGATGAAACAGAAATATATATATATATATAATATATATATATTTAAAAGGTAGGTTCCCTGCTACATGGAAAGTTGAAAGTGTTAATTTTATATTGAAGTTAAAACCATTAATTCTGTTTTTAATACTTGTCTTTGGTGTTAACTCGACACATAGAGATTATAGCCCTTACATCTTCCAAGGTGGTAGACATTAATATTGTAGGTGAGCATCACTATGGGTTATGTCAGTGTATTTTAATCTAAATTTAAAAGTACCTATTAGGACTGGTTTTGTTTGCTTTTACTGTACTTGCATTGCACAGGGTATTTTACATATAAACAAAATGAGAGAGTAAAGAATCACTCAAAAAATTGTCTATGACAAGCTGTGCAAAATTCTCAACACGGACTCTATTAATAAGAAGAGTCCAAAGAGCTCTCTTTCTCTTGCTCAGTCTCTCCCACATAATGGTTGTAGAAATAAAGAAATGTAGAAATAAAGCTCTGATACTGCAGTCTGCATGCCAACAGACTGTCTTTGAAAGCTGTGACAGAGAGGAACTGATGTGTGAGATGAGGGAAAAAACAGTGAAGAAAATAAGCAATTTTAGATGACTTCTGAATGCTGAAAAATATTTCACACAGGTTATTTCACGAAAAATGAAATATTTTTCAGTCATTATTAGATCTGAGAATGATTCCCTAAAAAATGAAAGGAAAATTGCTCCAGTTACTCAAAAAGCGTAAATGCTGTAAAGATGTTATTTACCTGATCTGTTCCCTGCATGAAACTGTTCTTATCTGCTTCCTTTAACCACACAAAGAAAACTCAGCCTTTTTCAACCTTTTTTTTTTTTTTTTTTTTAGCAGAAGATAGTTTTAACTGTCAACATAGAAAAAAGGATTGGATTCTCTATATGCTCCTGGCATTTTATCCCAGTAAGACATTTTATCCTCCTGTTATGCCTACTAAGAAACATGTGAGCATTCCACTAAAACAAATAGTTTAGTTATCATTCCTGTAAGATAAATGTTCATTCAGTGATACACTAGATATGTCAACAAAGCCTTCAGTTCCCACATGCCCAGTTGACTTCTGGAATCTGGTGGGAGCTTTGTCTGAATATTGACAACAAGACTGGGTGAAATTGCAGTCATCCCGTAGCAGGCAGCCAGTCAGCACTTCATCCATTCCTCTTCCCAATCAGGAACAGAAGGATTGAAAATTAATAGGTAAAATAAACCTCTGGAAGCATTTGGAAGGACTGAGAGCCAATAAATCATCTGAGTGCTGGTAAATTGTGACAGCATAGACTGGGGTAGGACATGTAACATAATAGATAAGATCAAAGAAGAAAAGATCACTGGGAAGGTTTGGATGATAAGCTGCTCTATGAATATTGTGAAGTTGTACATATGAGACTGATCACAAATGAAAAGCGTCAAAAATATGATTAGAGAAATACCTGGCTCTAGTATTCATTAGTGCTAATGTTAATTAATAACTTTGTGTTCCAGCATCCAAGAGCTGCCATTGAAAATTTTAAGCATTCTCTTTTAAAAGCATTTTATACTGCATAAAAAAAAATAAGTGAGAGCATATGAACACGTAATTGTGTCACATTAAACTTCATTAGGATACTGTAGGCGCATTAGGAACCTGTAGGTGCAAAAAGAATCACATGCTAGGTATCTGACTAGTCATTAGAAGAGGAAAAACATGAAGGTTTGTTTTCAGGAAAGGCATAATACACAATCTAAAACAAATCCTGCACACTTCATTTATAATCCTCCCTTGATTAGTTACTACCCTTTATTCAACAGAAGTACTTTTATGATTTGTGCTCTTAACATCTGCTACTCTAATGTAGTGGCTACTCTTGTTTAGCATCCTCACCTTTAGCATATCTTTCAGGTTGAAGTAATTACATTTAATAGAAGCTGCCCATTTTTGAAGTTGCCTTTGATTTAGAGCTTCAAAGGGAAGTACTTAAATAGAATAAAAGTCATGACCTGCAAACAAATTCTAGAACAAAGATTAGTTCATACACCCAGTGTAACACTATCTATAATTGAAGCGTGCCAATGAGAGAATGGTTCCTGGAAAAGATTATACTTCATACTGAAAGAAAACTTCATTCATATCTGAGCAAGAGGACCACCATTCTGTTGCACCATAAGCAATCTGCTTTTGTTTAGGTGAATAAATAGCCCTTGAAATGATCTTACCATAAAACGTTATGCTTCTGTTTATTTTTAAAACCGTTATCAACCTACTTTCTGCATCTCTGACACAGATTTACTTTATGGCTAGGTGGAAAGATTTGTTGCCTCAGTCATCTCCATTTGTAAAAAGTGAGATTTCTGTGGCCACTTTGTCTTGTCCATTTGCACCAGTAAGGCAGAAACTGCTTCCTCCTTTAGACTTGCCATGTATCCTCTACTTTAGAGTGTGGTAATATCCTAGAAATCACTCCAACACCCTTTATTAATAACAGTCTATCAAAACCATCTATGACAGTCATTCGTATCAGTGAAAAAAACATGATTGCCAGGGGTGACCTTTTGGCTTCCAATTAAAACGGATGTATTTTACTTAGATTTAAAAAAAAAAAAAAAAAAAAAAAAAAAGTGCTTTGAAGGTCACTTCCAAAGTCCTAAACAAAGGGATGTTAACTTCCAAATGATGGTCAAATCAGCTCCATTAACAGGCACAGCTCATCCATGCAAACCAGCACAGCTCTCCCTATACTGTGAGTCTCTCTTCTGGAAACAACCACCAGCCCAAAGTTCAGAGTCTCCACACACTGCATGTCAAAAGCAGGCATATAATTACTCAGCTCTGCCCCCAGTGAAGAGAAAGGAGGGATTTTCTGCCATCTCAGAAGTCAACTGTACAGGTCAACAGACTAGACTCCTTCATTAGCCTGTTCCCTGGTGAGAAGAAAAGACTGACAGCTACTTTTCCTACTGCTGATGATGATCAGGACAAGTTTTTCAGTCTCAGAGTTTCCCTAATATATATAGATTAGGACACACAATTCCAATATAATTTTAACAAGGATAAATGAATTGCATACTGGAATATGCAATTACACTTTAATGTAAGTATACTAAATTATAAAATAGAGTAATTATAAGTATATTACGAAATTATACAGTGAGCTACACATGCCAGAGATGGTAATGAATATTTACTTTCCATGTGAATGAAAACTGATATAATATTCAGCTGATTAATGCTAAAATTATTTATGTTCTCCTCCCATTAAAAGTAAAAAAAAAATAAACAACACAGACTGAATTGATATATAACTATCAATAATACAAGTACTACATGGAACAATATACAGTAAAATAACATGAAAATTCAATTTAACTTTTCTAATGACCTCAGTGTGGCTACGTCTCTACCCATATTGCTCAGAAAGTATCTCAGCTAAAGATGATCCTTAGTGAAAGAGATGAGAGTCATCCCACTCTCATCTAGTAGTAGGTACAGTAGGAATATAGTAGGTACAAAGTATTTTTTCTTGTAATTCAGTGTTACTCATTTGGCAGCCAATAGACCAGATCTCATCCATGGTACAATTTGCCCCCATTTTTTCTGGGCAGTACTTTGTGCTTGAAACTGCTAAAGTGCATTCAAACATCTAGTTCCACGAGAGTGAAAAGAATAGAGAGAGTTATGCTGTTGTTGTTGTTATTTTCAGTGTCGATATCTGATTGACATCTGTAATGTACAGGACTGCTGAGCAGTCTCCTGTCACACAAGGCTCTTACCTTGTGATAAGTGAAATTTGCAGTGCATATTACAGCAATGAACTATCTATACATATCTTTCAAATGGGTATTTGATTGCCCTTAAGGTTAGTTAGAAGTTTCACAAGTGAAATTTGTGAATTTTATTTCCAACAAAACTATAGAAGTGAAAAAATATTTGCCTTATACTGACAACACCAAAAAAAGATATCTTTACAGTATCTGAAGGAAATTGTCAGTACAAGTAGCTTTCAGCAATGAGCTAAAGACAGCTGTAAGTGAAGTGACTAAATTTTATAGCCATTCTTACTGATGAGTTCTCGAAGTATTAAAGACATTGATTTAGAAATGGAAGCAGTGGACAAGAATCTATTAGAAAGCAAGAAATAGGGCACAACTCTGAAAATCAATGCAGTTGGCAAATAGAGGGACAAAAATATAGAAAAATGCAATCACCTTTAAAGTGGAAATTAAGAGAAACATGAAATAGGGCTCCCAAACAGGACCTAACAAGGCATCTTTGCCTCGAATGAATGAAAAATGAAAAGGAAAGCAGCAACTGCTTGATTGCTACAGGGCTCAACGATAAATTTATCTTATGACAGTATTTGTTTGATAGCCAGGTTAAACCATTTTCTGTCAACTAAGCAACTATTTTAGACTTGTCACTGTTAAAAGGCAACTGTAGACCTTTTTAGGACTGAATATAGACAGGGTATGTTTGTCTCTGTGATTGTCACTGGCATGACAGCAGAGGAAGTTGAGCCCAGTGCTGTGCTGCCCATAAAAACTTCTGCAAACAGCTCCATATTAAATCACAGGTAAGAAGTACTGCACTATGTATGGAGACATAGAGACAGCTCTCATGTTTGAAAGCAGTCTAGGGTGTGTCAATAAGAAACAGGATTTCAAGTTAGCCATAAAACTCTTATATACCCTGCTAGGGTAGGATACCTGACCACACAGACACACTTATCAAAACTTATTTGTAAATCTTATTAATGATTTTTATCCCATCCCTACCTGAAGAACAGGTAGGCTACGAACATAGTTTTGCCTTGTTATCACCTAGAAGAAAATGCTAGAAGAAAATGCTCCACCACCATTGCCCCTAGGAAAACAAATCATAAAATGTAGCCTAACATAGCTTTAAACTTCAGTATAAATTGTCATACATTGCAGATAAACACTTCTTTTTTCTTTGCAAAACAAATGTTTTATGCCATAATTTAAAATTAACATAAAACATCTAATAAAAATAAAGATTATCTCAAGCCATAAGATTCAGAAATTAATCATGGTCATTAGCATTATATAACAGTATAACAGTGTGAGAGAATAAGATTATAGTTTCGTCTAAAACCAGAAGATATCCACATATTTCAAAAACGTGCATACAATACACTGCACTATGCAAACTATCTTCAGCTGGACTTCTATCCCATTACTAGACAACATTTTGCATTATAAATTGTATCAAATAATAATAATAATAATAATATATATTAAAAAAGTAAAATCCATATATGCAAAGTACATTAAATCTGATTGCACTTCTGTGTTTCAGCTGATTCTGTCTAGGATCTCAGACCATGACCACACACCAGCTCCTTTTTCTCACTGTCCCTTTCCTCTTGTGAAACAACAGAAAGCAAGGGCACATGAGCTCCTATTACTTAAAAATAACCTTTTCCTTCATTGCCTTTGTTTCCTGCCTACCTGTTTTTCGTACAGCTTGAGAGGGATCAAATTTTGCCATTTGACTTGCATGTTCTCCTTTGGGAAGAGCACAGAAGCCAAGAACTGAATGTAGCATAGTTAATGTTAGACACAGCCACAGAAGTTCCTCTGTGCAGAATGGCAAAAAAATGTAACAATGATTATGTCTGTTGTACCTAGCACAAACCTTTTACAACATCATTTGGCTGAATTTTGGCCAGCAGTGCTAGGTTTTCATTTTATTGTGCCAAATGTAATGTTGGAGTGCATGTGCCATCTTTAGGCATTTTAACATGCTGGATGAAAACCCAAGTGCCCTAAGATCTGAGCATTTATTCAGAGCTATCATTCTGCTTTTACAGATGCTACCTGAAATGCTGTAGACAGGGAAAAGTGCAGGAAGGGGCCCTAATATGTACTCTTTATTAAAATAAAAAGCCAAAATAAGGCTAAAGGTATGTTTAATTGGTGAAATGGGAATCTCATAGTGAGACACTTTTAGAATTTATCCTAAATTATATATTAATTTACATTTTCTGCTATATGCTACTACTCTGGCCTAGATCGCTACCTGGACTGGGTACACACCAGCCTGTAGATGTAGAAACCTGACTTTTCTGCTTATTTATTTACTTCACATAATAGTAGGAGTTCTTCAAATCTCACCCCTTTAAAGCACCGGGCAGGAGGATGTGTTTAAATTTTGTCTTTTGCCAAAAAAAAAAAAAAAAAAAAAAGAAAAAAAAAAAAAGAAAAACAGGCAAATATAAAACCAAAAAGGACATTACTGTTCAGGTGGAGCACTTCATCAAGCTTTAAAACTGAAGTATGGTTTAATCTTAAAACATCTGTGGATGTACTACATTATTGGCTGGTGTAAATCAGCATATTGCCCTGTTTTCTTCTGAAGCTGTCAGCCTGTCCATACCCTTTATAAATATTGTTGCAGAGAATATTCAGTAAGAATAAGACTCAGAGTTCACCATTTAGTACTTCTCATAGCTCAAGTGAGAGTCTCAGCTATCTGCAAGTCTGCCTACGCCCTTGTGTTTGAAGGTGCCAGATCCAAATCTAATCCAATCAACCCATCTTTGATAATTACTGGGTAGGGATTTAGTAGGACATTTCTCATTATGCCAATCTAGTGTTTCAGTACACTATATCCCTAGTGACTAGATGTCTTTTTTTTTTCACCCTCCTTTATCTTTATCTCTCTCTAGTATTTCTTCTGTCTAAAGCCTTCAAATCGTATTAGCCAGCTGCTATATTTATTAGGCATCCTCAATACATTAAAACATTGTTCCCTGTGAAATGTGCTGTTAAGTATTACCTTGGTTAGTAATTTAATTTAATAGGATAGTGACAACACATTGACATTGTTCAGGTTTGTGACCTAATGATTTATGAGACAAGTTACATTTGCAGACACATTGATTTTGGTAACTGCAGTGAACAAAAGTGAAGAACAATTTTCACTTTTTTTTTTTAAAACATCTTTCTTTCCTCATCTCCTAGTATTACTTTATTCATAGAATGGCCTCTTTTAAAGCTCTCTGGCAGTTTGAAAGAGGTTTTAGGTCATGGCATTACTTTTTGAAAGATGTTTAAATCTTTTGTACACTTGAAAACTTCTGTGCATCCCAACAAATGCCAATTAATGTGTTCCACATCACTGGGCTTTAGAAGTGATATGATAAAATGCACTGACTGTAGTAATCCAATTTAAATGATGGTGATAACTTTGTGCCTTGATGCTTAGATGAAATAAGGAGGACAAGTGATACAGCAATCTCATCACAAGCAGAGTGCTTTCCTGCATCAGTTGGTGAGTGTGGCTGGCCAAAGCTGGCCCTGTGTACTTAGATGAATGCTACTGGGAGCATCTGAGTAGAAGTCAGGATCATTCACTGCTCATAGGAGAAATGCTCTCCTGTGTCACTGTTAGCTACACCAGTCTCACCATGTAAATCAGGTAGGGTGATCAGAATGGAGAGGAGTGAGGAAATGTTGTGGGAGGTAACCTTCTGCAAACAGCACAACAGATGTTAAGAATTGCCCTAATTTTTTCCTTCATTCATACCCAAGTGGCTGCGTGGAACAAAGCATACCAACTTTGTGACAAGGGAGGGAATGCACAAATATTTGCCATCAAAAATATGCTGGTATTTATGAGATGTTTGAGGACTGAGAGTGGAGTTTGTGCCTGTGATAGGGCTGTAGCCAACACTCAGAGTTTTCTGCAGATGAGAAGCAAACAGTGAGCAACAACCCTCAGATGTAGATCAGGCAGTGAACAACTCACCTGACTGTCAACTTAGTAAGGGCTGAAACAGGGAGTGCACCCTGTATGGGCTGAGAGAGAGGATCCACACTCCCATACTGGTCCCCACCAGCAGGAACCATGAAGGACAAACTGGGAGTTAATCAAGTGCTTTACTCCTCTAGCGATGTGTAACTAAATTTTCCCACATCTAGAAACTGCAAGAGTCAATCAAGGTTCACATAGTAAAGATAAATAGCAAACATCTCCTTTATTCCTTCCTTTACTCCAGGTTGAGTGAGAAAAGTCATGTGCTGGTTAGACAGACTGCCAGACTAAAGCTAAATCCATGACAGACTCATGGATTACTCCATACTAGGTAATACCACAACATTGCAGTATCTATCTGAAATCTACATGTAGAAGGTCTCTTGTTCTACCAAAATGTATCCCAATTTAAATCTTCACGATCGATTCATGTTTTCCAAAGACTGATGGAATCTCTTCACCTCTTTCTCTCCCCACTTCTGCCCTCATCCTGACACTCCCAAGCATGCTACCAAAGCAAGCAACATTCATTCACTGTTAGAAGCCCTGCTCCATTACTCTGTTCAACTTGCTTCAATTTATGTCATGCTACCTCACATTTATATCCTTTTCACATTTATTTTAAGCTATGTTCTCATCCTCATTAAATATCTTTTCTAGCTTTAGTCTGATTTGGATATACTAAGTCCATGACAGCATTTTAATAGGATCTTAAATACAACTTTGTCTACTTTGTAAACTCCATTATATTTCTTGCACCCTTATCCTTTTCACTTATTCTGATGTTATCTAGTTAAATAACATTCTTTTAAAATGTGAAAAAGTGTGTGTTTTTCTTTTTCTATAACGTGTCTTTCTATGCATTTATAAATAGCAGCATCTTTCTTACACAATATTATCAAGAGAATTTCTCTCTGTCTCAGTGCTGCATCAATGAAAACTAGCAGAAGTGGTTCTACAAAAGTCCTAATGAGAAGCAGAATACAATAGGTGACACCTGGTAAGTGTCATACTGCGTCCCATCGTTTGAGCTTACCTAGCTCATTCGAGCTATGAGTAGCTTGTGCTGTAAGCAAGCAGTGTTGCACTGTCCTTTGTAGGTATATCATAAAAGATACTTAATACCAATGTGGGAGACATAAGATTAATGATGGAGGAGATTTAAGAGAGAAATGAAACTAAGTAGTGGTAAGAAAAAAATGGCAGACAACACCAGGAAGGCCTCTTGAATTCACTACTCTATTAGAGAAAAATTTCTTGTTAATACCACAAGAAGTGTGATAGTAACAACAGCAGAGATTGAGATTCCTTTTCTGCACAAATATAGGACCTTATCACAAATCTTGCAGAATCATCAATTTCCAACATCACCAATTTGAATTTTGCATTGGGTTTATAAGCTAATATTCAGTTGGTTAAGGAATAACATTTTATGCAAAATGTACCTTTTTATTGCATGGGGTTAATACTTTCATCCCTCTTCTACCATTAAATTAGATTTTACAATAAAATAATTATTAGGTTTCTGTGAAGTTACTGATGGATGGAAATGTATGCGGCTTTGTGATACATATGTCTCTGTGAATGTGACTGCCCACATTTGAACAGATCTGCAGAGATCACCGGTGTTAAACACTACTATTCAGTTAAGATCATTTCAGCCAAAATAATAGAATTTAAATAAATTTTTTGAATGCTATATTAATTCTAAATGAACAAACACAGTTTAGCAAGTTTATCTGCTTCCAGATCTATCAAATGCCACCACCTCTCACTGGTGTGAGCGTAGTGAGATCAGCACTCTGGTACCCTGCCACAGAGTCCCTGTGTGAACCTGAACATCTCACTTACAGACAGATCTAATTAGGTACTTAAAATTTAAGTGCTGCAATCCAGAACCCAGATGGAGTCACTGAGGGCCCCATAGAGGATGAGGAACTGTTCCAAGCAGGAACTGAACAGACAACAGTCAAAAGCTGCTGTAGCCTGATTTAATGCAGCATGGGGTACTGGTGTACTCCCTGGGCAGGAGTCGAATCCTAGACCAGGATTTGATTCCCTCTTCTGCCCTGGAGCCCTTAAACTCTGATACTCTTAAACTAGCAGACTATATAGGTTAAGTTGTTTTTCTTCTGTCCTGTCAATCAAAAATAAATAAAATTAAATAATAAAATGATTCACTAGGCCAGAATAGGGAAAAACAACCAGTAGGAGCCATGTTTCCCTAGCCTTTCTTACTCTGTCTCACCTCCACAAAACTCATTTAAGAACTTCACTATGAAAGCAACCTTTTTTACATGCTCTTCCTCAAATCCTGAAAGTCTTGTCCTAAAAGTACTCATAGTACTAATTTGTACATGGGTACAGATGCTGTAAATACCATTGCAGAATTGTGAAAGGATAAGAATAACGAGAAAAAAAAATGTACCTTAAAAATTACCATGTTAAAATATATATATATATATTTGAAATACAACGCAAGAAGAAAAAATTTACAGAAAATCCCATATTTGCCAAGACAGAACACATGCACAGTTTTTATTCCAAGGGACAAAAGTTTCCATTGTGTTTATGCATAAAATATATCAAATGTATTTGCAGAGAATCAACCAGAAGCTCTCATCCACTACTGTAGTTAAACGAAAAAAAAAAAAAAAAAAAAAAAAAAAAAAGTGTGGGAACTGTGTATCCCTTATAACAGAGTCTCTCAAGGCTAGGCACAATTCTTAAATGTCTGCTGCCTTCCTGGTACTATGACTATATCTGCAGTGAAAGCAATAAGCTTAGTCAAACATACGGAAAATTAGAAATCAGAACATTTTCAATTATGGTTATTTCACTCTGAAATCGTTTACTCACTTTAGGAAAATCTTTCCAATTTTCAGTCTTGTCAGTTCTCCCAGTATCTTGAAAGTCTCTCAATATCCTAGGAAAAAAAAATCCTGTAATTACTACATCATTGAAAGGCATCACAACTGTGAAGCATCACAAACATCACAGGAGTCCTCTCATTTACCTTCGTTGGTTTTCATATCATAAAATGCTGGAAGATGCTCACAAAAAATAGAGAAGGTAAAAGTTATGATGAAATGTATGCATATAGAGTCAACAGAGTAGCTGAAATTAGTTGTAGGAAGAAGTTACTTTTCTTTTACTATAACTGATTAAAGCCAACTTAATGCCTATTTTATGATTTTCTAAGCTAACACCACCTCAACTCCTTGCTAGAATTTTCCATGAGTAAAGAACTCATATTTGTTTTGCTTTTGAAATTATGGTTTTCTTCAGAGGCTCCAGGATACTATCACATACAGACACTGCATTGCAGATATTCCCTTACAGAAATAGCACTGAATCTTATGCCACACTAATTGATTTATTGTTTAGAGAACTTAGAGAATTGTTTAGAGTAGCACTGAGTCCAGACTAAACTTAAGAATGGCTATACCAAACTTAAGATTTGCTCGTTACTAGTACTGTTATTTGTTTTGTTTGTTTGTTTTGGATACTAATGTGCAAGCTGCCCACATCAAAAGAATATGGTAGGCCTACATGAATAGTGAAAAGAACTGCTGCTACAAAGAGATGTTATCTTCACATGTCTGTAAAATGCATATGTTTCATTCCCGTTGTCGACAGTGTAATTAAACAAAGAACCATACCATTTAGTACAATACAGATAAAAGATTTGCACAAGATCACTTGTGACATCTTCAAGAGATCTGGCAAGAAAAGCCAGATCTTAGTTTCTGCCCAGTGTTACGGTGACAAAATAATTTTTCTAGAGCCTACCAAATCTGATAAGAAGACTCCTGGCCACTCTATGAGCCTTCAGAAGAAGGTTAGTCCATATCATCATGAATTTCTACATTGTTATTTTCTGTTTAAGAGAGTCTTATAAAAGAATATTAACTAAGCATACGACATTGCTTTCCCATCAAGCAATCAAGGTTCAACCCATCAAGCAAAGCACATCAGTTGCAACAGCCTAGAAAAGTCTGACACATCAAGAACATGCAATAACTTTTTGAAAAAAGCGTACCTTCAGTTTTAAGATGAAATCTGTGTACTGGACACGATCTATCCAACCTATCTGGAATTGATTTTTATTGTAATACTCTAGAAAAATAATACCCAAAACCTCCTCTAAGAAGACCTGTTTTTTAAGTTTGAAGAAAAAAAAATCTGTCTAGATTATCACATTAGGATGTATTTTTTCTGGGACTGGGAAACCCTGGCTGCACGTACAGACTGGGCGATGAGACGCTGGAGAGCAGCCTAGAAGAGAGGGATCTGGGGGTCGTGGTAGACAGCAAGTTGAATATGAGCCAGCAGTGTGCCCTGGCAGCCAGGAGGGCCAACCGTGTCCTGGGGTGCATCAAGCACGGCATCGCTAGTAGGTCAAGGGAGGTGATTGTCCCGCTCTACTCTGCGCTGGTGCGGCCTCACCTCAAGTACTGTGTGCAGTTCTGGGCACCACAGTATAAAAAGGACATGAAACTGTTGGAGAGTGTCCAGAGGAGGGCTATGAAGATGGTGAAAGGCCTGGAGGGGAAGACGTATGAAGAACGGCTGAGGTCACTGGGACTGTTCAGCCTGGAGAAGAGAAGGCTGAGGGGAGACCTCATCACAGTCTACAACTTCCTCGTAAGGGGGTGTCGAGAGGCAGGAGACCTTTTCTCCATTAACACCAGTGACAGGACCGACGGGAACGGGGTTAAGCTGAGGCAGGGGAAATTTAGGCTTGACATCAGGAGGGGGTTCTTCACAGAGAGGGTGGTTGCACACTGGAACAGGCTCCCCAGGGAAGTGGTCACTGCACCGAGCCTGTCTGAATTTAAGAAGAGATTGGACTGTGCACTTAGTCACATGGTCTGAACTTTTGGGTAGACCTGTGCAGTGTCAAGAGTTGGACTTGATGATCCTTAAGGGTCCCTTCCAACTCAGGATATTCTATGATTCTATGATTTTAAACAGTTAGGTTTGGAACAGTTAGATTTGGATTTAGATCAAACATATACTTAAGAAATCAAAGAATAAGTGTAATTTTTGTTTGTTGGTTTATTTATTTTTTTCTGAGAAAAATGTAGGTTGAGAAACGTGTCTGGAATCCTATCCCCAACTGGCAAGCACCACAAAAATTGACAAGTAAAATTACTACACAGAAACTGTAACATCAATGACTGTGTTTTGGAAAAAGGGACAAAATATAATTACAGAACACATTTCTCTTAGAAGTCTGATCTAGTCCAGTGACAAAGTGAAAGCAAAGGAAGATGCAAAACAAACTAATTACATATCAGTTATTCTAAAATGGAAATAATAAACTTCTGCAGACAGTGCAAAGTAATTGAAAGACTTGTTTATTTTTTCAGAATTACTTGTAAATGAAGGTGACTTCCTATCTAACTACATTTTGTTCTTAAACTATGTGTAAAATTGTAATATTAGATAAAAAGTAACCAACAAGAAATCACAATTAGTTTGCCTACATTCGAGATGTTAAAATGAAGCTTCATATTACATCAAATGAGCAGAGTGGAATTAATCAGTACACTGAATTTACGATACTACAGTGAACACAGCTCAGCAATAATTGGTCCAACAGCAGGTGTATGTGTAAAATCTAAATACATATTTAATAAATTAGACTAGCTTGCTAATTTTTACTTTGGATTTTCATTTATAATCATAACATTTCAAACATGCATCACTACATATCTTGAAAAGACAGTTTTTGGGCTATCAATATCTGCAGAAGTATATCTGCTTGGCACAGTACAGAATGCTTCCATTTGTTATTAGTGAAATAAATATACGCTCATGAAATTAAGATAAATTTACTGTGTCACTTTTACAGAGCAAAACATAGCATATTCCCATGGCTTCATTCATGGAACAGGCCATGCCCAATTTCTGCTCGGGGAGGGAAGCACCAACTTGTGCAGAAAGGAGATGGGGAGGAAACCAGACAGCATGTAGAAAAGCTGACTTCATCCAATGAGTCTAGTAACGCCACACTTCCTCTTTGCTTAATGGAAAGAGACGAGTTTCTCTAGAGAGCAATTCAGATCAGGAGTCTAATGTAGTTGTTTTGTCTCCTATCTCTCCCCACTTAATACAGAATGCGTCTAAAAACATTAGTTTTAGTAGAGTTACACTCAACAGCAGCTAATCGACTAAGACATGTATTGAGACTAATTAAGAGCTTGATTTTCCTTTATTTCTAGGGCATCAGAAAGCTCCAGCATCTCCAGATAACCCAAAGTTCTCATTAGGCAAATTATGGCACTAGATTAAGACATTTTAAACTCAGGGCTGTTGGGGGCACTGCAGAAATCTGCTATGCTACTCCTTTAACAATCTGCTGCATTGCCGATATCCTTCCAGTGTCAGGGGAAAGGCTCAGAGACCAGTTGGCAGAATAGATGCATAAGCAGTAAGTTCCTAAAACCAGCAAGGTGACTTCTACATCATAATGCCATCCGCACACAACTGCAGACAGTCTGGCATCTAGAGACCCAAGCAAAAAAAAAAAAAAAAAAAAAAAAATCACTCTTGTTCCTTTAGGGATATACCTATTGGTAAATGCCAGTAAGCAAACAAAACAGCTGACTGCCATGTGTAAGTTCAATTCTGTTTGCCTAAATTATTGATTATAGTTTGTATAGCAAGTATGAAGATATGACCCACAAAGCTGGATTTGAACTATCCAAAGTATGTGAAAACTATATATTCTTAAGGCACTTGTTTCTGAAATCAGACATTAGCCTCTGAGCACAGCAAAGAAAAGGAGCTGTGTTGAGAGAAATACTGAAAAACCATTGGCAATGGCCCTGCCTGCCAGATCTAGCCCTGGAGTCACTTCATAGCCCAAGAGTGCTAGCAAAGTATAAGCCTGGGGAATTGCAGGAGTAGTGCAAATGTGGTAGAAACATTGCTCTGTGGGATGGCCAGTAATTTCCTGTTATTGTCAAATAACTCTAGACACCAGTGGTATTCCAATAGCTTCAATAGACTTAGCATTGTTAGTTTAAAACTGATCTTTGTAGAAACTGTTGATCAACTGGGGTATTCAGGAAGACTAAGCAGGAAAACTGACATCAGAGGAAATACATCAGAAACAATTTTTGAAAAACAATCTATACTAAGTAAAACTGTATCTTCAACTGCAATAAATCACTGGAATTGGAAAAGTGAAAAAAATCCATTCCTTAACACTTTTTTTTTTCTGAATTTTCAGAATTATTCATGAAAAGTATCCAGTATCTGAGAGAACAGAATGCATCCTTTACTAGAAAGATAACTGATGACATGGAAATGTTGCTGAGACAAATTTGTCTAAAAGTCTAGAAACAATATTCTTCCATGTTTTCATTGCAGTAATGTATTTGGTTTTGTATCATTTGCTGACAACAAATGGATATAATCCCATCTGTTCTATATGCCTTCCAGTGATGAATTACCAGCTGTCAGATGGGTTCTTGTTATTTGGGAGCAAACTTAAAAGAGTTTTTAATTTCATTTCAAAAAAAATATCAAGTACCTCCATATTTAGCTTCCATAATAATCCCTCTGACTCCACCTAAAACAGTGGCCTGAAAGCATCTATATTCCTGAACACAAATAAAACAACCTACATATAGTTGATAAGTTACATTTAATATGGCTGATTAGCAATACCTGTTAAACCTCAGCTACAGATCAACAGTTTATACTGACACTTCAGATATTCAGAAGAGATTCCTAAAACAGAAGTGTGTCCATTTTCTCACCACAACCACTGCCTGGCACAACTTCTCAGTCCTATTAGAGTGACATCAAAGCTGCTCAGGGAGCCTGGAAGGATTGTGTATTATCAGTTTTGTTTACTGAGAGATGTATTACAAAGTACTGCAGTGTGCCCTCTGACACCCAAGGAACACAGGATTTTTCAGCCAGAGCCGCTGTTGCATTGCAATTGATAATTCTGTGTCTTTCAGCCAAGGTATAACCTCATGGTATTGCTAAGGAACAAAGAGAATTGTATTGTCTTATTCTTCCTTTTGTTTAGTTCTTGCTCTATTATTGTAATGCCAAAAGGGTACTGGACTTCAGATGCCAGCAAGGTTGGCATTTCATAAAGGACATTCAATCAGTCAACAAGCAACTTCTGCAGTTTTTAAATTATTGTTCTTTGTCCCAGTTCATCTGTTGCTTCTTTGGTTCTTTGATATCATTGAAGAATGGCCAGATTATGCAGCATGGATTGCAAAATAGAAGTGCAAATTAGAAATCACAGAACAGGGTCTCCCATAACACAGCAGGCTGATCTAAAAGCTTTTTGCCCAGTGACCTTGCAACATATCCTTGCCTCAGAGCAACCACTCAATAGCGTGGTAGATGTCTGGGTTTGAC